>NC_049234.1:63647165-63973465 GCF_011100685.1 Canis lupus familiaris
AATATTTTAAATTGTGCATTACAATACATCAAATGACCAAAATGAAAACTTTGCCCTGGCATAATACTCTGTATGTGCACAAAGCATAAAAATATAGAGAATGATTATCTCTTAACAATGTAATTATGAGTGACATTTATTTCTGAATTATTTTCCCAATTTTCTAAAGACCATGGAAAGCAGTCTAACATAATGCATAAAAACTGAAGATTTGCATTTAGCTGTCTGGCTTCTCATTTTTACTAGCTTTACACCTCATATATTCTACTAGCTTCGTGAGCTTGGGCATTTTACTTAAAATTCTTGGGGGCTTCAGTTTCTTCATCCATAAAAATGGGATAATAATAGTAACTACTTCATAGAGCTGCCTTAAAGATTAATGAAATAATAAGTTATTAAATGAAATTAATTAAATGAAATAGCGTACTGTATGAACAGTCCTTGCAAATAGTTAACTGTTCGATAAATTTTACCCAATCATTATCTTAAAAAAAAAAAAAAAGCATATACACGTATATGGGTACACACACCTACTCCAGCAGACATATTCAAGTTTTAAAACAATAAAAATAAACAGAGCTATCATTTACAAGGAGAGTTGAGTATTGTTAAAACCCATTTTAATCATGTTTAGTTTACTTAAGAAAGACATAGGGAGGAGCCTGACAAAGGGTAGGCTGGTCAGGGCAGTGGTGAAGGCTCTGCCCAAGCAGGGCATGCCTCTCACCTGTAGCCTCATTCACCTCTGTCTTCCTGGATCACATTTCTCCAGTCCTCTCCTGAATGCTCATTGCTTTGGAATCAATGTGACATGATACACCTAGAAATAGAGGTTTTTCTACAAACCATTGAATATGGGAGATCTAATGCTCAAATACTTTTTCTTCATTCCCTGAGGGTCATGAACTCCATCTTTTCTACAGGCCTGCTGTAGACAGGGAGGAAATATTAGAAACAGTCATTTAATTCACTTTGTGTATTTTTCCAGGTACCCTGCAAGTTAGAGTAGGTTTCTCTCTTAACCTAAAGGGAGTGAAGGGGGGATAGAAAGGACCAGTTCTCCAGACAGTAAAACTGCTCAGTTCTCCATTAATGATCTTTGTCCATGGTGTGGTTTAGAAGAAAAGTAGGAAATCAAATTTTAGTCTTGTTTTACTATAGCTGAAATTGAGCAAATGATTGAGTTTCTGAATGCTAAATTTCCCATCCATAAATTGGGATTATAAGTAGAGTTATAGGAAGGACTAATGAAATATTACTTGGGATAAGTTATGTGATATAGGGGCGCCCAGGTGGCTCAGTCAGTTAAGTGGCTGCCTTTGGCTCAGGTTGCAATCTCCAGATCAAGCCCTGTGTTGAGCTCCCTGCTCAGCGAGGGGGTCTGCTTCTCCCTCTGCCTCTCTCCCCTGCTTATGCACTCTCTCTCAAGTAAATAAGCAAAATCCTGAAAAAAATAAAAAGGATGTGTGGTATATAGTAAGCATCTACTAAATAGTAACTACTACTACAGAAACTAAAGAAGAAAGGGAAGTGTGGAGTTTCCATGATGATAACAAGTGCTAAGTGCTAATGATTGCCAACATTTAATATGTGTCAAGTACTAGTTTGAGCATTTTGCCTGTAATAATGCAGTTAATCCTCATAACAGCCTTAAGAGTTGGGTAATATTATGAATCTATTCAATATTACTTTGCACAGTATTAATTTGCTCTGTTTTATATATAACGAGGCTACTGAGTATAAAATATAGTTTGAAGAAAAAAATATATATATACAGTTTGAAGATACTTTGGAGCTCTTTGCAACTCTGTTAATATCTAATATCTAATATAAAACTTCTCTCTCGTTCTACACCCTGAACCCTGTCTTCAATGACAGATCTTTGTAACTCCCGCTTTGCTTGCCTTATGGAAAATATACAATAGATATATTTTAAAGAGAACTTCTCTGCCTTCAAGGATAGAAATTACTTCTACACTCAGGGCAGAAATTCATTCATTTAAGATTTCAGTGGCTACAAAGGAATAGTCTAGTTGTACCTTCTTCATTCACAATACATATTTTGAAATCAAAGTTTCATAATTAATATCAAGATCAGTTTGCATTAAGGAACAATTCAATCGAGATAACATGCTTGGTGTCAGGTATGATATTACTATTCTGGATCTCTGCTGCCCATTGTGTTTTTGGCACTTTCTGCTATTTCCATGGGCCACCGAATCAACCACAATGTAGTTCATTCCTTTCATCTGGTTTTGCTCAAGGCCTATGTCCAACATAATTAATCAACTCAAATGTGTAGAAATTTGAACCAACCATTGGATTGATAGAAATAATCAGAGTCCAGGCCACAATATGAGGAATTTGGGTAAGTGGCCACAAATATGGCTGAAGTCAAACACGTTGGGATTTGCACATCACTGAACTGCAAGCAACATACTAGAATGCCTACTAGCAAAAAGTCCTTATCTGAAATTCTCTTCTGTGTTAGGACATCAGAGAAAGCAAACGGCAAAGAAGGTTTACTGTCATTGTAATAAATCTGTTGGAACTCTAAAATATCCTTCAGAACATTATTTCTTGAAATCAGTGAATTTCCTTGAGACATTTCAGGGAAGAGTCAGGGATTAAACGACTTTTGCACAATACATTTCTAATTATATGAATACTTTAAAAAATAGGACTTTTACATAATTTTTAAAAATTCATATGTAAGTGGTTTGTGGCTTGGATATTTAACTTTCTGAGTCATCCTTTTACTGGCTTATGGAAATGCTGTGGTTGTTCAGGTATGTTTTTATATTCCAACAGGGACATGAAGTAGTTAGAAAAGCCTTTAATTTCCTTTAGACTTTAGTTCTTCAGTGATACAAAGTGATCCTCATTTAAAGATGCAGCTACCTATGCTAATGGCTGCCAGGAAACATCTCCTTTGGAATAAACATGCAGACTTTCTTTTAGAGAACGGTTTGGATTGTTATTTGCAAGGACTGTTAATGTTTATGTCGCTTTCTTTTTGCTAAACTGTTTTAGGGATCTTACATGACTTTTTAAATAAATGTTAGTCAAATGTACAATAACAGAAATATTGAGGGCAGGGAAAGTGAGGTTCTATAAAATATGTTACACATTTCATGTTAGAATGCTCTATAATTAATGCATCACTCTCCTGAGGACTTCAAAAGAAGATGCCATATAGGTAGGAATATTATTCACTATAGGCCACCAATTTCACCTTTAAATTGAATGGTCAGAGATAATGGAATGTAAAAAGTCCTGTACATTTTAGCAAAGAATTACAATTTATAGGGTATGACTCTAGACAAGTCAAGCTGACTGATAAGGACATAAATATATAAAAAAAAGACAGTCATCTTGAATATAAATACCAGTTTCTTGGCAGTCTCAAGATACATATCTAAGGGCGCCTGGGTGGCTCAATCAGTTAAGCATCTGACTCTTGATCTCAGCTCAGGTCTTGATCTCAGGGTCATGAGTTCAAGCCCTATATTGGGCTACTTTAAAAATAAATAATAAAGACACATATTCAATTACTAGTAAATAAAATACTGAGAGGTAAGACAAAGGTAGGTTGTCCTACTCTGGAAGGGGAGATGCCTATATCTACATGATGCATTTAAAAATGAGGAAGAGTCTCGGCCAGACAGAAACTTAAGGAGAAGTCATATATTGTGCAAAGACCTCTTTTGGAAAAGATTTGTCAGGAACTTGAGGGATGCCCTTGAGCTTCCTGAAGCCATGTGTGACCAGTGGCTTCATGGGAGTTTTAATATGCAGTCTCAGCCTTAGCTTGGAGTTAATCAGATCACCTGTCAAGACTTCTAGGAGGTCAGCTTGGATTTTATAAAGATGGAGTCCACTTGGCACCACAGTCAGATGAAATCAGGTAATAAAAGAGTCAGGGAAAATAGAATGTCCTCAAAGAAGGACTCTACAAGAAGACATAACTGCTGGTAGCAGCAGAACCTCCCCAGTCCACTCATTCCCTGAGGTGTGCATACAAGGTATGAAGGCAGAGAATGGTAAGATCTGGCATCTTTGGAGCAGTAAAGAAGTGTGGGTAATGCTTGAGGGAATGCACATCATTTATTAACATTGGCTAAATTTTCAACTAAAATACCAATTCAGTAATGCAATTTGTAGTTAAATGGATAACAAATTTCAGTACATAATCACGGGTATACAAGAAATAAGAAATATATGTCTATTTTCCTGCACTTCAGCTCAATTCGTATTTTTAATCCTATTCTACCTGGGTAATGGACACACAATCTCACTTGATATTTGGTTCTTTCCTTTTCTAAGGATTGTTTCCAAATTAGGAGTTAGTTACAGCACTGAGATCTTAGGGTGTAGTGTAAGCTCCAGAGAGTCAGCTTTTCTTTTTCGTAATGCGAGTGCCTGACTTAAGCTTTGCTTGCCCAGCACCCAATTCAAAGAGGCATCTCCTTCAAGGATGGCTGTTTCCGACAAACACATGGCCAGCTACATGCTAGATAAAGAGCTAAGTACCTCCTCTTGAGGCTCCCGATTTGATTTGGTTTGATTTATTTCTATATTTATTTGAGAGAAAGAGAGAGAGCAAGGATGGGGGGTGGAGACAGAGGGGGAGAGAGAGAATATTCAGCAGACTCCATATCCAGCAAGGAGCCTGGAGTGGGACTCTTTCTTACAACCCTGAGACCATGACCTCAGTTGAAATCAAGAGTCAGTCACTTAACCAACAGCCACCCAGGCGCCCCAAGGCTCCCTATTTTGGACATCTTGATTGATTCCAGTAACTGATCATTTGGGCCCTTGTTTATTCTCTTCTTGTGCCTGAAATTCTTGTTCTTATGCTTTAAACTCACCAATACAGAGCAAGCCTGCAAAACCCTAAGCCCCTACCGTTGACCTCAATAAAAGCAGAACCGCAGGCGCTTGTCCTCTGTGTGTGTGTGTGTGTATGTGTGTGTGTGTGTAACAATCCATCATTCTTGCCAAATGCTTGACAAACTTTTGCCATCTACTTAAAGGATGTGAAAAAGCTAAAATTATTTTTCATGGTAAGATTTACATTATAAATGCTGGAGACCAAATTCCATTTATTGGATTGGAATGCCCTGTTCAGATGTAATTTACTTACCTCATCTGTCAAGTATCTTTCAAAAGACAAGCAGTATGTAGTGTGGCCCCAAGTGCACCATGTAGTTTCTAGCACTTATAAGTAATAAACCTTTTATTTTTTTCCAAAGCTTCCTGATGGTTGTTATGGAGGGCATCTTGCAATCATACTGAGAACCACAGGACTGGTCCAGCCACAACATGAGTTATTGATAGGCTGAGACCAGCACACAATAGTGAAGTGTATCCCTCTGCACATTAATGTCATTTGCCTACTTAGCATCCACAGTTATGTATACATAAGAATAACATAAGAATTAATTGTATAATTGAGTTTGTTCAATGTAAATAGGTATGACAAGAACAAGCATGTCTAGGAAGAAGTATGCTCTGTGTTTCTTCCTCTTTCATCTAAGAATGGAGCTAGCACATTCCAGGATTTTTGTTCTGTTGGTAGGAGGGAGAACTACTTGGGAAGCTTAGAAGGAGATAAAACCCAGATTTATTTTCATTATCGAACTTATCTGAGGAAAGCCCATTGAAAGCTAAAAAGGGGGAAGATAAAAGAATTGAGAAGAAAGCTAAGTGAGCCAGCTCTAAAGATTTTTAATAAGGTTTTTGGGATTGACAGAGAGAAGAGATTTGGGAGAAGGGAATATGAGGAGGGTCTTAAGGAGATAATTGAGTAGAATAGACTTCTAGGTTTTGCTCCAACCCAGACCATGTGATTCTCCTCTGTGACACTGTAGATAGACTTTGGTAAGAACTATTGCTATTTTCTACGTGGATTGTGTCAATTCAGGGATGATGACAATAAAAGGGGGGGCACTGACTTTCAGGACCAGGTATATACATACATAAATAGGGAAAATAGGGAGGAGGAGGAGTTCTGACCTCTCCCACCACCAAGCTCGGCTACCGTCTTGCAGATTTGGTACTTCTGGAACGCAGGATGCTAAGCTTTGACAACTTGCTCTGGGTTCCTGCTCGGGGTTCCTGGATCATCAGTTAACAGACGAACTGCCAGCATCCAAGGCATTACCTTAGGTTCTGATTTTAGGAGAGTGAAAATTACAATTCTTTAAAAGAGAAAGTGTGCAAAATGTCTTTTTGTCTATAGAAAGACATTTCTTTCTAAGTATTCTGTAGATTATAAACCAGTTATTTATTATCCAGATGCTCACTTTAAAGTTCTTTGGCTTTGCATTTCTTTGTTCCTATGTTGTCTTCTCTTTTTGGAAATGCCAATAACTTGGCACTTATCTTAGTTTAATCTCAAGATGATGGAAGTGCAACCTCTGATGCTCTGCCCCTCAATTGCCTTAGTTTTCTGTTATGGTAAACAAAGTTAAGATGTCAGCCATAATGCTGGCTTATGTTTAACACTTGTTCAAGAGTTTACAGCACTTATACATTTTTCCCAAAGGGCCTGACTTCCTCACAGTCCCTGTGTTTGGGTGTATTTGGAGATTTTTGGCTTTAAATTTAAACATCTAAGAGTGGTCTGCCTTTAGAAAACACTGGACTGAGTCAGACACACTTGATCCCTTTTTATGATTCTACTCAATATGTTGAGAAACCTCCTACCCTCTCTAGGCAAGTCTTTCTATCTGTAATGAAGCCACCCAGCACTTAACTGTATCTCAGACTAAAAGGAACAGAGTTAATAGACCTGGGAGCCTCCTGGATACAGAAATCAGGAATGGGCCTAATTCCACTGTACTTTCTTGTGTTTCTAATCTAAAGAATTTCTATTAGTTGCTTTATTTTGATGTAGTTGGAAATATGCACTAACTACAAAAGAAGAAAGATGATCTTTTATGTTTTCATTTAATAATTGAATTCTGACACAGGGAAGTTAGACTATAAGTGAGAAAAGAGATAGTCGGCAATAAAATATAACCCCCACATATTTTCCTTTTAGGGATGACTTTTAGTTCTGCACTTTCTTTTTTAAAGCTCATAGGTAGCAGCTTTGGATTATTCCTACATCATAGCATCAAGACTATAACTAGATCAATGACTTATTTTATCTGCAGTACAGGGGGAGGGGGAAGGAGGTTATTTTTATTTGGGAGGAGTGGTAGAGGCTCTGGAGGGCAGGATCTGGTCCACCAGAGAGTAATGACAAAGCTCTAGGTGCGAAGATGCAGGGAATAAGGGCAGGCCAAAAGGCTTGTGAAGGGGGGATAGTGAGAAAAAGAAAAATTGTTTAATAATTGTGACTTTGCAGTTTTTCCTGGTGAACTCACAATAATACATCCAGGTTAGTACAAAGATAACAAAACTTCTCCCTAACAACTCATGTCACTTTTCCCAGTCATGTGAGGTCAACTGGAAAAAGAAAGGGGTTCACTTAAAAGAGTTGTGAAAGAGACAAGTATATATATTCCTACAATCTCTCACACATACAAGAGTTTGAGCATGTTTAGCTTTCATTCTTAAGAATGAGAAATTGATGGTTCAGAGCAAGAGAATGAGACAGCTAGTACAGAGTTATCTGTAGGATGGGGTTAATCATGAGGAGACTTTTGATATAAAGTAAAAGGCCATAAAACATATGTCCTACACTGAGAAGTACACACCTTTAAAGTTAAAAGGATGACTTAACCACCAATTCTTATAAATCTTACACCTCAGTAGCATCTGGACCCATGTTGGCCACTCAGGTAGCTTTGCCCCACCCATGTATCTGTCACCTGGAATATTATTACAAGCCAACCTGGAAGTTATCCTCAGCTGCTGTTTTTTTCTCACATATTCCACATCCAATGCATCAGGATATCGTGGTTCATTTCAAAGTTGAATCATGTGCACTGTCACCCTCCTGGTCTGGGCTACCATCTTCAGCCACCTGAACTGCGTTATTAGTTTTAATTAATATCCTTATGCTCACCCATGTGTACTTTTGACACACTTCCAATAAAGCCCTTTCAAAATATAGCAGACCAGGACTCTCCTCTGTTTAAATCCACTATTAGCTCCCCTCTCTCAGAGTTAATGATTAAGTCCCTGGAAATGAGTGAGGAGATTTTGCATGTTGTGTCTCCTGTTCTTTCTCTGACAGCATTTTTGCCAGTGTTTTCCCCCTTGCTCACCCACTCCAGCCACACAGGGCTCCTTATTCTTCCTTAAATGTACATTCACTATGTTTCCTTTTTAGGACTATTTATTCTGCCTGGAATTCTCTTCTACCAGATACCTACTTGGCTCAATCCCTCATTTCCTTTAGATCTTTGCTCTCATCTTCCCCTCCCAGTGAGGACAACTTCCTCAACTTACTTGGTCCCTTTGTCCTTACAACAGATCCCTCTCTGTTTTTAAGCACATCCTTACTTTCTCATGTAAGCAGCTATTCCAGGATCCCTGCATACTTTTTTCTCAGCTGCACTCAAGCCTTCATTAAAGTGCTATGCATATGCTTAATTCGGTGTGTGGATATTGTTGGCCATGAAGGATGACGTGGGAGAGTCGATGCTCAGCATTCACCCTCCCCACTGACGTATGCTCAAGGCAGCAGCTACCTGTTACAAGGGATCATAATCCAGAATTCCAGATACCCACAGCACCTACATAAACTCCTTAAGTTTCCATTGCATTCTGGAACCCATTTGTTTTTGTAAATGTTTCAATAAATTAATTTAAAAATAAGCACATTTGTTTGTGTCTTCTTAATATTGTGTGGTCTCCTGACATCTTGGATCACATCCTTTCATATTCACAGCCCCAGATTTGAGTGTAGTTTCCAGCACTTATTGGGTGTTCAATAAATATTTGATCAGGGAAAAGAAGGAAGAAGGAAGGGTCCATCTTACCAATTTTATCAACAATTCAGACAAAAAATATGGAATGATAAACTCTACATAAAACCTGTGGCCAATGACTGGCAAGTTGAAGGTATATTGTAAGAGTAAGCAAAGTAAAAGCTAGAGTTTTCTGCAATTTGCTAGTTCTGAGATATAAGCAGAAGAATGCTTTTATGTGTGGTTTATTGTATTCTCAATATTCCCATTGACAATATAGCAAACTGGTTGAAAAAATTATGAGAAAGCATATTTGATGTTATTCCTCCTCAATTTTAAATTTTGGAGTTTCAAGAAAATTATTTTCAAGTGTAATACTAAATTGAATTTTCCTCATCAAATCAGCACAAAGTAAATGATTGTCAAGAAATCATGTGTAAAAAAAAAAAAGACACATAGATGAGTGGAACAGAATAGAGAACCCAGAAATGGACCATCAACTCTATGGTCAACTCATCTTTGAGAAAGCAGGAAAGAATATCCATTGGAGAAAAGTCTTCAATAAATGGTGTTGGGAAAATTGGACAGCCACATACAGAAGAATGTAACTGGACCATTCTCTTACACTATAGACAGAGATAAACGCAAAGTGGATGAAAGATCTAAATGTGAGACAAGAATCATCAAAATCCTAGAGGAGAACACAGGCAATACCCTTTTTGAACTCGGCCACGGCAACTTCTTATAAGACACATCTATGAAGGCAAGGGAAACAAAAGCAAAAATGAACTGTTGGGACTTCATCAGGATAAAAAGCTTCTCCACAGCAAAGGAAACAGTCAACAAAACTAAAAGGCAACCTACAGAATGGGAGAAGATATTTGCAAATGACACATTAGATAAAGGGCTACTTTCCAAGATCTATAAAGAACTGATAAACTCAACACCCAAGAAAGAAACAATCCAGTTATGAAATGGGCAGAAGACATGAACAGACGTTTCTGCAAAGAAAACCTACACATGGCCAAGAAGCACATGAGAACATGCTCTGCATCACTTGCCATCAGGGAAATACAAATCAAAACCACAATGAGATCCCACCTCACACCAGTGAGAATGGGGAAAATTAACAAGGCAGGAAACAACAAATGTTGGAGAAGATGTAGAAAAAGGGAAACCCTCTTGCACTGTTGGTAGGAATGCAAGCTGGTGCAGCCACTCTGGAAAACTATGTGGAGGTTCCTCAAGAAGTTAAAAATAGAGCTACCCTATGACCCAGCAACTCACTACTGGGTATTTACCCCAAAGATAAAGATGTAGTGAAGTGATGGGACACCTGCACCCCAATGTTCATAGCAGCAATGTCCACAATAGCCAAACTGTGGAAGGAGCCTTGGTGTCCATTGAAAGATGAGTGGATAAAGAAGATGTGGCCTTCTTTGGAATATTACTCAGCCATTAGAAAGAATGAATACCTATCATTTACTCTGATACGGATGGAACTGGAGGGTATTACGCTAAATGTAATAAGTCAATCAGAGAAAGACAATTATCATATGGTTTTACTCATACGGGGAATATAAGAAATAATGAAAGGGATTATAAGGGAAAGGAGGGAACTTAGTGAGAAAAATTAGAGAGGGTGACAAACCATGAGAGACTCCTACCTCTGGGAAATGAACAAAGGGTAGTTGAAAGAGAGGTGGGCGGGGGGTTGGGGTAACTGGGTGATGGGCACTGAGGAGGGCACTTGATGGGATGCACACTGGGTATTATACTATATGTTGGCAAATTGAATTTAAATAAAATATTTTAAAAAAAGAAGAAGGCAGAATTAAGCAGATGGAGAAGGTAAAAAAAAAGAAAAAAGAAATCATGCATAAATACTAAATTAAAACCACAAAACCAATTGATGAATTCTGAGCAGGAAGTACAAAATCCGAGAATTATGCTTACCATGTTTACATTAAGTCAATGACTGCCAAAACATTGATGCAATTTTATATAAACTCAAAAAATGTCACAAATAAATTAGTGTCTAGTCTGGCTTTGGAAAATAGCTACAGTTCTAACTGCAAGAATAAAGTTTAGGATTGTAATTAACTCTGGAAGCAGAGGAACAGAATCGTGAAGGAACATAGGTATATTTGATAATAGTGATAAAGCTCTAGTTCTTATGCTCATGGTGTGCATTCATGAGTGTTTACATAATAAAATAGAACATAAAAAAATAATAATAAAATAAAATAGTACATAGTTAACATTTTGGAAACTACTGACCTAGTGTATTAAGACTTTGGTTTTCTCATATGTCAAATGCAGATAATAATCCTCATAAAATTGTCTTTAAAATTAGATGAAATAATATATAAACTTGCAACATAGTGCCTAGGCATATATGTATATGTTATTACTTCGTATGTATGTATAAAAGTGACCATTTAGGCTAATCTTTGTTCCGATTTTTAGTTTCTAAAAACGCTATTTAGTTTTTGTAAGTTTCAAAACATCACGTATAATAAATATTGCATTCTAATCCATCTTGAAATGTTTTAGGCCTATAACTACGTTCTTGATGAAAGTGATTATCTTAATAATACATTTATCTTGGAAAATAAGCACTGAACAGCATTGTCTAAAATGCAGGAAGAATTTCAAAATATGTTCTCTATCTAGTGTCTCTACCATCTGGATGGCTAGCTGCAAAAGTCCTTGCCACAAATTAACTGACAATAGAATCTTAACAATTCATGTAAAATATAAAGCTGAAAATTTTGGACATCAGATGAATCGTGTTTGATTATGAATTGTGATTACCCATACTGTAACTAGACTAATTTTACCTTCTTATTTACAAGATAGATGCAAGAAAGACTTTGCTAGAATAAGATCTACAATTCTGTCTTATTTCTGCATCTTTTCCTGATACAAAAATCAAATATGTAATATAGTGCACACAATCAAATCAAGTCTCTCTCATTACTTTGAAAAGTCTGTCAACTCAACCAAAGTAAAATTTTCCATATTTTGGCTAAAATATATACTCAGCTCAATAAGCTAAAAATAAAATAAATAAATAGATAAGAAAAAATGTACATCTATTCAGACCTTCCAGTTGAATTCAAGGTTGCACTCTTTCAAGCAATGTTGGGCTGTCCACCCTTCTGACCACTTCTGCAAAAAACAAACATGGAAAATAATGCACCATTCAGAGCTGGGTTTTGAGGCTCAATTCAGAATCAGTTGAGAAAAATCAGCAGGGATATGTTTGGCTCTTTCCATTGAAGATTAAATTAAATTAATTATTGCCACCATCTGATGATACCATGAGTAAAAGCAGTGATGATAATGAAAGGCACTATAATGTCCTTACCATGTTCTAGGCAAAATGTTCGGCACTTTACATGTGATCTCATTTAATTCACACTAAAACTTTCATGAAGGAAGTATGATTATCTGGAAGTGACTTATCTAAGCTACACTACTATTACGCTAAACTAGAATACCAAACTTCTGACTCTAGTGCTAAGACTCTTAACTGCTAACACTCAATGTGGGTATTTCTTATATACCCAGTTCCACCTTATTAACTCTTTTGCCATTTGTCCAAATATCATCAATCAGTTGCAATGAATTGCCAATCATTTCTTCTAGCAGTACCTTACCTAGCCTGGAAATAATTTTTTATTGTCTGAAAGGAAACTTTTGAGATTCCAATCTTCAGACTTCAAGGATTCTGAGATAAGAAGAAGAAATAATGAATCAGCCATGATATGATAAAACCTTCATTCTAACAGGATCTTTCCTGACAGGATCTGAGAAAATGTGTAATCTGTAGTTTTGGTCTATGTCTCAGGTAGGCGAAGAGGAGGAAAGGGTTTGAAACTGTTTTGTAAGTACTCAGGTAAAGCCAAGAAATTAGTGTTAACTAACCAATTTATAAAAGAGAGAAAAAGTAAAGATTACAGATCTTTTTCAACCAAGCATGCGATGCCATGTACTATTTGAAGTGTTCAACATCAATAGGATGATTTATTTATCACTTTTATGGAGACTAGTCTTGAAGAAAGATGTCTAGACACATTTAACAGCTTTCTTGCCCATTTCAAACCTCTGAAGCTTGCTTCTCTCTCTTCTAGCCAAATTCACAACTGATTATTAAATGAACCATTCTACACTTTGGATTATTATTACTGTGGATTTTTCCTGCAGTGTCTTCTTGCCATTTGATTCGTTTCCTTGACTGCAAGAGCCAGGAAGGATATGGATGTGGGGCCACCTGGTGACGGATATAGAAAAATCCTGGAGACTGAACAGTGGGATTAGAATTTTGGTTTCCATTTCTAAATCGTTAATGTTCAACAAATGCCTTTTGCAAAAGGGTATCATGGCAATAGTTGATTTTTGCTAATGAAGGGATGGTTACCAATATCACAATATACTCAGTTACACCACTGACTTGTTTCTACGTGCCAGCCACTGCCATAAACTATCTGCACATATTATATCATTTAGTGCTCAGAGAGTTCCTATTAAATAAGTGCTATCATATTTCCACTTTACAGATGAGACAACTGAGGTTTAGAAAAAAATAAGTAATTCATTTAAGTTCATGAAGAGAGCAAATGTAATCTTAGGAAGCCTCAAAATATTCTGGTTGAAAATGTGGGGAAAAAAATGTCACTCTATATGAAAGCACAAAATTACATGAAAATATTAAGAAGTAGATCAACATATTTACCATTTTGTAACATTTTAAAGCTTCAAATTGCATTTTATTAGCATATTTTGGATTAGAGACCCTGTTTTTATAAAAACACAAATAGGAAAACAAAAAATGGGGAAAAAATAAAAGCTGATAATATTATGAATAAACTCAATAGTGCAGAAATTAAAAAGCATATTACATTCCCCATACTCGTAACTAACCCTATGATTGTTTTAAAGAGATTTTATTTATTTATTCATGAGAGACACAGAGAGAGGCAGAGACACAGGCAGAGGGAGAAGCAGGCTCCATGCAGGGAGCCCGATGTGGGACCCAATCCCTGCACCCGGGATCAATCACACCCTGAGTCGAAGGCAGTAGCTCAACTACTGAGCCACCCAGGCATCCACCTATGATCTTATTTTTGACCCTTACCTATGTCAGGTTAAAAGAGGGGGTGTGTGTATGTGTGTGCACGTGTGTGTGCAAACAAAGAGCAGATATTCTCTAGCTAAAATTAATACTAAATACCCTTGGATTCTATTTTCAGTGTACGGAAATTATTAGTGAGTCATGTGCTCTATGTTATTCCTTCAGGATTTCAGATGACATCTTCAAAAGGAGAGTCATTACTTTTCCTCTATGCCGTCATCTGCATTTCCATCTCCCATAGTGGCAGTAGCCATGGAATTCCTCTGCCCAGCGCCCCCTTAGAGGAAGAACTTGTTTCAGCTGCAGACAGCTGCCTTGCCCAAAGTCACGCCCTCCCAGGGACACACTGTGTCCAGTGGCTCAGTGAGGGTTTAAAGGCCGGGCCTTTGGCTCTTGGAGGGACCACTGTATTTGCTCTGGGACTGACCATGCGGGCTTGGCTAAGTGTATATTAAGGTTTGCATCGCAATGCAACTGTTCTCTTCTGCCCAATCCTGCTCCCTCCCCCTTTTTGTAGATTTTGATCCCTAACCTGTCTTTAAATTCAAAATCATCCCACAATCTGCTTCTTATTTGAGTGTGTGTGTTAACAAAAAAAAAAAACCACATGATATAAAATCTATCACCTGAACCGTGTTTATTTAAGCAGACAGCACAGTAGTATTAACTGTATGCACGTTGTTGTGCACCAGGTCTCTAGAACTTTTTCATCAGCATCTGCTCCTGGAGAAGCCAATCTGTGATAACACTTGAATGATCTAAATCCTCTTCGGATGTTTTGAGGTGCTGCTGTGCCTTGTGGGTCATACCCTGGAAGGCTTGCCATCTGAAACTGCCACAACACATAGTGCAGAGTATTTGCAGTGATCACCTGCCTTTCCGTGACATGTGTGAGAATTTTCCGAACAGCTTGAAGATCAGAGTTTTTCGTTGAGAAGAAGGTTTTTCATGAGGAAGCTCTAAGCTGTCTAACTGCTAAAGGTTGTTTTTGTTTTTTATTAGGCCAAGAGCAACATGGTTGGTATCTAACAAAGTTTTTGACTTAAATCTTTCCAGAAGTATTGAGCGTCGGATTTGAAGTTTTAGAGTTAATTGTATTTACTCAACGCTGATGTCACATCAAAACGCCATGCTTTGGTATCTGTATCTGTAAAATGGAGAGTTTAGGCTATCGTGATCATTTCCATTTCGGTGCAGTAATTTAAGTTTGGCAGAAAGTGCTTTTGCTCCTCCTTCCATTGAGAGGTGGAATCGGATTCTCATCCTCTTGAATCTGTGTTGATATTAGTGACTCGCTTAACAAATAGGACATGACACAAGAGATGTGGCATGACTTTCAAACTAGATCAGACAAAGCCTGAGGCTGCACCTTCATCTCTTGGACCATCTCCACAGGAGCCTCACCTCAGCACAGACCAGCATGTGTCTGGGGACCTAAGCAGCAGGGTTGGAGACAGGAATTACAAAGGGGCAGAAGGAAACTTTTGAGGGTGATGGATATATTCATTATCTTGACCCTGATGATGGTTTCAGGGATATATATATATATATATCTCGAAGTTCATCAGACAGTACATTTTAAATATGTAAAGTTATGGTAGGGAAATTATGCCTTAATAAAGCTACAAAATGAGAGAGAGAACTTGGTGAGCTCAGAGAATTTCCCTAGGAACCAGAAAGCTGGACCCAGGGGATCCATAGCTGAAAAAAAAGTCACCTGAATTTCACAGCAAAATCACGCTAACAAAGGTAATGCAACTGTCACTTATTGGACAGGGACACCACAGATTGCATTATTGACTCCGGGACTCCTGGAAAGCAATTGCTTTTATGAGAGATTGCTTGTGGTACTGCATCTGACAAGGGAGGCATCTGCCCCCACTCATTGCCAGGTTAATGTAGCTCTTCCAGGTGAGTTTCATTACAAACGATTCTGTTTGTAGGTACTGAATCCTACTGGGACTGCTTAGATAAGCCCAGGAGCATCTATTTAAATTCATAAAAACCTCATTGATCAAGCAAAAAAAAAGCGGTTTTCTTCTTATCTTCAATAGCTCTTGGTACCTGGCATTATCTCACAAGCTAACCATGAAACCCTGGCTTCAAAGAAAGCTGAACAGTTCATGAAACAGCGTGGCAGTTAAATATTTGTCAGCCTGAGTTGGCCAATAGAAGTATGGAAACCCACAGTCAGTCAGGACATTTTTTTCAGGACATTTTGCACTATAACAATCTGAAAGGCACCCTAATGATAGGATTCCACAATAATTGTATTGGCCAATGTTCTTTAACAGACGTCCTTAGACCGTTGGTGTCTAACAAAACAATTCTCCAAGATTGTCTACTAGCTTCGAGTTACTCAATGCTATGGTTTCTTGCTCCCTTTATACATATCAAGTATCCCTTTTATCCAGAAAATATCATTTGACTCTAACACAAAGCTTCCCCTCTAATTTGTCCTCCTATTTCCCAGGTACTTGGGCTTCTCCTAAACAAAAACTGTTTAAATCCAATTCATGGGATTTTCTATAACGATGCTCAGGAGAGAGAAAGAGTATGCTTTATTTTCTTTTTTCCCTATTTCTATCTTTTATTGAGATAATGAAGTCTCCCTGGAGGACTTTACAGAAAATAGAAATAATCCTGCATAATGGCCTTTATTCCTGCCCTGTTAGTCCACATGACCAGGGTTATCTCTTTCTTTAATTCTACAATTTATTCAAGGAATTTCATCTTCTCCAAAATATACTTTGAGACTTAAAATAGAGACACTGTTCTCTTAGCTCATGCATTTGTTAATTCACTAATTCCTTTATGGACCCAAGGTCATCACCAGGTAGCTGGGACTAAACATGCTGACTAGATTCAATCAGGTTATCTTTCACTTGAGCAGGTGCATGGCTTTTCTACCCTGCTACTACTCAGATGAACTTTAGCAAGTTATCAAACTTCTTTGAGTCTCTATTTCCTCACTGATAAGATGAGGCTGCCAACTACTTCATGACATTATCATCAAGAGTTACTAAGTTGTAAAACTATGGGACACAAATTAGACATACAATAAAAGCAGGTAAATTTCTACAGGATAATATACTCGGGGGTTTTCTCTACTTCATTTATGTAAATTCCATTTCCTTATCCAACTAATAAATTCATCGTTAATTGTATTTTTCTCCCTCATCCCACTGGCAGCCTAGGAAGGCTAGCCTTGCTGTGCACAACCACTGGTGATGGATAGTCGAAAGTCAGTCTTGGGAACAGGTACCTACACTGTGAATCACTAATGCTGAGGACTTGAGAAAAAATTCCCAACCTAGAGACTAAAATATATAAATCCGGGATCCCTGGGTGGCGCAGCGGTTTGGCGCCTGCCTTTGGCCCAGGGCTCGATCCTGGAGACCTGGGATCGAATCCCACGTCGGGCTCCCGGTGCATGGAGCCTGCTTCTCCCTCTGCCTGTGTCTCTGCCTCTCTCTCTCTCTCTCTGTGACTATCATAAATAAATTTAAAAAAATTAAAAAAATAAATAAATAAATAAAATATATAAATCCTCCCTGGAATGGGTTCTGTTCTGTATTTTGTTTTCTGGGTTGTGTTTGTATTTCACAGAGATGTGAAATGTGTAAAAATTTCCATAGAACGTTTTAAATTTTCTAAGTCAAAATGTATGTGCTTGGTAAAATAAAAAAACTTTCCAGAAAAGTTTACATTTACATGTTAAGAAGAAAAAAAAAAAAAGAGAGAGAAGAAAAGCAGGAAGGGAGGGAGTGAGGGAGGAAGAAGAGAGAATGAAGCAAATATGAATATTTCCAAACTGCCAAAGTGGTAGAGAGAAAACTCTATCTGAGGAGCATATGAAGAAATATCTTTTTAAAGGTTAAGTAAATAAAACCTGGTGTTGACAAAACATTTCTGTTTAAATGAAATGGCAACCTATGGCACATAAATAATTTTAACCAACCAACAGTGACACTAGGAACATTGTCAAGTGAATCCTTGTTATTTTGCTTTTCCAATATAATAAAGCCATAACAGGGATGCTTCTCTAGCACAAAAGTCTCATGGTTCAAGCGATAATTGAGTAAAAACAGAAGGTAGGATCAGCAGAGATGAGAGCAGCCGCAGCAGAGCTCCCTCATCTAACATCATTGAGTCTAAAATAAATATGGATGTTGTACCAAACCATTATATTATCCTCTTAATATTTTTTCTTTTCGATTTGGCTATACTTAATATTGGTTAATCTATGTACTACCTATATACATGTAGGTATATTATATTTGAACTAAATTACATTTGAAAATAGTATTTTATATAACTAAAAGCTTAAAGCATTTTACTTGTTCTCACAATTCTGTGTGATATGAAGTGGCATGTTTTTACCCCACTGTAGAAATTTAAGACACTAAACACAGTGGTTCCTTTTCAGCACCCCCCACCCCCTCCGGGGTACTCCACTGCTATGGTCTTAGGTTCTCCCTAAGAGCAGTCACTCAGATACAGATTCAAGTGCAAATAGTTTATTTTGAAAGTGATCCCTATAAACCTGGGAGGGATGGGGCCATAGTAGTGAAGGAAAGAGACAGCACTCAAAAAAGTGTTAGTTATCAAACAAGTTATTGCTATGGATTGATTGGAGCTTTACTGGAACCACATAAAATACGTGCATGAGGGTTACCCTGCCTGAGGGGTGAGGGAGCCAGGACATGTAGACTACTCTAGTGTGTCATTAGTTAAAGGCTGCTTTCAGGGGCATTCATTTCCCATTATTTCCAGTCCATGGCTCTGCTGGTTCAGTGGACTTCAATGGCCAGAGAGAGCCCCTGAAGACTAAGTGTAGTGAGGGGCTGCAGTAGTGAAGATAAGACAACAATGGTTCTGTTTTTATAGAGTTCTGATTTTATTTATTTGAAATTTCATTAGCATGTTCACTAAGAAATTTTGGGAAAGCATGGAGGAATTATCCTTTACTTTTTATATCATTCATTCTTCTCATCCCTAAAAGCAATTAAAAACAAACAATGGGGCAGCCCAGGTGGCCCAGAGGTTTAGCACTTCCTTCAGCCTGGGGTGTGATCCTGGAGACCCAGGATCAGGTCCCACATCGGGCTTCCTGCATGGAGCCTGCTTCTCCCTCTGCCTGTGTCTCTGCCTCTCCCTTTCTCTCTGTGTCTGTCATGAATAAATAAATAAAATCTTAAAAAAAAAAAACTGGATTAAAGGAACTATTTTGCAGTGTGGTTTGGGTTTTTTTTTTTTTTGGAGAAATTAATACTCTTAGGTTTCCTGTTTTACTCTACATTTTCAGTTATCAAAAAAGCAAAACTCCCATTGCTATTCTTTTCTATCACTGAAAAGTCTCCTTGAAGAGGCAAAGACGTGAAAGAAACCTTTCAAGTAACAGGGGGAAAAAAAAGCTTATGGCAATTCCATCAGGTAATTGACCTGACTTCTGAATCTTTCTTATAAGTTGCATGAAAAATGAAGAATTTTCATTGAGAAAAATCAACCCTCCTTCTCAAAACTATCTGGAAACTTCTGCATCCACTTTTACTGCAGAGGCCAGGCAGAGGTCTCTTCCTGAATAAGCTTCATGCTAAAATAATGAGATTTTTGATATGAACTATTTATCAGGTTTTAGATATTCCTTTGCCATGGTCCTTTGGGGTTCCCTGGTGAACTGAAATGATCCCAGCAGGATTTCTTAACAATTTTCCAGAGGTCACAGGCACCTCACTTATACTGCCGAAGCCCATTGGACCCAGTAGTCATGGTGAAAGGAATTCCCAGGTTATGTGGAGTCAGATTGCTAGGGGTCAGCCAACACGTACCTGAAGTTGCTTCAATCATACTAGTTCCAATTCAAATTTAATTATTTCAGAGACTTTCTCCTGCTTCTCTAATTATTTTAAATTTGCAGAATGGAGGTTAGCTAGCTCTCCAGACTATGTTTTGGAATTTACTTATCAAATAAACGAAACGTTTGCTCTAGAATTCAGAAGTAAGGGGGCTTGACAGCTAAAACTAAGCAGACATCTGCAGCATGTTATGTTTCATGAGGACAGAGATTTTTTTTCTTGCTGTTTTGTTTACCATGAATACCCAGTACCTAGACATACTACATTTGCAGAAGCAAAATAATGAAGTGTTTTTAAAAGCATTTACATGAATTTTTTATAGTGTGAAATATTCTGAATTTTTCTTAATTCTTCAATAAATTTGGGATGGAAAGGAGTAGAAGGTATCCCCATGCACTGGCATTGAGGCGCTACAGTAATAATACTTGGCATGATGGAAGCAGTAAAAATTTTAAGAGGACAGGGACTGATTTCATCAAAGAGTACAATCTGTTAGAGATCCTTTAAAATCTATCGTGATGATCTTGAGGACTGTGGAAAATGTCTTAATTTTAAGAAAGAGCTTGCTGCAAATAAAGACCTAATCTTTGGCCAGCCCTTGACATCAATTTCCTTTTTAAAAAAAGTGATTCTCACTATTTTGAATGCCTTTCTATATAAAGACTAATGTTTGTAGTTTTTAAAATCAACATGGAACCTCCATGTGGCATTTTTTTCTTCTATTTGATTTTGCAGAATCCTCTGTGACATCATTTCACTATTTATAGGAGGTAAGCTATGATCTCATGAATAAAAAATCACCTTCAGAAAAAATTAATAGAAACATGATTATTTCACACAGATATCATATATATTAATTATGTATAAAATTATATATAATTAATATTAATATATTATTATATATAATTATTATAATTATTGTTATATATAATTATATATATAATTAATGTTAATGAAAGAAAAAGAGCAGGTGCAGAAACCACAGGCCAAAAACACAGCATTATTTGTTATAGAGTAGCATCTCAGGAGGGTCTCATCATGGTGTCTTCAAAGCAAGCAGAAGATGTCTGAGCCTTTGTTAACAGTAAAAATATATGGGTTCAATATCTGGTTCAGTATTAACAATTTTTATCAACTGTGATTCCCCATGGAACATAAAGTATATATGGATACAGATATACATAGACATAGGTCTATAAAATTCAACTAATATTCAGACATATAAATATATTTCTTATAGAACATGATCTGATTTTAAGCAACCAGATGTCTACATCAATTCAAATACTATACTTTCCTTAGAGGTATAGAAAGAGCGAATAAAAAATTCAAAATCTAATTCAAATCAGGGCTGGTTGACTTATGCATTGAGTACAGTAGACACATTGCCTAGCACTCACAATAATTTGAGTGACTCATGAAAATGTTTCAATTTCTTTTAAAGTCAAAATTTTAAAAAAGAAGCTTTCTAGTTACTTACTTTTTTTCACAAAAGAGAAAGATGAAACTCTGGGGGGCTCACAAAAATCTACTAAATTTTGCCTGAAATAGCAAAAAAAGTTTGAAGTATTTATTTATTTACTTTTTTTTAAGATTTTATTTATTTCTTCATGAGACACACACACACACACACACACACACACAGAGGCAGAGAAAGAAGCAAGCTCCATGCAGGGAACCTGATGTAGGACTCGATCCCGGGACCCCAGGATCAGGCCCTGGGCAGACAGCAGGCGCCAAACCGCTGAGCCACCCAGAGATCCCCCAAAGTTGAAGTGTTTAAAGCTATATCAAAAGTAATTTTTAATTTTGATATGATTATGATGGGAAAGCTCCATAAAGGTAGAAGTGTCTAGGGCCCATGAATATCCTTTGGCAGCCCTGTCAACATTAAACAAATGTAAACAGAGATTTTTTTTTGTTTGAATAAAAATAACGTTTGTTATCAAAGCATTAGATTTTTTTTAAACTATTGATCACAGGGTGTGCCTACCTTCCCGCGGTGCATCAGAAAGCAAGAAACTGCCAAGAGAGCAACAGAGCAATCAATAGTCAGCTTGGAAGTTGTGTTTATACTGGAGCCTTCCCTCCAAATCCCTGCAGCCCCAGGACACAGGTATGCTTAGCTGTCTCTGAGGACTTGTGCTGGCTGAAGTGGCTTTTTTATATTATTGCAAAGCTAAACGTGTGTGGGCCCTCATCTTTGCACTATGTTCCTGGAAACTACACAAAATCCAGTATGTCCCCGTGCCCTTTGAAACTAACCCCGAGAGAAACAAACAGTCCTAGATCTCTTAACAAATTGTCAGCGTGCTTAAATATTAACCTGATTTAGTATAAAAACGATTTTGTTTAATGTGCCTGTCTTACTCTGTTTGGGCTGTTATGACAAAATCATCAGATACTGGGTGGCTCAAACAACAAAAACTTATTTCTCAGAGTTCTGGAGGCTGAGAAGTCCAAGATTAAGGTGCCAGTAGATCCTGTGTCTGATGAGAAACCCCTTCCTGGTTATAGATGACCTTCTTTTTGCTGTGTCCTCACAGGACAGATGGTGCAAGAGGGCTCTGTGGGATCTCTTTTATAGGAGCACTTATAAAAAAAAAGATCTCATTCATTAGAGCTCCATCCTCATGACCTAATCACTTCCCAAAGACCCCACCTCCAACTACGGATTAGGCTCAACATATGAACAAGAGGGGCACAAGCATTCAGGTCTACAATACACATCTCTCAACTTGATTATCTGTATTTATATACTTAATTTTTATAATATTTTATTTTGAAATGACTTTAAAGTTATTTAAGCTTATTAAAGTTATTTAAGAGAATTAAATTATTCTATTCTATTTAATTTAATAAATTAAATTAAAGTTATTTAAGAGAATTAAAGTTATTTAATCTTTAATAAGAGAAGTGGCAGGAAGAATATAAGGAATTCTAGAAAATTCTTCACCCAATTTCCCAGGATTTCCTAAAAACAAGATAATTTTCTTATATAACCAGAGTTACAACAATAAAAAATAAATTAATGGCGATTCAATACCATTGTTTAATCTACAGACTTTATTCAATTTATGACCATTGTCCCAATGGTATTCTTCACATGGATGGATAGCTGGATAGCTGGATAGATGGACAGAGAGATATGCAGACATGAAGAAACTACATCAGGATTCAAATTTTAGCTCACATATTGCATTTAGTCGTCATATTTAATATCTAATCTCCTTTATTCTGAAACAGAGTTTCCTCAGTTTGGATTTGTCTAGTGTTTCTTCGTGATTAGACTCATTATGTGCAGCAATATTTCGGTGTGATGTTGCATTACTTCTCGGTGCATCTTCTAATAAGATCTGTATTTCCATGTGCACAAGTAATAGTTAAAAGGATTTTGCACCCTAGCAAAGAGGACATTAAAGTATCAATTTATACTTTAGGAAAAAAAAATAGTTGCTGAATGAAACTCCCTTAATCTGTTCCTGCTGCGTTCTGTTGGTTTGATAAGAAGGTCGGCTTCTGGGTGTGATGAGCGCTGTCCAAGGGCCCTTGCAGTAGTTGTAATTAATAAATACTTTATTTTGATAATACCTTTCCTGTCTCCGGAGCCTCACACAATAGCTAGCAGCTGCTCACAGAAGGTGTGTGCGTGTGTGTGTGCAAGTGTGTTCAGGGGAAGAGGGATGAAGTTGATATTAAACTGCTCACTAATGAACCAAAGCCATTGCTTTAAGTATTGTTTTTCATGTCTTTAAGTTTTGTCTTTTTTCTGAATTTAATCATTTCTGTATTAATTTCATGACGTCACTTAA
This sequence comes from Canis lupus familiaris, assembly GCF_011100685.1. Lineage (NCBI taxonomy): Eukaryota > Metazoa > Chordata > Mammalia > Carnivora > Canidae > Canis > Canis lupus. Next base: position 63,670,843 of record NC_049234.1, read on the forward strand.
TAAAATCAGGGTTGTTGATTATTTAGTAAGTGCTTTTTCAGCTTTTTCATCATGTTATATGCCAGACGTTGTGGTACTTGCTGTGAATACAAAAGGAATAAGATCTAATTTCTTTCTCTGTAGACCTTGCAATGCAGTAAGACCAGACGGCCGAGTCAAATGCAGGGCAGAGTGTTGTAATAGGGGAAGTACAGAGGCCCTGAGAGCACATGGAGCGGATCTTCCGACCATCTGGAGGGAACTGATTTATGAACTGAGCCCTCGGTGTGAGTGTGGAGTTGTCAAGGCAGACGCAGCCTCTAGAACAGGAGACGGGCACTGCTAGGGGGGAGGGAGGGCTTCCATCCGTGGCTCTCCCCCTACAGACCCTGGCCTACTCACAGGCAGCTCTCACAAAAAATTGCAGGCCACTTACTGGCTCTTCTTAGAAAGAAACCACCCCCCAAATGTGAAGCTTTGAACACTCAGTGACGATGCTGATCCTCTGGCAAATATAGTGTGTTGCCCATTTCTTTTTTATCATCACTGTCACTAGTGTTATTAATATAATTATGGGTATGATGGTTCATTTTCTAAAAGCTCGGAAAAGAATAAGCAGCTGCCAACACAGCTAATGAATGGATATTTTTACCACAGTGTTTTGTTCTAACACATTCAAATTCTCAACAAACGTGAACGACCAAGGCATCGAGTGCTCTGAGTCAGAGAAGCGCTCAACAGGGACCGCAGAGCTGGGTGACCAGTCACAGCTCTGACCTCAGCACGACAGCTTCTACCCAAGAAATCAGTCTCAAAGGCTGCTATTCTCAACTCACAGCCCTCTGGCCTCCTCAGCACTCACTGCTAAGCCAATAGTCAGGAGAACACAACTTTATTACTCTCCTACCCCAGCTCCCATCCCATGTTTGCTCCCCCACCTGCTCTACATCCAACCTGGGTACCATCGCCTATAACGCTCATCTGGTAGAAACTTCTAGAATAGGTTAAGTTAAAGAAGATCCTGTAGGAATAAAATGACTCTATGTCTCTTTATGGAACCATTCTTAATTCTCATACACCGTTGAGAACATCTTCACGGCTTTGAAATCTGTCTCTTTTCTCCCTTCCTTTTTTCCCTTCCTCCTGTCCTTTTCTTCTTAGCAGCTGGTATAGTTCTACATTACAAATAGGATTCCTTCTGAGTATAGTGGAGTATGAAAAAGAAAGTAAAAATTATCCCTCATCTCACTATCCAGAGGTGAAGGCTGTTAAGGTTCTGACAGATTTTATTCCAATCCTGTGTGCTGTGTGTACGTTATAATTTTATGTCCTGGGTATTTCCCCTCCTGTTGTGTTGTCAGTGTTTCTTAACATCCATCAGTACTTAGGGGAGCCTGGGTGGCTCAGTGGTTAAGCATCCAACTCTTGGTTTCAGCTCATATTATCTCAGGGTCCTGGGAAGGAGCCCCGCATCAGGCTCCCTACTCAGTGGGGAGTCTGCTTACCTTCCTCTCCCTCTGCCCCACCCTCCCCATCCCCCACCCCACTCGCTCAAGCACACTCTCATAAATAAATAAATAAATAAATAAATAAATAAATAAATAAATAATATCAGTGAGCACTTCTATTTAGTGATTGCCCTATCAGCATTTCTATTTCCACCTTCACTTGCATCTATGAAGTATTCCAACATATAACTTCGCCTCATTACCTGAATCACTGCAGAAATCTCCTTAGTGATTGAACCTCAAGCTTTCCCCTCGCACTCACTTTTGTTAAGTGAACTTTCTAAAATATGACCTTGGTCATGTCTTTTCCCAGCTTTAGTCTCCAGTGTCCACCCACTTGCTGTGGTCTTTGGGATACAGTTTACATTCTCACCCTGATGGAAGTATTTCTTTACTTGACCTCTTCCAGGCTCTCCAGATTCCTCTTCGGATCTGTCTCTTCTCCCAGCCTCAGCTTCAATCTTTTAAATTCTCATACCTCCGAGTCTTGGCTTACACTCTTTTCTTGGTTTAGGATACCTTTTCCATTTCTTTGCATGACAAAACCCTTAAAAAAAAATCAACCCAGATAGCACTACGGCTTGGAAAGTTCCTGAAAGTCCTTCAACCTCCACCTTACCAAATGGGTTAAGATCTCAAGGTATTCTCTTCTCTGACTGTAAGAGCTGACTGCACCATTTCCTAAGGGACTTCTTGGGTTTTTCCCCCTTAACAATGGGAGCTAGATTTGAATCCCAAGCACCTCACACAGAGTGAACACTCAAGACAATTCTTTTGAAAGAGGAAATCTTTCAAAGTTCTTCTGGCTCAGCAGCCAAGAGTTCCTGAGTCTGAGGCCAGTTTCCTTCTGTTGACCCCATTCCAATGTCATATGCCTGACGCATGACTCACAAATTCCTGGACAATGTCGTTTGTCCACACGGCTATGAAGCCTTGTCCACTTGTGGAATTTCCCAAGGATTTCAGAATCTCCCTTTAAAATCCCTTTCTCCAATATTTCTGTCACAGATGCCTCTAGAGATACAGAGTAATAGGGCATTGTTCCTCTGAGCATAAGTCACCTATTTAAAAAAAAAAAAACACATTAATTTTGCTTTAAGGAACTACAAAAAAGGAAACCAAATCAGGGTTTGTTTAAAAATATGATGAATTAAAATTTTAACATGCAAGTTTTCATGTAGTAGATGTGAAAGTGGTTTGAGTGGAGATCCAGAAAGATAGAAATCCATGTGAGTAGTTCCAAACACCACGGTATAACAGAATCTTCTTAAATTTGTCACTGTTACCAGTTACTAGGGGCACAGTTATTACCCTAAACATAAGGATAAACATTTGTACATCCTTTTTAAGGAGTGATATCACTCACATAGATGAGAACTTTATCACAACCATAGATGGATGTATCATGAAGCTACTTAACTTGAGCTCCAGGACCTGTCGTTAAGTCAGCTTTTTTTCAAGGCCTTGGCAGGGGCCCTAGCAAGACATATTTTTTAAAATTAACTGTTGTGTTTTAAACAAATTGATTAAGACTGCTTTTTTTCCCACTCCCACTTCCCTTCTTTACACTTCTTGTATTGGAGAATGTTGATGGAGTTGTGCTTTTGATAACTGGCTAAGCAGAAGTTGAGATGAGGAAATTAGTTCAGATTTAGTGATACATGTTTACTATTCATAATCATATTATAAAAGGTTCTGTTTTTACTGGGCATCCTGGCATGAGAATAGCTTCTAGGAATATTCCTCTGCTCACTGTGCTTACTCACCTGGATTCCTGATGTGGAGAATGGGTATGAAGGTACCCAACACCAAAATGATGCAAGTATGATGAAAGAAGGTTGAAATACACAGCGGCAGAGCTAGTCTGGGGAAAATTCTTCCAGTCATCAGAATGGAAAGTCGCACCAGAGGATTCGGTTCACATCAATCCTAGACAAAATAAACCCTCTCCCTCATTTCAGGAATATGTTAATAATGCAGAGTATATGGTCAGAAAAGTTTCATATCTTTTTTTCTATTTGACTGGAATCATGTGTTATAGAATCTATTAGAATTCTTGTACTTGTAAAGCATGCAACCGTAGTAGTATGACAAATAGTAAGTATATCTATACACGAAGTCACATGCTTCATGCATCCAACGATCTACAATGAAAACAAGCTTTGATCAACCATCCTAAGAGAAAGAAAAAGTTATATTTCTATCATTTGTATAAATGATTATCTTAAATACCCTTGTTATGTGAAAAAGATGTAAAAAGTATTATAACCACAAATGTAGGGTCAAAGTGTTTTAGAGATATTGCCAGCAGTTACATAATAAGCATTTTCTGTTTTACTGGATTTCCTCTTTGTGGTATTTTTCAGCTTTATAAATTTATAATTTGTTAGGATTACTTTTCTTATTTAAAGTAAATTTTTATTTTTACACTGTAATTTGTATTCTTTCTTTTAGAGCATCTCTATAATTGCCTTACAAAACCTGAATCTACCTAATTAATGATTTTTTTAAAAAACAGTTTCATGTGCATCTTGCCCTTTGCTGTATTCCATAGATTAGCCCTTGTCCCCTCACTTGGAGTTACATGGCATTACCCAGTACTCAACAGCAGCACACACAAAAGGTAGTTCTCCCTAGGGTTTGAACCACAGCCACTGCTTACTCGCCATATAAATAAATAAATAAATAAATAAATAAACAAACAAACTCGCCATATATTATATAATGCATATATATTTTTGGAAGACTTAGAGCTAAAGTTTTATCCTAAACTCAATCTTAAATCTATTAATGGAATTAGTCTTGTGGTCTTTCTTATGTTTAAAAGTAACCAGAATAACTAAAGAACATTTTTATACCAGATAAATATTTGAAGAAGAAAAGGTCCAGAGAATCTAACACATCACCTAGTGATCATAGTGATAACATTCTGCTATATATAACTAAGATTTACTGAGGGACTAGAATATAAATGCTCTCACAAAATAAAAAAAAAAAGATACATATGTGAGGTCATAAATATGTAACTAGATATGAGAAATCTTTTTCACAATGCATATATCAAATCATCACAATGTACACTTTAAAAATCTTACAATTTAACAAAAATTAAAAATAATAAAAATCTTACAATTTTGTTTACCAATCATATCTTAATAAAGGTGAAAATCCAAAAATGCCATTATATTCATAATCCAATAAGTTGCTTTAAAAAAAAGATTTAAAGAAAAGAAATGTCCTTCATATGTATTTAAATATGCTCAAAATATCGCCTCTGGGGAGGAAAAAAAATGGTTTTCTCTATCAGTCCAGTGAGAACAAACTCCTAAGTATCCTCTGTGCCTGCAAGTTCTCTAAATAGTGAAGCCCAAGAAAAATCAAGAATGAAAGAGAAAACCAACTAAAGGAGAAAAAAATGTCCAAGGGATCTGAGCAGAGGGCAGTTGGATAGCAGATAGAGGCTATGGGAAGAGGGAGGGAATCGAGGAGAGCACTTAAACAGAGTGGAGAAGGATTATATGTGGTAGGGTGTTTTTTGAAAGCAGCTTTCAAAACATAAAGCCAAGATTTGTAGCATTTGCTGATTTCCATGGTGCAAACACTTCCTGATGGCCAATTTTACGCTACCAAAAATTAACAGAGTTTTTGACAATTTAACACTCAGCCCTTGGAATGGCATGAGCTGATTTGAGCACAGCAGTGATTGTAAACGACACTGGGAAACACTCGCTGACTAAGAATGAGCTCCTATAGGACCCTTGGGAAGATTACAGAAGACTTAACTTCTTCCACGTTCTTCTTCTAATGAAACTATGACTATGTTTTACTCTAAGGCATCGATGTGCATATCCTGTGCCTCAAGAAGAGTGTTTTGAGTGAGAGCTTGAATAAAATGTTTTTTTGGTTTTACCCAAGTGCCAGGCACCTCTGTTCTCTGGTTTTATTTATTTTTTTAGTTTTTAAAGATTTTATTTATTTATTCATAAGAGGCAGAGAGAGAGGCAGAGACACAGGCAGAGGGAGAAGCAGGCTCCATGCAGGAAGCCTGACGTGGGACTTGATCCTGGGTTTCCAGGATCACACCCTGGGCTGAGGGTGGTGCTAAACCGCTGAGCCACCGGGGCTGCCCTGTTCTCTGGTTTTAATGACAACTGCCACTCCTTTGGTGAACTCTAACCATTCTGAGGTGGGAGGAAGAGTGAGAGAATGAAATGGAGTAGCAGGAAAAGCACTCTGTGTTCTCACCCTGCCCTTTGCCTCACACCCCACCTCCTTACTCCCAGCCCTACTTGTAAAGCCTTGGCCTTTCTGTGAAATAAACATTACTTGGCTCTGGCTTGGAGGAAAATTAGAAGAGCTAGGCTCTAAAATAAGCTAATATTATTCACGGTCTAGGACAAAAAAAAAAAAAAAAAAAACCACAGGAAACATTTGGCACAAAGAAATTGTCTTTGAGAAATTATTTTCCATGTTGTATTTGCATAAATTTGTCACGGGCCTGCCATTTCAATGGAAGAGGAAAAATGGCCTGACCTTGAGTTGGCTGGCATCCTGTTGCCCTTTGCAGCTGACCAAAGTTAGGCTACTTCACCTCTTACTTTATTTCTGTTCTTCTAGTGGACTCAAGACTGACAAATCTGAGGCTGCAGACTGAATCCTATGATTTCCCCCAATACTGTGTGGTCTAAGTAATGCATATTGCACAACAAAATTTCATTTTGCTGATTCTTGGTTTGTTGAGCCATGAGTCTGACAAGTTGTTCAAACCATGAAGTAGCATTTCCTGTAACAGTCAGAGAGAAGCTGTGGCCAAAGATCAAGCACCAATGATGCACTTGGCAAGACCATCTGACTCCACATTCTTGCTCTAAAATCTAAATTCTTCCCTACTTAATAGTGTCCCTATGCATTTCACACGAGGATCAGTCAACTACAACATATTCCAAGACAAGGTATCCTGTTCAGATTTCTGCCCTAACTGTGAAAGTCTTCCACCAGGAAATGACAATTATTGTCCTGCTATTAAAGCATGAGGAATTTGAAGCCTCTTGAGTAATAAGAAGTTGAGAAATGAATTTCCTGCTGTTGAAGTTACTACACCTTGAAGTACTTCAATAAACGGAAGTAACTAGTGGTTTTCACTTTCATAATGAAAAGAGATTTGCTTAAAACAAGCCCAACTCACAAGTTAGTAGAATCAATTAGATTCTTCGACCACTGAAAAAATAGGCCTGTCTCTCATTGCTCAAGTTTTCAAGGATAGCTTGAAGAACCACTGAAGACAAGATGGTGTATCTTTGCTTTTCCTTATAATGTTATATTATGTTATCAAAATTGATTATAGCTCAAATAGCATTTTATTATTCAGTCAAGACATTCTACTTGAAGAAAAACATGCACTTCATCCCTTAGCATGACTTTCCCCATCTGAGGTCTTAACCATTAAAATTTTTAATATACACTCCATTTCTCTTCCTTCCCAAGAACATTTGTTTTAAGTTATTAAGCACTATTGGATTCCAAGCACTAGAAAATGAACTCTATGTGTAACAAACTTAAAAAGAAAATATATAATTCTTGTTTCCAAAAAGCAATAAATCCTCTGAAGGATTATCAAAATAAGCACAAATTTAGATACATTATAAAAATACTTTTTTTTCCATAATTCATTTCACAGTTACGTGTTTTAGGATGCCTTTCCAAAACTCCTTCCCCAAAGGAGAGATAAGAGTGGGTAATATCATAGGGGGAGACAGAACATGAGAGACTCCTAACTCTGGGAAATGAACAAGAGGTAGTGGAAGGGGAGGTGGGCAAGGGAATGGGGTGACTGGGTGACGGGCACTCAGGGGAGCACTTGATGGGACGAGCACTGGGTGTTATACTATATGTTGGCAAATTGAACTCCAATTAAAAAAATACCAAAAAAAAAAAAAAAAAAACCCTCCTTCCCCAAATGCAGATGCACGCCTCCAATATCTATGCACTCAGGCCCATATAACAGTTGTGAGGGCCTGAGGGAGAGTTCAAAGAGTGACCCACATTTTTCTAAATGTTTAAATTTTTAAAAAATATTTATTTATTTATTTATTTATTTATTTATTTATTTATTTATAAATGAGAGAAACAGAGAGAGAGGGACAGAAACACAGGCAGAGGAGAAGCAGGCTCCTCGCGGGGAGCCTGATACAGGACTTGATCCCTGGACCCTGAGATCACACCCTGAGCCGAAGGCAGATGCTCAACCATGGAGCCATGCAGACATCCCTAAATGTTTAAAATTTTGTAAACAAGCTAACAAAAGGTTAAAAGAATAGTTCTACCCTTCCTACCTTGACAATTATATATTAATAACATTTTAGAAATATGTAAAACTATTGATTTTATATGATTAAAGTAAGCAAAAGATGGAAGATAACTGAATTTAATTACTCCACACATCTGGATATTTTGTTATTATGAAAGCCATATTTGGATGCACACAAAATACAGACCTACATACTTTATGATTAATGATTAATTAATGATTAATTTATAGTATAAAATCCATTTTTCCTGGCTACATTCAGTTTAGCAAAATTAATTCTTAAGTTTTCATAATTGAAATTTGTGTTCTATAGACAGTCATACAAAATTAGATATTATTTGAATTATTTATCTTTAGATAATTTTATTATTAACTTAAATGTGGAGGCTTCACTCTGATAAAGTAGTGATTTGAATTGTTAATAAGATTCCTGAAACATTACTTAGATTCAGAAATGAACCATGAATTTCACATCATGTTCATACATTATAATGGGTTGCCTATGATAAACTATCTAGACACTGAGAATAAGAAAACTTACAGTGGATGGATTCCTGACAGTTTTTTAACTGATCTCTGAATGAGAGGACAGGGAAATTATTGGTCATAAGGGTACGTGGCTCTCCTGACTTCATCCAAACTTCTTAAGTCAAGTCCCCTGTAAATATTCTGGGTTGTTTTTGTTGTTGTTGTTTTTCTTTTTGTTTCTTTAATACACTTCCAGCTCCTAATAGGAGTTCCAGGGCAGAAGAGACTAGAAGAAAGCCTGACACCTTTATTATTTATCCATGTCTCCAGTGCTTGAGACATTAAGCCTTGGAACTAAATTTTGTTAGTCAAGAGAATAGATATTTAGGGTTAAGGATCTTTAAAGTGTTAAAGGCCATTTGATACCCACACAGGTCTCTGATTCCTCCTGTGGCAGAGGTGCTCACATGTTCTTCAGTACCTTTACTTTTCCCTATGCTTGTAATAGGGAGATCTTCTCATGCTTTGGCAAAGGAGAGAGGGCCCTTATTCCTCCAAGTCTAAGGGCATGTAGAATTTACCTGTTATACTTTTTTTTTCTTTGTCTATTCTATCTTTTAGAATTTAAGCCCTGTAAGAATAAGGACAGTATTTTACTCCTCTTTCTATCTTTACTTCTTTGCATACATAATATCTGGCATATGTATTGTGTTATTATTGCCTGTTGACATCCCTATAGCTCTTGAGAAGGAAAGAATAGATGTTTTGATTTCTGAATCTCAGTGCATCACCCAGTCCTGGAAACATGGTTGCTCCTTAATAAATAAGTCAATTGATTAATGTGTGTATAACCTTAGAACTATATCCTTACTGTGGAGGGGGTGTGGGACAGTATAGTCCATGTCCCACATGGTGTATATTAGTTCAGCAAGCATCCAAATAAAGCAAAAAAAAAATATATATATATATATAGGAGAAGAAGGGCATTAGAATATAGAAGTGGATCCATTCCACCATTTTTGCTACCTCCAATTCCACTTTCTGTTTTATAGTCACTATTCTTGAATCTTTTATTCTTTTTCTCACCTTCTTTTTGAATTGATCAACCCTTCATCTCCACCTAGTTTCATACTAGCTACCACAGAGATGGAGAGTGGGAAGGGAAAGTGTTGTCACAGTGTTTATATACTGCCATGATCAACACTTTTGTTCCTTCTCTCAGTTCTCTCTTTCCAGGAAAGCAACAGGACTACAGAAGAATAGCTATAATCTGTACTTGGAAGACTAGTAAGTCCTGGTATTACCAACTTTAGTAACAATTGCTGTGCAAGAGAACAGAAAAAAGTAACTCAGTGCTGCATCTCAAATGACCATGCCAATATTTGTCCTGTTATAGAAAATAAGCCTAAGCCAAAGTCCAGAGGGACACTCCTAGATGTTTTGTTTTGCATAAATCCCTGCACTACAAAGAATTATGGTCAAGGAGCCACAATAATAAATGAGATTAAATGATTTTCGCCATGGTGGAATGAAGGTATAAGGTCAAATTTAATCAGTTTTAAAGAAAATAAATTTAAATGTTCCTGAACACCTGACTTTATAAAGCAAAATTCAGACTCACTGTCTAATATTTGAAGACTCAAAAAAATTACTTGAAGGACAGTAGAAAGTGATTTTTTTGTATAAGGACAGCTCAGAATTTAAAATGTAACCACTGACTTTGACTTTGTTTTAATTGTTATTATCATAAGCATACACCAGAGCAAATTGTCCCTTACCTCATAAAGATTTGCCTATTTTTCATATATTTTTATGATGGATATGCATGCAAAATACAGGAAAAATAGCTATACAAATGTGACAGAAAGAAATTTCACCCTAAATAAACATATTACTAAAGAAATTCTTCTGTAATCCAAAGATTATCAACTTGTTTCCAATGACAATTTATGTATAATTATAAAGTTCTATAATAAATAGAGACTATCAACATATTTATTATTTTATGGCATTAAAATTTGTTCTGAAGAATTCAAAGCACAACTTAGGCTCAGAGGTAGAATTCTCACAACGGTATTCCCTCAGTGCAAATTAATCCTTGCTTAAAGGATATTCTGAATCCATGCTAAGAAAGTTTAAAATCAAGCCTTGAAAGCATCAAACTGATCCTATGTAGTGTAATTGCATCCCAGAGCAAGTGCAAAAATATTTAAAGTAATATACAAATACATAATTTTAAAATCCATTCCCGACATAAAGTTCACAATATTTGACATCTGATCAAAAATTACTAAATAATCAGAGGAGCAAGAAACTATCACCATAGGAGAGGAGAAAGACATAGGAATGGCACAGATAATCAATTAGTAGACAAAGATGTTAAAACAGTTATTATTAATATAATACATGTTTCTTTTTTAAGATTTTATTTATTTATTCATGAGAGACACAGAAAGAGAGACAAAGACACAAGCAGAGGGAGAAGCAGGCTACCTGCAGGGAGCCCAATGTAGGACTCAATCCCAGGACCCAGGATCACACCATGAGCCAAAGGAAGACCCTCAACCAGGCATCCTTATAATTTATTTTTCAAGAAAAAAAAGATGAGCATAATGAGGACAGAAATGGAAAAAATAAAAAACAGCCAAAACAAACATTTAGAAATTAAAAATACAATAGCTGAAGTAAAAAAAAAAAAAAAAAAAAAAAAAAAAAAAAAAAAAAAAAACACTGGATGAATTACTAGCAGATTAACACTGCGGATGAAAAAAATCGTGAACTTGAAGACATAGCAATACCAATTACAAAGTGAATTACAGAAAAGAGACTTTTGAAAAACAAAGACATCATCAGTGAGCTGTGGGATAATGTCAAGCGGCCTAAAATACATAGACTTGGAGTCTCAGAAAATGGTGAGGAGTAAAGAGAGCCAGAAAAAAATATTCCAAATATGATAAAATTTCTATCAAGAAATCTAATAACCCCCAACTAGAAAAAAAAAACCAAGACACATTATAATCAAATTGTACAAAATAAAAAGTGACAAAGAGTAAATTTTAAAACAACCAGAGGAGAAAAAGATACACTATGAAGAGAAAAACAAAGGTAATATAACAGCAGACCTATCATCAGAAACCATGCAGCCCAGAAGACAATGAAATAACATCTTTACAATTCTGAAAGATAGTCATTAATCTCAAATTCTAAACTCAAAGAGACTTTTAAAAACGATGAAATAAAGATTTTTTTCAGACATATAAGAAAATGAAAAAAAGCTATCACCAGATCAGTAATGCTAAAAGAAGTCCTCCAAGTAGAAGTAAAGTAATGCCAGACAAAAACTTGGATTTGTGCAAAGAATGAACATCTAGAATAAGAAGTATGTACCTGAATATAAAATTTGTTATTTAAGTCTACTAATAGAAAATTGACTATTCAAGCAAAACAGCAACATATTGTAGAGTTATAACATATGAAGAAGTAAAATGTATGACAATATACATAAAGGCAAGGGGAGGGAAATGGAACTATACTATTGTAAGATTATTCACTATATGTGTGAGGTTATCATACTAAGATAGAGATTGATAAATCCTAGAGCAATAAAAAAAAAAGAGAGATAGCTAATAAGGCAAAATAGGAGGTAAAATGAAATAATATAGTAATATTGAATTAATCCAAAAGACAGCAAGCTCTAAAGGAAGTAAAAAGAAAAGAGAACAGTTGAGGTAAATAAGAAAGAATAGCCCAATGGTAAATATAAACTCAATCATATTGAGAATCATATTAAATGTAAATGGACTAAACACCCAAATTAAAGATCTAGATTATCAGACTATTTTAAAATGCAAAATCCAAAAATATGCTTTATAAAATGACTCACTTTAAATATGAAGAGTCAAATAGTTTAAAAGTAAAAGGATTGAAGATTTACAATATTAACAGTAATCAAATAAAACTGGATGGATAGACCTATAGATTTCAGAGCAAGAAATATTACTAGGAATAAAAGGAGTCAATTTGTAATGATCAAAGGTCAACTATTCAAGAGAATATAACAATCTTAAATGTATAATGACAGTTTAAAAATACATTTTTGTTAAAAGTCATAAAATCTTTTATTTTATTTATTTGTTTATTCATGAGAGACACAGAGGGAGGGGTAGAGACATAGGCAGAAGAAGAAGCACGCTCCCTGCAGGGAGCCCGATTCAGGACTTGATCCCAAGACCCTGGGATCACAACCTGAGCCAAAGGCAGACACTCAATAACTGAGCCATCCAGGTGCCCCAAAGTCACAAAATATTATGCTTCAAATTGGTCAGTGTCCACTATGTAAATAAAATGAAAAAATCCACAATCCACTGATCATAATGCCATTTACATGCAATGTTGAATTTGTCCTATGTTCTTTCTAAAAGCTAAATAAACATAATGCTCAGTGAAGCTTATTGTGTTTCATCAGTTTGATTTTCATTCAGAGCATCAGACTACTCCTGCTGATTAGACAGTGTTAGACTCATCAAGTCCTATAGGTCTGCCCATAAAATTTTCAGATATTTACCCATTCTCTCTATCACTACCCCCAGGATAGGTCCACATGATTCATTTCAACAAAGAGTCTATGGAGGACATCTCTCTCAGTGTCAGACATTGTGCTGTATACTGGGATTCAAAATGAGCCTCTGCCCCTGCTCATGGGCTAATATAATTCAATCTAATGTGTCAGATGTTTGTGTAGATTAGAAAGAATATGCCATAAGAAGATGGAGAAGAGAGTGATTCACTCTGGGTGATTTTGAAAAAGCATAATCTTTAATGGTATCAGCGCTGGGGCTCCTGACTGGCTCAGTCAGTTAAGCCTCCAACTCTTGATTTTGGCTCGGATCATCATCTCATGATCGTGAGACTGAGCCCTAGGTCAGGCTCCAAGTTCAATGAGGAGTCTGCTTGAGATTCTCTCTCTCTCTCTCTCTCTCTCCCCTCCTTGTCCCTCCTCCTATTCATTTATTCATTTTCTCTCTTAGCTCTTCTAAAATTAATAAATAAAATATTTTAAATAAATAGAATGGTACCATCATGTAAGTACTTATTAGATGCCAGTGATTATAGCTAGTCTTCCCAATAACTCTTCAAGGTAGAATATTATTTTCATTTTACAACTGAGGAAGCAACCACAACAACCCTTAAGAAACTTGTTCAAGGTCACGCATATAAGAGGCAGAGAAAATCTGGCTGATTCCCAACTCCTAGTCTTTTTATATATTATGCTATTCGTACAGGCAAATAATATGGAAGTAATTGCTTCATAAAGGAACCAACATGAGCTCGATCTTGAAAAAAGGATTGTAATTTACAAGTCATCAAGGGAAGAACAGAACTTTAAAAAGAGAGAGACAAACATCCTCAGTCTGAAGAATCATTGCATATTTAAAGAAGAGCTTATCGTTCTGTGTAGGGGGAATATATCTGTGGGGTAGGGCGGAGATACACTGGAGACAGTAGACAATCATTTCTTGAAGAGCTTTGCCCCCATTTTGTGTTTCCCTCTTAGCATTTCCTTCAATGCCACAAGAAGCATCTTGCTAAAATACAGATATAATGGTATCACTCACCTATGTACAAACATTCAAGGTTTCTCTTTTTCCCCCAGTGTAAGGTCCAAATTTATAAGGATGGCATACATGCCTTGTTTTCCTAATTTTTGAAATGGATATATTTTGAATAATTTCTTAGGTCTTCTATATGGAGATTTTACACGTAAACACACACACACACATACACAATCTCAGTCCCATGTCATATATAAAAACATATAAAATGGTGCATTTTTACTAAATGATTATTAATAATTATGATTGTTATGTTATTATTATCACTATTCTTTGTACTATCAGAGTGTGGTGGGTAAGACATTTAGCTCAGATATTTCAGTGAAAATGAGCAAAAAGTGTTGAAATTGAAATGGAAGTACTTCAACAAATTTTTTAAAAAGTTAACATAAGAGGAAGTGGGGTACAAGTAGTAAGGTGTCATGGTTTTACTTTTTTCTTTATTTCTCTTCTGACGCTTGCCACAAACATCTTTAATTGGGTATAACAATCAGTAAGTATGACCCAACAGGCCAAAAGACCAAAATATGTTCTGCTCATGTTACTCTTTGTTTTGGACTAACTCTGCTGAGAGCATTGTAAGGCTGTCGCCTTATCAGCAAGAACATCTAAAGCTGGCATTTCTGTCGGGAAAAGCACAGGTTGTATTGTAATTTACTGTAGCTTCCTGTTACGCAAACTTTCAGGGAGTGATGAAATTACGGTGGCATTACTTCAACTTTTTTTTTTTTTCTGACTGAAAATTCTTAGCAAATAGTATCTACAAACTGAGAACTAGTATAGACACAACCTGGATTAATGAAACAGAACTATTGAAGGGATGTTTTTGCTTGTGGACGTCCATTTCCTATATTTTGCGCATTGAAGATTTAGTTTTACGGTTACTCATTTATAAAGAGCAAAAGTTTCATGATATAAGACAAACTAATTATGTATGATGCATTATGGTACTTTTATTCTATCCTATTGTATTTAATTCCATTATATTTTCAAATACTAGCTACAACCCACAGGATTGATTCTACAACCTACTAATGCATCATGACTTATAATTTAAAAGCATCACTATAGTCTCTTAATAACAGAGGCAAGCTTTGACAGTCCATGTAGAGTCAATATCCTTGTTAGTGTGGCCCAAGATCTTAGAAGAGCCAGTAGAGGTAGAATCCTTAAGCTGGCTAGGCCCTTTGCACACCCTAGTTATCATCTCCCTCCAGATTTGTAGGATTTTAATTTTTTTAAAAAGATTTTATTTATTTATTCATGAGAGACACACAGAGAGAGGCAGAGACAGAGACAGAGACAGAGGGAGAGACAGAGGGAGAAGCAGGCTCCATGCAGGGAGCCAGATGTGGGACTCAATCCCGGGACCCGTTGATCATGACCTGATCTAAAGGCAGATGCGGAGCTACCAAGACGTCCCAGATTATAGGATTTTAAGATCTTAACCTAGTGTTGGAAGTCTCTGGGCACTCCATGGGGCAAAGTATTTGGAGTTGAGATGGCATGATAAGTAGGAGAATCTCTGGGCTGCTGAAACTCTGGAGGCTAGTAGTTGTCATTGCCCCAACATTTCTATTTGGTTCCTAGTACAGACTAGACTGAGCATTTAAAAATGCATTGTTTTCAGGATGCCTGGCTGGCTCAGTCAGAAGAGCATGCAACTCTTGACCTCAGGGTCATGAGTTCCAGCCCCATGTTGGCTGTAGAGATCACTAAGAAATAAAAAAAATAAACTAGAAAAAAAGGCTTATAAGTAAACTGTTAAAAAAATAAATAAAAGTGCAATGTTTTCTAAGAAGGTTTATTAAATGAAATACACTCAATAGACAATTACATGGTCTCCTTCTTCCCAATAGATTCTTTCTTTGTGCAGACGAAAGACTCACTTTGAGTCAGTGGGCTTCTAAGTTAGAAGGTCTTGAGTTTTACTTTTAACTCCACTTTTAAGATCTTCCTTGTCTATAAAATGAGAATAAATAATATCAACTCCATAGTATTCTTGAAATAATTAAAAGGACATTATAAAGAGCTCACACAGCATCCGATTTAGAATTGGGGCCTAAGAAATATTACTCTCCTTCTCCCCCCTTGACGCTTACTCCCAGAATCCATTTTCAAGCAGCAATGACCACATCCCTGAGCCAGTAAGCAGCCCACTGGTACGCCACCAGCAAGCAAGATTTTTTTCTTCAGCAGAACCACAACCCAAAGCTAGGGTGCTACAGTCAGGAAAGAAAAATGTAGCACAATGAATATAAACCACATTTTCAAAAAAATCAACTAAAAAATCCTGCAAAGCTTGTCAACCACTATGTTTATAATACTATGAAGTATACAGAGTGCCTGATGTTTGAGATTTGGTCTTAACTTTCTCTTTGGTGAAAAAACATAGGAAGAAATAAACATACTATGTGATCATGTTCATTATTTATTTCTTCACTGAGTCAGACTGTAGCAGTCTACCAGCGTCCAGTTTTATGTGGGTGGCAATAAAGCTTGAAAGCAAAAGGAGTCACCAAACCTAAACAGGGTTAGGACTATCAAGTCTTAATTATGAATAGTATTGGGTAATTTGTCTTTTACTCTGTGATTCCAAAGTACCATATCCCAATTTCCATCAGCTCTAACTCCAAAATCTATTATAATTATTTGTTTGTCCTGATTTGTTCCTCTGAGGAGCAAACTTTACCCCCTCTAGTATATCTACATTCTAGAAAAGGCCAACCACAATAAATGCTAAAAACTATTTTTCAAATCTTAACCTCAGGGAGAAGAAAAATGTGATTACTATAAAAGTTTTGGATAAGGATTTTTTTTATTGCTGGGATAAGCAAACTAACCAAGAATAACACAAAATGTCCTCACTAAATGATATTTAGTTGTATAAGTACATAGTTAATGTAGAGTGTATCAGATGTGATACAAAACCAAGCCATCCTCCCTCCCCTTTTCTTCCTTATTTTCCACCCATCTGTCATAATGGGATCTCATGATTCTGTAACCTCCTCTACTTCAGAACATTCAGATGGCACCAGCTCATCATCCACAGGTGGAACTTTGCCTTTGACATCATCACATTCAGAACAATGCCACAAGAGTATGGATGGTAAAAGGCCGTTCTGAGATCACAAGGTTTTGTCCTTCTAACTTTCCCACTTTCAAACTTCTATTAGACATGCTCAGCATTCCATGGGGACGGAAAATCCCTAAAAAATCCTATCACCATCATTTCTTTTCAGTTTCTCACATTTTATCCTGCTTCATTCATCTTCCAGCTCAGCCTGGGCTCCGTAGTTAGTCATCTCTGCAAATTACTCTCTACACGGTTCATATCAGGTTAATCTTACTTCCATTGTCTTTCTGTTTTGTCCCTGAGCTACAAAATATTGCTGAAGAAATGAAATGTGAGTTGGTATCAGGGAAATTCAATGCTTTCTGGTTCTAGGTGAGCTTTTCTGATATTTTACAATGCTTTTGTTCTTTAAATTGAACTATCTTGGGACTTCCACAAACTATGGTTCCAGATCCTCATCACTTCCATTAAATATCCAGTCCTGCCTTTAGCCCTGGCCACTCAAGAAATGTCCTGTCCTCACACTTTACTACGATGATCCCTAAACTTAGCTCTCTTCATCTTCAATATCTATAGATCTTTACCCTTTTTCTCCTTCTACTTCCTTGGTATTAAAAAATGTTAACCCCACCCTGACCCCACTTGCTAAATATAAGCAGTCAATAGTACTGATTACTTAACCTTAACTATGGAAGTACACATTTTCACACAACTTACCCACTTTTTTTAAAAAAGCTATTTTTAATTTTAATTATTTAATTATTTTATTATTTTTTCTTTATTTAACAATATTTTATATAGAATTTACTTTCTGGCAAGTTTTATGTATGCAAACTGATTTGCTTTTCATAATAATCCTATAAGGACTATTTTTCAAGGTCTTAGAAGGAATACAAACGTTTAGTTTGGCTAAGCTAGTGGGACACAGAATAGACAAAATATGAAGTAGACACCGAGAGAAACACCATAATGAGAGATTGCATGGTCCATGAATAACAGAATAAGCTCTATCCCTGAATTTCTATTTCTCAGTTCCAGCCCCATGTAATAACTTGCTATTTCCTGCCCAGGCCAACAGTTGACTGCCTTTTGGCCTGCAGTTTATACCAAATAAATACTAAATACCACCACCATCCTGGCATACAAGGTTTGTTTTGTTTTGTTGACTTATGTAGGTTTAGTAAGGTTTCAACTACTTGTAAGCAATCATATATATGTATGCACATCTCTGCATGCCTCTATAAAAAATGCACGCACAAACAGAGTCAAGAAGAATAAAAACAAAAATCAAAGTATTTCTGGTGAAAAATATATGAAGGCATAGTGAAAAATGTTGAAGAAATGTCCTATGGACAACATTTAAAAATCAAGATTTTTTATTCTTTGTTCGTAATTATTCCAGTCAATACATAGCACTCTGTATGACTCTTTTATTAGTTGTTTATACAGTCGTCTATCAACTTCCTAAATTTCGCTTCCATAATGCCAAAGTCATCATGTCTTTATTCTTCAAAAAGGTCTGGTTATAACATAAACTATTTCCGTGGGGAAGTAAACATTTCCTGTGTTTACTTCCCTTTTATAAATGTGTCATACCACCATTTCTTCGTGTTGCATTATGTGATCACAGCAGTATTTACCTAATCAGGATGATTATCATAAACATTTAGAAATCAGTTTTAAGAAAATCGAGGTGAAAAACTACTTTAGAGCATTGTTAAAAATCCTTTAAAAACTGTCCCAAATCAATATATTTTTAATGTCTCTTAGTGTAACTCAAAATGATTTTAAATAATTGTGAGTTGCTCGAATCATCAGGATCTTCACTATATGTGCAGCAACAATAGAAGTTAATTAAGGGAACATTAAATATAAAGAGTATAAAGATATTAAAGAATGTCAGGTCAAGAGTCTGGCATTTACCAATTGTACATCTCTTATAAAACCTGTCAGCACGTTATACAGCACGAGTGCATGGTAAAGGCCTATTGAATTAATATCCACATTTAATCTCCTCATTTCCTACCATACCTATGACTTCCATTCACTCTGCATCTCACACCACTTAGTAAATGGCGAATTTGTGCACACAGTCATGGAAACACCTTCAGATGGATTTAAAACCATTTCAATGGAGGTAACACCTGAACTGGTTTCTGAACAAGTAGGGTCTACACACAGCCTTCATTGACTGGGTCCTGCCTCCATCACTCCCCTCTCCCTGCCTCACAGGTGAAACTCTAGATGTATAAATTGCCGGGTGCTCCCAGTAGACACAGTGCTCATTCTAGCCTCTACGATGCTGTGTGTTTTGTTACCTCCTTCTAGAATGTTTTGCCCACCCTTAATCTCCCCATTCACTTGGGAAAATGCATCCTTTCAGACTCAGTTTGGAGGCACACTTTCCCTAGAGAGATTTCTCCAAAGATCTCTGAGAATTCAGCCCACTCCATTGAGAAACAATGTTAGGGGTTCCATTTCCACATTCCTATCGTATCCTGGGCATACTATATCATGTCATTTACCAGTCCACTTCATAATATTCTATTTATTTATATGTCTACTTCTCCTATTAGACTGAAAATTTGGTGGTAGTCCAATGCATCTTACTTTATTGTATTCCTGGGACCTAGCTTGATTCCAAATTCATAAATGCTAACTTATAAATGAAAAGATGGAGAAAGGGAAGGATTTAAAAATGAAGAAATCAATCTGTATTAAATAATTTTAGCAGCAAGATGAGAGAGAGAGACGGATTTTTCAGGACTTTTATCGTAAGTAATGGCAACATGACTCAAATTAGCTTTATAAGGAAAAGAAAATCAACTGCTATCTCACAATGAAGTCAGTGGATTAGGTTGGGCAAAGCTAGATTCAGTTGCTCCAACAATGCCCCAAATAACCATAGGCCTGTGGGCCTGTGCCTTCCTCTGTGACAGCTCCGCTCTCAGGCAGGCTCCCCCAAGCACTGGCAGGTCTCCAGGCTTCTATTTTACCAGTTTAGCAATCCCAGAAAGAAACAAGAGCCTCTCAATTCCCTTTGTTCCAGCACAACTGGAGTCTTCTCTGACTTGGCCAATCTTAAATCACAGGCTCCACTCAGAACCCATAGTGGCCTGGGCAAGGCCACGGGCACGCAGGAGAGACCCCCACTGCCATAGGGTCCCAAACTCCCCTCTTGAGCTCAAAAGTGAAGTCATCTAACCTTGATCATGGAGATTGATTGGTAAAGGCAGAGATGAAGATTTCCGAAGGAAAATTAGGGTTCTGTTTTAAGGAACAACGGGTGCCGGACGGATGTAGAAACAACAGATGTAGGAGAGATTGGAAGGGGAAGTTAGCACAGATGTACAACTTAGACAACAAGATAGACGATCTTGGGATTTAGTGACATGCTCAAGCAGCTTGATCTTCTCCCTTCAGAGCAGAACCATTATACAACAAACTAACGCTGTTAGGAAATGGGAGGGAGGTGGGTGGCAATTATGCCAGCAAAGCTCTTAAGGCGAGCCGGGATAAAGTGGAGCCACATCATTCATTCTTGCTGGCCCATGAACAAGATCAGTGCTCAGCACGGAAGAGCAACCCAAGGTTTTGCGGGCTTGTTACAATGTATCGTAATAAGTCAAGTCTGAAAGATACAGTAACAATTACAAGGTAAAATCGACTTCGGTAAACTGAATATATATTTTAGAGATAACTTCATTGGGTTAGTGATTGCATGGATTTACAGCTTGCACATATAAAAGTAGCTTTCAGCACATTTTAAGCCCAGAAGCAATTTGTTTATCATGGTGGGCTTTATAACCCTGGCGCTCTTAAAATTTTCTGAAACTTAGTATGGGCTGAAGTAAAATGAATTAAATAACGGAAAATGGTACATTAGGAAAGGAAAAAATACCTTTCTACTTACTTCTGAAAGCCCGTAATTCAGATCAAACAAGTCTTAGGATAATCGTAGATAATTCCACAGATAATGGGTTAATTCGTGAATGTCTCATCCTTTTGGCCGCTACTATAAGTCAGTTGAAATTCTACTCTTCCTGAATATTTGCTAACGTCAATACTTTGGGTTGGGTCTGGGAATCATTACAGCTAATACCTTCTATTGTTTGAGCAGCCAGCTGTTAATGCCCAAGGCATAGAAACATTCATCACCGAAATACTTTCCCATAAATGAATTAGGGAGAATTTTTACTCTTATTCCCATTTTATACTGGAAACTAAAATTTCAAACAAACACTGGATTTTAAAAATATGTTCTAAGATCTCTAAGGAATATAGATGCACCCTCCTTTCACAATTCCCCGATGCTGACAATTTTAAAAGACAAAGCAAAATATTTTCCCCCCTATTTACATGAAGATTCACCACAGAGTGTTCTTGTTCAAGTGTCTTCATCAGTTCAGGCTGCTAAAACAAAATACCATCATTGGCTGGCTTCAATAATAAACATTTCTTTTTATTTGTTCTGAAGGCTGGGAAATCTAAGATCAAGGTATCTGCAGAGTCAGTATCTGGTTGAGAACAGGGAAGTTCTTGCTGTACCCTCACATGACATCACGCCCTCTGGGTGTCTCCTCTTAGAAAAGAACTTAATTCCATTCTGAGACTCCCACCTTCATGACCCCATAGAGACTTTATTACCCCTCACGCCCCATGTCCTAATACATCATCACAATGGGATATAGAGCTTCAGAATTTGAATTTATGGACGGCATATTCAACCCCTACTAGTAAGGTCTTAAAACACTACTTCTATTTTACTTAACAAATATTTATATAACACAACACCTGCTGATACTTTACAAGCATTAACACATTTAGTACTCTCAACCAACCTGTAGGGCAGGCATTACTTGCTCTTTTACAGAGGAAAAATAGGAGTCCAGAGAGAGTAGGTAAGTTGCCCACAATCAGAGGGTCTTGGGGCAGGAGGGCAGCGTAGCTAAGGTCCAAGCCTTCAGGGCTTTACCACACTGTGTCTGTTCCAGAGGGAGAGCGGCTGCTTCCACCTCCAGGCCTTGTCAGACCACTGCCAGGACATCTCCCGCATCCCTGAGGACCGATGAGGTCCCAGAGGTCCCTGGAGAATCTATGGAATCTACTCAGTTTGGCCCAAGGAGAGATACCGAAACTGATGCTGTAAAGTGAAATCACTCCGGGAGGAAGTCCTCAACTATGCGCGGCCTGGAGTGCCTTACTGGGATTCATAGAAAACTGAGGTACTTGGCAGTGGTCTCCCACGAGGATCTCTTCCAGGAGGCAGGTAAATGCAGGTGAGGTGCCCGGGGATGTCCTAGTGGTCTACTATTTGCATATTTGGAAACACATCTGTTTGCGACTTAGAGGAGTAAAGGTCCCAGTGGCTGGGGCCTGGCTCTGGGTGCCCGCGGTCCTTGCTGCCAGGGCCAGAGAAGGTGGGGACCCCCCAATCCCAGCACGGCCCTCACTGCTCCCCGTGACTGTCCTGAATGGAAACACAGTTTCCTACACAACCGATAACGGGGCTCCAGGAATCACCGGAGTGTGGGAAGTTCCAGAATTTGGAAGAGAAGAAATAGGAGAGGTTTAGACTCTATCCTAAAATGAACAGCGAATGGACCTGAGGGGTGCTCCGTCCCCTTCCCCCCCCCTCCCTGCCCCACACTGCCCAAGCCTGCGACTGAGCTGCTGACACACCACAGGTAAGACCAACGGTCTTGGCGTGATCAGTCGGAGCCCACAGATGCTTTCAAGCGGCGCGTTTATGCCGGAGATAAAGGCGGTGTCCGGGGGTCCCGGGGGCGGCGGGCTGGCGCCTGCCTTAGGCCCAGGAGACCCGGGGTCGAGGCCCGCGTCCGGCTCCCTGCGTGGAGCCTGCTGCTCCCTCTGCCTGGGTCTCTGCCTCTGTGTGTGTGTGTGTGTCTGTGACTATCATAAATAAATTTTAAAAATTCAAAAAAATAAATAAATACAATCTGCAAAACCCAATTTAGAGTGAAAGGGTAGATAGGGAAGAGGCTGCCGTGCGTCCTTCCACCTTCCCAGTTCCAGCAGCTCAAATGTACTTTTTAAGGATTAATTCTCTTTTCTAAAGGCTCTAACTGGCGGGTGGGACCAACCCTGCCCGGAGATCGCGGACCGCGGGGCGCCCCCACCCCCGCCCCCCGGGGGCTCCGCAGGGAGGAGGTGGCTCCGCGGCAGGGCCTGGCCCGAGGCCCGGGGGAGGCGGAGCGGGGGGGCCCCTCCCCTCCCCTGCCCTCCCCCTGCCCTCCCCCTGCCCTCCCCCTGCCCTCCCCTTCCCCTGCTCCTCCCTGGCCCCTGCTCCTCCCCGGCCCCTGCCCCTGCCCCTGCCCCTGCCCCTGCCCTCCCCTTCCCGTGCCCCTGCCCTCCCCTGCCCTTTCCCCTGCCCCTTCCCCTTCCCTCCCCTTCCGGACCCGGGAATCCCCGTCCCCCGCCGGCCGCGGATAAAAGGGCTTCCCCGGCTCCGGGAGCCCCAGAGGCCGCGCCGCCCGCCCCGGCTCCCCGGCTCCCCGACCCCCCGGCCCCCGGCTCCCGGCTCCCGCGCCGCCCGCCCCTCCGAGCGAGCCCATGGCCCCCGCCGCGCCCCGCGCCCCCGCGCCCCCGCGCCCCCCGGCCCCTCGGCGCCGCGCGGCTGCTCCTGCTCCTGCTCCTGCTCCTGCTCCTGGGCCCCGCCGGCCGCCGCGCCGCAGGTGAGACTCCGCGCCCCGGGGCCACGGGCGGGACGCGGGCCGGTGGGCGCCCCCGGGGCCAGCGCGCCCACCCAGGCTGCTCCCCGTCCCCGCAGGGGCGCCCGTGGTCGCCGAGCTGCGCTGCCAGTGCTTGCAGACCTTGCAGGGCATCCACCTCAGGAACATCCAGAACGTCCAGGTGACGCCCTCGGGCCCCCACTGCGCCCGAACCGAGGTCGTGTAAGTGACGCCCCGCCGGCCGCCGCCCCCGGCCCCAGCCCAGCCCCAGCCCAGCCCCGGCCCAGCCCCAGCTCCTGCCCTTGCCCCAGCCCCTGCCCCAGCCCCAGCTCCTGCCCCGGCCCCAGCCCCAGCCCCAGCTCCTGCCCCAGCCCCAGCCCCAGCCCCAGCCCCAGCTCCTGCCCCGGCCCCAGCCCCAGCCCCAGCTCCTGCCCCAGCCCCAGCCCAGCCCCAGCTCCAGCTCCAGCTCCTGCCCCTGCCCCAGCCCCTGCCCCAGCCCCTGCCCCAGACCTAGCCCAGCCCCACCTCCTGCCCCTGCCCCAGCCCCAGCCCCAGCCCCAGCTCCTGCCCCAGCCCCAGCCCCTGCCCCAGCCCCAGCTTCTGCCCCGGCCCCAGCCCCAGCCCCAGCTCCTGCCCCAGCCCCTGCCCCAGCCCCTGCCCCAGCCCCTGCCCCAGACCTCGCCCAGCCCCACCTCCTGCCCCTGCCCCAGCCCCAGCCCCAGCCCCAGCTCCTGCCCCAGCCCCAGCTCCTGCCCCAGCCCCAGCCCCTGCCCCTGCCCCAGACCTAGCCCAGCCCCAGCCCCAGCCCAGCCCCAGCTCCTGCCCTTGCCCCAGCCCCAGCCCCTGCCCCAGCCCCTGCCCCTGCCCCAGCCCCTGCCCCCAGCCCCGCCTCCTGCCCACCGGGACGCTGCCCTCCCTCCGCAGAGCCGCTCTCAAGGACGGACGGGAGGTGTGTCTCAACCCCGAGGCCCCGCTGGTCAAGAGAATGATCCAGAAGATGCTGAGCAAGTGAGTTGTGCCTTTCATCCGCGCCTGGGACTAGCGCTGCTGGTCACAGACACCTGCAGGGCATTTGTAAACCCAGGGTTTAGCTGAAGGACTGGAAAGGGTTATTCGTTCAGAGTTAAATTTGCTGCTAAGATCATTCATCTGTTCAGGTGCCAGATCCCCAGTGCCCTCCATCCCCATGCAAACGGATAAACGTGTTCCTAAAAGATGAAGTAGATTTGGCCAATGATGTTGAAATAACCATTAAAGAACAAAAAGTATTGACCCTCCATCGCTGGTGGGCTTCAGCCCTGAAAAATGGAATGACTGGTTTGGGGCAACTTGAGCCTCTGAAGTTGAGCTTGAAGAGCAAGGACTTTGCAGTGAGAGCTCCCTAAGCTCAAGTCTAGGATCCCCATGAAAATTCTCTAATCCCTTTGAGCCTCAGCACAATGGGATAGATAATAATAGCTATTTCGTGGGCTGTAGGAGGTTTCAGCGAGGTGTTCCATGTAAAATTTTAACTCAGTGTGACGGTGAGTGCTATGTTTTAGCACTTTCAAGTCAATAATAGAGTTCCACAGCCATGCCCCTCCTCAGTAAAGAAGCAACCTCTCTGCTGTGCAGGGCAGTGGGTACTAGGGGACCTTCTGAGTGCAGAGCTGGGCCAGGTCTACATACAAAAACCCTCCAGCCTCAGGGGCCAGTGTGAGAGAAGAGCAGCATTCCTGAACACCTGTAACAGTAACCCTGCTCTCCTCATAGGGGCAGCACCAACTGACCTCGGGACAAGTAAGAAGCTATTCTGGTGGTGGTTCCTGAAAGACTTAGAGGAACTGAAAATGAAGAAGAGAGCAGCTGGTTTCTGCAGACATCTAGAAAGGCCTTAATGTGTTTGACTATCAAGAGTTCTATTTATTTATGTTTGTATTATTTATGTTTCAAAGCTCATATTTAATATTTTACTTGTTAGTATTTAAAGATGTGAATGTGTTTAATCAAACATAATTCAGTCCTGATTGTCTTTTAATCTGAAGATGATGGGTTTTAAATGTCTCATTAAACCAGTGTTTATTGGGAGATCATCAAGTGCCTGGGCACAGTGATGGGGAGGGGGATGAAAGAAGGGAATCAAAGCAGGTAGACAGTGTGTACACATCTATTTTTGGGCTTGTTTAAAAGAATGTCAGTTGTTATTTATTGAAACTATTTCACATTATGTGGTCAACATTTTTATGTTGAAGCTTCCCTTGGACATTTTATGTCTTGCTTGTAGGGCATAATGCCTTGTTTAATGTTCATTATGCAATGTTCTTCTGTTTTGGAACAGAGAAGTTAAAACTACTGTTATGTTTTTACAAATGATATGACAATAAACGTTTTGCAAAAAATAACATGCTCAGGTTTCATTCTTCTCTTCTGGTTCCTATTGAGTGCCCAAGGTACTACACAGTTAAACTGTAAGTCACACTTAACTTTATGCTTGCTCCTGGTTGTTACTTTCCTTACCTTTCTCTTACTCATGGGATATTTGACACACTAACCTACCCAACTGCCTTGAGAATCCTAATTTTACACAAAATATTGCTGCTTTTCACACTGATTCATCATTCAAAACTAGTTCTTTATAAACTTCTGGATTTTTATAAATATTGTAACAAGAGCTCCTATTAAATACTTTGGGTAAGCGGTTTTCAAACAATTATGCAATTCCTTCCCTTTTGATGAGGCTGGGACCAAAAGGTGGAAAAGTGGATTCTGCCTAAGAACTTGAATAATTTGTGTCATTTGATAAGAATAATGATCTATGTTAATACTCACTAAAGCAAAAAAAAAAAAAAAAAAGAAGAAGAAGAAGAAGAATGATCTATGGAGATAAGTACATGCTGTAAAGTGTAATACCAAAAATAATGAAGGATAGATAGGAAGAGAAGTGAATTTAGAATATAATATATATCTTGGATTGTTGGAGAAAGTATTAATTGAAGGAAAATTTTAATGTGGCAGGAATATATATAGCAATTTTTAAGGTAACCACTAAAAAGGAAATGAAAATTCTGGATTTAAAAATCTGAAAA
This sequence comes from Canis lupus familiaris, assembly GCF_011100685.1. Taxonomy (NCBI): domain Eukaryota; kingdom Metazoa; phylum Chordata; class Mammalia; order Carnivora; family Canidae; genus Canis; species Canis lupus. The sequence continues at coordinate 63,697,550 of NC_049234.1, forward strand.
GGGGCAGCCCAGGTGGCTCAGCAGTTTAGAGCTGCCTTCAGCCCAGGATGTGTGATCCTGGAGACCCCGGATCGAGTCCCACGTCAGGCTCCCTGCGTGGAGCCTGCTTCTCCCTCTTCATGTGTCTCTGCCTCTCTCTCTCTCTCTCTGTGTGTCTCTCATGAATAAATAAATAAAATATTTTTTAAAATAAAAAATAAAAATCTGAAAAGGAGAGACGCCTGAGTGGCTCAGTGGTTGAGCGTCTGTCTTTGGCTCAGGGCGTGATCCCAGAGTCCCGGATTGAGTCCCACATCAGGCTTCCTGCATGGAGCCTGCTTCTCTCTCTGCCTGTGTCTCTGCCTCTTTCTCTCTGTGTGTCTCATGAATAAATAAATAAAATCTTTTCTAAACATCTGAAAAGTACATAAAATAGAATAAAAGAAAATATCTGAATGATACAAAAGAAATTAAGGAATAAAGAAACAAAACAGCCGAAGGAGAAGGGAAAACTCTTTCTCAAGAAGAAGGCCTAATAATACAAGTCTTTCTCCTTTTTTTCTTTTTTTTAAAGATTTTATTTATTTCTTCATGAGAGACAGAGAGACAGGCAGAGACATATGCAGAGGGATAAGCAGGTTTCATGCAGGGAACCTGATGCAGAGCTTGATCCCTGGACCCCTGGACCCCGGGAACTGAGCCAAAGGCAGAAGCTCAACCACTGAGCCACCCAGGTGCCCCAAGTCTTTCTCTCTCTGAAGGTGAGTTTTAATTTCACTTGCCACATTGAGTTGTGGGCTGCGTTTTGTGACTGTCTTCCAAAGAACGGTGTAAGAAAAGGGGAAAACAACATTACAGGGAAGAATCTGGCAGATCCCACCTTAACTAAGTGATGAAGGTTATTATGACCAGTTGTGTCATATGAATATCAGGAACACCCCCCCACACACATGATATGGCAAGAAGGGTGCTTTGTCTCCATCATATTCTTCCCCAAAACCCATAAACCCAGTAGTATATCATGAGAAAACCATCATAAGAATCCAAATTCAGAAACATTCTACAAAATACTTAACAAGATTCTTCAGATCTGTCGAAATCATGAAAATTAAGGCAATAACGAGACTCTGTCACAGATCAGAGCAGACCAAGGAGACACAATGACTAAACCCAATGTGGGGCTTAAACTCATGACCCTGAGATCAAGACCTGAGCTGATCAAGAGTTGGATGCTTAACCAACTGAACCACCCAGGTGCCCCCAAAATTGACTTTTTTATAGAAAGATTGTATAACTAAGACCAAAAAAAGCCTATGCCTCTTAAAAGAGACACACTTTGAATACTGGGACCTAGGTAGCTTGAAGTTAAAAGAACTCAGAGTGTTATATCATGCTAAAACTAACTTAAAGAAACCTAGTGTGGATATACTAATGTATCACTTTTAATAAGTATTAATGTATCATTAATATAAGTTTTTAATACATTAATGTAAGTTTTTAATAATTGATAGGTTAATAAAGGCTTAGTGAATATATTAGGACTTAAGGAAAGAAGTATGCTTAGAGATGGAAAAAAAAAAAAAAAAAGACTGATTCAAAATATAAAAGGGATGGGACCCCTGGGTGGTTCAGCAGTTGAGCATCGCCTTTGGCTCAGGGTGTGATCCTGGAGACCCGGGATCGAGTCCCGCGTCGGGCTCCCTGCATGGAGCCTGCTTCTCCCTCTGCCTGTGTCTCTGCCTCTCTGTGTCTCTCATGAATAAATAAAATCTTTGTAAAATATCAAAATATATTAAAAGATAAACTAAAAGGAACCATGGATGACAACTTAATCATAGTTAAAGATTCTAACAGGACTCTCTCAGTACTTAAGAGGCACAGCAGTAAAGAATCAGTAATAGTATAGAAGAATAAAGCAACAGGATCCCCAACTTGGCCGGAGTGTAGTAATACAGACACTTCACCCAACAACTGTGTAAATCATATATATTTTTTCAAAACACAAGGGAGGGACATTTTATAAAAGAGGCTACATATGAGCCATAAAGAATGTGTTAATATATTTCAAAATGTTGAAATGTTATAGAGGATATTCTCTAATCACCCATTATTTTATGATTTGTCACGTTTCTAGGTATGTATCCACACACTGTGCGTAATGTGTTTGCTGTGGTTTATAGTTCATCTCTTAACTTCCCAAATTTCACTTCCATAATACAGGATGCATCAAAACAGGGTCATCATGCTGTTTTCATGCCTGTTAGAGCCAAGTGTGATAAACGACATTTCTGTGAAGATATTTCCACATTTTCTCGACATACCCTTTTGTAACTTTGGCATTTCTGTATTTCTTTGATTTATATTATATGTAATGTAATTTGATGACTCAGTACTACTCACACAAAAAAATGTTTTAAATCTGAAGAAAGTGGGACACCTGCGTGGCTCAGTCAGTTAAGTGTCTGCCTCCTCATTTCAGCTCAGGTCATGGTCTCAGGGTCATGGGATGGCGCCCCTCTTCAAGCTTTGTGCTAAGCAGGTATAGTCTGCTTGAGATTCTTCTCCCTCTGCCCCTTCTCTCTCCCTCTTCCCCCACTCCAGGTAAATAAAACAATCTTTTGTGTTTTTCTTTTATTGAAACAATCTTAAGAAAATGGAAATACAAAGTTTATATTGAAATTTATCATTTTTAAAGCCTTGAATAATGCCCAAATCTAATATATTGGATGGTTCTCAGAGTTAATTGAAATGAGTTTAAATAATTATAGATGGTTCAAAGCATCAGGATGGCCTTACCATGAGAACAGAAGGAAAGACTATCTGTGTCCTGTGTTCCAAAAGGAAGAAGTATGCGGGTAAATACTGAAGAACTTCACATTGGGAGTTTCACTGTTATCCCCATACATCTTTTGCAAAACTGACCACAGGGCCTTGTATCTTGCATGAGCCTAGTAAATGTCTTTTAATTTAATATCTATGAGCCCCTCAATTTTTGCCCACATCCTGAATCGTAGGTTATACCCCACCCACCCTATGGTAGATAGCCAGTGAAGGTCACAGTGTGGTCTCTGTGGTAGGGCCATGGAAACGTGCTGCCTTCAGAAGCCTCCCGGTTGAGACACCAACCATCCTGGATCCTGACTGACAAATAGGATCCTACCAACCCAAATCTTCTATTTGTACATTCATTTCCCCTATTGCATTCAGAGTTAGAGAGCAGCAGAGCCTTATCCCTCTCCAGATCCCTGGCCACACCTCATTCCCACCTCATAGCCCCTCAGTAAATGATCAATGACAACACTGAAAGAAACGGAAAAAGAAAGGAATTCAATTCGTGCTAGAGAGAAAACTAACAATACGTGGAATCAGTATCAAAAACTCAACTCAGGGATGCCTGGGTGGCTCAGCAGTTGAGCGTTTGCCTTCAGCTCGGGACATGATCCTGGAGACCTGAGATCGGGTCCCACGTCGGGCTCCCTGCATGGAGCCTGCTTCTCCCCCTGCCTGTATCTCTGCTTCTCTCTCTGTGTCTCTCATGAATAAATAAATAAAATCTTAAAAAAAAACTCAAAATGGCTTCATGAAAAGGCAAATCATTCAACCTGTAAAAGACTGATGAGTAGATAAGGTAAAACCGGATGCTGCAGTTCAAAAAATGTCTCTAGTAATTAGTGTCACTCCGTATCAGGCTGCTGTTCTCTGTGCTCCCTTGCACAAGCTCCCCTCAAGTACTAACAAAGTTTTAAGTTTCTGTTCTAGTAGGTACAACCCCACAGGAAACAAGGACTTGTTTTTCCAACCATTTCCTGATAAAAAAGATTCCAGGAAATTTTTCTGACTTGGCTGGGCTTACTTAGGTCACTTGCCCACAGGAATGTACCTAACAGAACAGGGGTGGGGGTTAGACCCAGACTGGAAGGGGTGACCAATCAGCCCACTCAGGGGAGTCACTAGCCCACTCCCGAGCTTTGGGGCAGCATCACCCTATGTGAACTGCCAGATTGGAAGGGAGAAGGGACGGTCCCAAAAGAAAAGCAGGATTCTATAACCAGGAGGACGCTCAAGCCAGCTAGAAATGGCCAATGCATTAGAGACTGGATCAGGTTTACAATGTTAACATTGGACAAAATGCTCTGGATTGAAGAAGTGGGTTTTAACGTCACATTCAGACATCTTCATTCTTCTCCCCTCAGCGCCATTCTTTTTTTTTTTTTTAAGATTTTTTATTTATTTAGTCATGAGAGACACACACACATAGAGAGAGAGAGAGGCAGAGACAGGCAGAGGGAGAAGCAGGCTCCATGCAGGGAGCCTGATGTGGGACTTGATCCCAGGACTCCAGGATCATGCCCTGGGCTGAAGGCAGGCGCTAAACTGCTGAGCCACCCGGGCATCCCAGCATCAGTCATTCCATCAGAAGTAGTAATTGCAACAAAATAGAGGTGACAGTTGTGATGTCATACTTTCTCCGAGGCCAGAGTGGGGACAGCAGCACTCTACCACCCATTTCTTTGGCCCCATCATCTCAGGAGGCAGCACCAGGTCTGGATTGCAAAGGCAGATTAGATAATGTCCATCAGATCTGCAAGATGTAGTAAATATGGTAGCTCACAATGGGACTTAGTCACCAATGTTTTTATTTTAGGGATGCTCTATTCTTTTAAGATTGGTGATTGCATTAAAGTTTGGGCATAGAAATCTGTCATTCAGCTCAAAATGAATAATTAGCTGGGGAAGACACTTGCAAAAACATCAAATTGGATTATTTTTTAGGTTTTAGAACACCATTGCTCTTTAAATTGTCTGAAAAAAACAAATATGGGACTGTTAGGGATTGAATTAGGAGAATTGATATATTCAGGTAGAAAGACCCTTTCTTTTGTACTTCATTTTGTAAGCAACTGATGCTTATCAAGAAAGTCTTAGATGTAAAATGATAGATAGTTCTGTAAATATGAGGCTGCTTCTTGGCCTTGGCCACTAGTATATATTTTTTGATGCTCTATTCATTCACCCTTCTTATTTGCTTATGTCAATACTTTGGACTGGATCTGGAAAGCATTAGAACAATATTTTACTGTTTTTTTTTTTAACTTTAAAGAGAATAAAGTTCTGGATAGCCTCCTGCTAATGCTGGAGGCAAAATATTTCCATAATAAAATATGATAAAGTACCCAAACTGCATCAAGCAGAAAACTGTGATCCTTATTTCAGCAAATGAGAGCTAAAATGCCCAGTTCCCTTCTGGGAAGCTCTGAGTAGAGTGTTCATCCCACTGACCTGATTTTGGAAGCATAAATCCATTGATGTGGAAAATCAGAGAGATAGATAAATGTAGATTTTATTGAATTTAAGTATAGCTTATTCATTCCACAAAAGAAACTTCTCACCAGTGAAATAAAACACTGGAGACTTCTGAGCAGTTAGCAATTTTTAAGCCTTAGGAAAGGTGAAGTTGAACTATTTAGCCTTGAGAATAGCAAACATTTAAACCAACTAAAACAAAACAAATCTGCTCTCCTGGTTATCTAATACTTGTCTTAATTTTTTCTTTCTTTTTTTTTTTAAGATGCAGTGGCTAACGCAGCACTGGCTTGAGCTCAAATTGTGAATTTTGTTAACTACAAGACCTCGGCAAATTACCTGAGCCAAAGGCAAATGCTTAGCAGATGGAGCCACCCAGGTGCCTCTGAAAAAGTCTTCATAACAATCTCTTAGTGTTTTCTGTCCTTCATAATTTATCTATAATAAGCAGATACACAACTAAAATCAGAAATATAAAACCATATTTTTAAAATATAAAGAATAGTTATTATAATTCTGAGCTACTAATTATCTTAAAAACCCCACAAAACCCCCACAGTATTTTCAATTGAGAATCCTAGAAAAATGAGGATAACACTAGACACAGATTCTCAAAGATTGCTAAGTTACTAATATTTTATAAATATGTTAGGTCATCTTTCATTTCCTACTTCTTTTTAAAAAAATTAGATTTCTTGTGGTTTTTTCTGCAGGATTGATGATTACTGAAAAAAATGTAAAGACAAATCTTTATCTGTAATTTAGCCATTTGTAATCTTTTCTAGTAAGATGGATCATCTTTATTTTTATTCTCATTTTTTGTTGAAATTACTGAAATTAGAATTATGAGATTACTGAACAATGAAAATTATGGGACAAACTAGCCCACAAAAAAATTCATTTTGAGTTTTCTCTTAAGGAAAAAGCATAGTACAAAAATCATATATTGATTGAAGGCGGTGTTTTTCTTTTTTAAATGTCATTTCTCTTTGTACAGGGATTTTTTTTTTTTTTATCTCCAAGTGAGTTTCAGTTTAGTAGTGTCAAAAAAAAGCAATTTCTATTTCATTTATTTAAAAAATGGCTTAAAGCATATTGTATGTACTGGTGTCTTACGAATGTTAACACATTTATTTATTCATCATCACAACCTGTTGAGGCAGATGCTACTTTTAATCTGCATTTTACAGGTGAGAGAGGGAAGCAAAGAGCAGTTAAATGTCTGATACCTGTGGAGGGCAGAGGGCACTTCCCGCCGTGGCAGCGAGGAGCACGGAGCAAAGCGCTGCGCTGCGGCCCTGAGCGCCCCGAGCGCTCCTCCCTCCTCCCTCTGGTCTCCGTCCCCGCCGCAGCCGGTGCAGTGCGCAGCCCCAGAGCACTCGCACCTGCATCCAGGATCACCCCTGAGTCACCTGGAACCCACGTACAGCCCAACAGCAAACATGAAAACTAAGGGCGAAGCATGAGCTACTGAACGACAAGGGCCAGAGTTAGGGCTTGAAACGTCTGATCGGGAATCAGTAAAAAACCAAATACGACTGCGGTTATTTCTCTAGAGGGGACATCGAATCCCGGGGGGCGGGAAAGTCCACCAACGAAATGAGATCCGTGAGCATGAAACAAGGAAGCGTCATTAGATTCGTGATCTAGCACTTCGGTATTTCACCCGTCTTTGCTATTCGGGGAGCAGAGGATGCTGCTCGCCCTGGGCTTCGGCTCCTGGTTCCTCTGAGCAGTTCTGTGCTTGGACGAAACCAGCCACTGCGGACGGCGGGAGCCCGAGGCCGAGTCCCTTCCCCGCCGCCCTCTGAGCTGAGCCCTAAGCCGCTTGCCTCGCGGATCCATCCGGGCTGTCTACACCGAAAAGGTGATATTCGTGGATCACACGGATTTCCAGCTCTGGAAGTTCCAGAATTGCATAGAGGAGGGGGGCGCTCCGCCTTGAGCACCGGGTTCAGCTCCGGACGCGGTCATCGCCTCGTCCCCTCAGGATGTGACACAGACTCTGATTTATCTGATTGTCAAGTGCCAGGAACACGGACATCCCCGCGTCCACTGCGCGATGACAAAGGGGCCTTAACACTGTCGGCTCCTGCGACCCGAGCGAGATCCCAGGCGGGAGGCACCGGTGCGCTAAGTGACACAGACACAGACACGTGCGTCATCCCCCCCCCCCCGGCCTCCCCCGTGCGGGTAACTGACCCCCAGGAAGCCTGACCCTGGTTCCAGGCGCGGACGCAGCAGGGCCCGGCCCGCCCCCACCCCGGGGGCTCCGCAGGGAGGAGGTGGCTCCGCGGCACGGCCTGGCGGGAGGCCCGGGGGAGGCCGGGGGGGGGGGGGGGCTGTCCTCTGCCCTCCCCTGCCCTCCCCTGCCCTCCCCTTCCGGACCCGGGAATCCCCGTCCCCCGCCGGCCGCGGATAAAAGGGCTTCCCCGGCTCCGGGAGCCCCAGAGGCCGCGCCGCCCGCCCCGGCTCCCCGGCCCCCCGACCCCCCGGCCCCCGGCTCCCGCGCCGCCCGCCCCTCCGAGCGAGCCCATGGCCCCCGCCGCGCCCCGCGCCCCCCGCGCCCCCCGCGCCCCCCGCGCCCCCCGGCCCCTCGGCGCCGCGCGGCTGCTCCTGCTCCTGCTCCTGCTCCTGCTCCTGGGCCCCGCCGGCCGCCGCGCCGCAGGTGAGACTCCGCGCCCCGGGGCCACGGGCGGGACGCGGGCCGGTGGGCGCCCCCGGGGCCAGCGCGCCCACCCAGGCTGCTCCCCGTCCCCGCAGGGGCGCCCGTGGTCGCCGAGCTGCGCTGCCAGTGCTTGCAGACCTTGCAGGGCATCCACCTCAGGAACATCCAGAACGTCCAGGTGACGCCCTCGGGCCCCCACTGCGCCCGAACCGAGGTCGTGTAAGTGACGCCCCGCCGCCCGCCGCCCGCGGCCCCAGCCCAGCCCCAGCCCAGCCCCGGCCCAGCCCCAGCTCCTGCCCTTGCCCCAGCCCCTGCCCCAGCCCCAGCTCCTGCCCCGGCCCCAGCCCCAGCCCCAGCCCCAGCTCCTGCCCCAGCCCCAGCCCCTGCCCCAGCCCCAGCTCCTGCCCCGGCCCCAGCCCCAGCCCCAGCTCCTGCCCCGGCCCCTGCCCCAGCTCCTGCCCCAGCCCCAGCCCCAGCTCCTGCCCCGGCCCCAGCCCCAGCCCCAGCCCCAGCCCCAGCCCAGCCCCAGCCCCAGCTCCTGCCCCAGCCCCAGCCCCCTGCCCCAGCTCAGCCCCAGCCCCTGCCCCAGCTCCAACCCCAGCCCCAGCCCCAGCTCCAACCCCCAGCCCCAGCCCCTGCCCCAGCCCCAGCCCCTGCCCCACCCCCAGCTCCTGCTCCAGCCCCAGCCCCCAGCCCCTGCCCCAGCCCCAGCCCCAGCCCCAGCCCCTGCCCCAGCCCCCAGCCCCGCCTCCTGCCCACCGGGACGCTGCCCTCCCTCCGCAGAGCCACTCTCAAGGACGGACGGGAGGTGTGTCTCAACCCCGAGGCCCCGCTGGTCAAGAGAATGATCCAGAAGATGCTGAGCAAGTGAGTTGTGCCTTTCATCCGCGCCTGGGACTAGCGCTGCTGGTCACAGACACCTGCAGGGCATTTGTAAACCCAGGGTTTAGCTGAAGGACTGGAAAGCGGGGACTTTGCAGTGAATCCCTGCCCTTAACATGATTTTATTACTTCTATAACTCCAGGGAAAGCATCGAGTCTCTTTAAGTCTCAATAATATAGAATAGTAAAAATAGCCATTTCGAGGTGTTTGCTGTGAGGTTTAAGTGACGACCCGAATGTTCTCCTTAGTGACGTTACAAGCTGGCTGTTTGAAGCTAGTAATATAGCTGCGATCACAGGCCCTTAATAGGCCCTTAATTCCTAATTAAACAGCATCCGGGACCCTGGCATTTTCTGCCACAAAAGACAGTGATGTAGATGGTGACTGCGAGGCGCAGACTCTGCAGTTCATTTATGAAGCCCTATTAACGCGATCATTTTCTCCTCGCAGGGCCTCGCAACCTGAGCTAGAGAGAATGCAGCAGCCTACGGCCTAACCGCAGCAGCCTGAGTGCAACGGAAGCAAGAGAAGAGAGACAAAAACCTCCTGAGACCACCTGGACTGTTTAATGCCATTTGGTTATTTCCTATGAGTATTCATTATTTTTTGACATATGTATTTATTTATTTATTTATTTTCTCGAAGTTGACACATATTAACGTCCCAGCTCGTGGATTTGCTGATGTGCTGTGCTATTATTTCTAAAAGGTATTTTTGATGTTCCATCAAAGTTGGTTCGGTTTTGTTATTTAGTTTGTAGATGATAAGTCTTAAATATTCTTCGTTAAGTTCTGGGGGAGTGGTGGTGGGGGTAACCATGCCGTATGGTGATTCACCATGATAAAGGCTGGAGATAGTGTGGGATCCAAGCAAATATATCACTGTTAAGGTTGTGGAATGTATGCATCTGTCTTTGTACTGTTGAGAACAAAGCCAGTTGTTATTTATTGAGACAGTTTCACAGTTATGTGGTCAACATTTCTGATGTTGAAGCTTTAAAAACTCCAATGTTTTAAATATCCCTTGGACATTTTATGTCTTCCATGTAAGGCATAATGCCTTGTTTAGTGTTCATTATATGGTATTTCTCTATATCTTGGAATAGAGATGTTTAAATATTTATTGATGTATTTTTACAAAGAGCATGAAAATAAAAGCTTTTTACAAAAGTTCCTTGCTTCGTTTTTTTCTTCTTGATCTGCTGTTCCTCCTGAATACCCAAGCACTGTCAATTTAGGACAGATTGTAGGTCACATCCACCTGGAGACTGCCACTAGTGGACACTTCTTAGTACCACTTCTGTTCATGAAGGCCTATCTGATGCTTTTTCCAGGTCCTTGCAGTCCCCCATCTTGAGAATCTGTTTTACATAAAATTCCCATTTTGTTTCAGCATAACCAACCATTATTCAATGGTAGCTCTTTGAAATTTTGCGAATGTTTATAAATATCTTAAAAAGAGATCTTATTTAAATTTTCTTCTTAAATGGTTTTTCAATTATACATTCTTTTCCCTCTTAATGGTGCTAGGAGCTAAACTGTAAATTGCATTCTTCTTTAGAACTCAAACAATTGTGTAATGGGAAAAAGGGAGCTGGTAAGTGTTTCATCTGAAGGTCTAAATGTGAAGGTCTTTGTTTTCTTATCTTCATGGCAAGATAACAATCGCCAAGTGTAAGGCTGTTCAGGTGCTTCACGAGTCTGGTGATGGTTTAAATGGTTCTAAATCTGCAAACTTTAATTTAAATGGTCCCAGGGCACATCTGGAATACATCCAGATTTCACAATAGAAACAAAGGCATATCCTGATGTGGAAAGATCTGAGGCATCTGGAAGAGAATGTGTTCTAAATTTGAAAGGGAAGAGACTTTGTGCACCTGTGGGAAAGGCCAGCTACAGTGTGGGCTTGTCTCTGATTCAGGACCTGTTCCTGGGCACGTGGATAGCTTTTAGCAGGAGGAAAGGGGTGGCACATGCCCACCCTTGTTAAGTAGCTGGGTAACTATGGACAAGAAACAGCTATTATGAGCCTCTGTGTCCTCCCCTGAAAATTAAGTCTAATAGTCTCTTCCTAACTTCAGTGATACGTGCTCAGAACAAATGAGATAAGACAGAACAGCAATCTTTAAGTTGTATAGAGGTAAACACATGCAAACCATTCTGGCAGCTCCAGACATGCCAGCATGACACCTTCCTTATCCCCCAGTAGAGAGCAATATATTTTAGGCTGTGGGAATTGAAACTCTTTGGATTTCTCAGTGTTCTTATTTCTCAGTGTCCTTGCCTCTTCACAGATCATGAGTATCAAATCTGACATTTGTCTAGTTAATTGCTCTGATCCTAACAGTAAAATTTTCTAATATCCTGAAAGAGGACCCAGTGGTTTACATCCAGGTGTCAGGATAACCTGGGGGTGCTGGGGAGACTGGAATGCTATCTCTCTGGGTATTTACATGTCAAAAGAGATAAAGCCATAGAATTTAGATATATCCATAGGCCTTACCAGAGGAGATTAGGGGCAATCTGATCCTTGGAAAGGTTTACTTACACCATAAGAGGTTAGAGTTGGGATTTAGGCTTACTGCTTTTTGAAGGAGACCCTTTTAGGAGGGCAATAGAACAAAGTCTTCCTTCCCCTTTATAAGCAGAACTGCTTGTTTTCCTCCCAGTAACCATCCCCACACCTTTGAAGTGGGACAACTGATCTGGTTCTCATCACATTACCCCAGGCATCAGGCCAGAGGCAAGCAGAGAGTGACACTTCATTTACTGGGAGGTAATTACTAAGAAATCTGTCTGATGCATTCAGGATAAAATGTTAAAGTATGAATATTAAATTTCCACATAGGCCATGTTAACTTGGTGAATGAAAAGAAAGATGAAGTTTCGAGTGGTTCATATGTTGATCGAGAACAGTGGCTGTGGTGAAGAATTAGACTGGTCTGGGGACGCCTGGGTGGCTCAGTGGTTGAGTGTCTGCCTTTGGCTCAGGTCATGATCTCAGGGTCCCGAGATCGAGTCTGTATCAGGCTCCCTCTGCCTGAAAGGAGCTTGCTTCTCCCTCTGCCTATGTCCCTGCCTCTCTGCCTGTGTCTCTAATGAATAAATGAATAAAACTTAAAAAAAAAGAATTAGACTGGTTTCACAATGGCTTTCTAGCCCTAACACTTTCTATGTGATTCACGGTCAAAATTCTTAATTCATGGAAATCCCATTTCTCCTATCACAACTTCAGCAGCTTAAAACAAACACAAACTTATTCTCTTACAGTCCTGGAGGTTAGAAGACCTAAGTTAGTTCAACCAGGCAAAAGTCAAGGTGGCTTCAGTACTGGTTCCGTCTGAAAACCGCAGGAGAGAGGATCCATTGATTTGATCCTTCCAACTTCCAGAGGCCATCAGTCTTCCGAAGCTCATGACCATCCTCCTGCAACTTCCCAGCCGTCAGCATAGGCTTTTCAATCTCTTTCTTCCTGTCCTTCTGACTTCTCTCACAACCCTTTTATAAGAATCTTTGTGATTCTTCCAGGCCTAGTCAGGATTCTCCAGGATACTCCAGAATAATGGATCTTCCCATTGTAAGATCCTTAATGTAATCATATCAACAAAGTTTATTTTACAATGAAGGTAAAGGCTATCTACAAATTGCATAGGTTCTGGGGAGAGGGGGTGGACATCTTCCAGGAACCATTAGGCAGCCTTCCACAAGAGGCTTGAATTTCAGTGTTCAGAGCACTTTTCATGAGGCTAACACAACACACATATTGTAGAAGAGAAGTTGGAAGTTGTGGGAGAAGCCAAAATGGTGCCAACACTGGCTAATGTTCAATAAATGCAGCTACTGTTAATGTTCCTAAGGTTAACAAAAGGAAATTTAAGTCATTTCTCCAGACTGCTACTACTGGAAAGCTTCGAAGTGAACCAAAATATATTTATCACATAACTGGAAGGAAGACATGAATGACTGGAAGAGCAAGAGGAGGGTCTCCATCTGCATTAAGCATTGGTCCTCCGGCTTGCTCTTGAGAGACTATACAATTTCTGAACACGAGCAACTCTGTTTGGAAGCTACATTTTCCTTTCTCATGAACTTTCCAACTGGACAAAATGAACTTTTAAACTGGGCCAGTCAGAGTGATTGTTTTGCAAGCAGTTGCTCTGAAAACCAACAGGGCAGTTGGCAGGCAGACCATAAAACTGCCAGTACGTACTTTCTGAGAGCAGAGTAGTTAATTAGTGCATACCACAAGTGGCCTCATTAGACAACACCAACATATGAGTTGATCAAAGTGTCAACAAAGGTGGCTCAATCTATTAGTACCAGTCATGACTTATTTTTCCTCCTCCTCCCCAATTCAAGTCCTGTGGCTACCCTCTCTTCTTCCTCTCATAAAAACTGCCGTCTCAGCTCTGGTGTGACACTTTTCTGGTTATATTGGAAACTGTGCTCCTAGAATTGCAATTCTGAGACTTCAAATAAAGGCCTTTGTTTTTCAGTTTCATCTCCTTTTCTCTCGGCTGACACTCTCATAGATATGAAAGCTTTCTTGGAGCAAACAGAAAAGGCAAGAGAGGGTATCACATTAAATTGTCTACATGAAGTTGAGATTTGGAGTATGAGACAGCCTTCCATTGGGAATACCAAGGTATGAAGTGGTGGAAAGAGTAATTGGGAGGATGGTCACACGATGAGGGCAGGAAAGATGTTCTTTCTTCAGATCAGTCTTAGAACAGTGAGATGCAGTATGACCATTGACTTTGAGAAGCCATCAGGAAACAGTGATGGCAGCAGTGCCTGAGGTTTCCTGGGGAAAAGAAGCCAGAGCAAAAGAAGAGGAATGATGGATGATCCCACTCTGTGAACATGATTCCTTACTTGAGAGTTCTGAGTTATCTCTAGAGACTTCCAGAAACGGACAGGCTGTGAGACATAAGAGAGACGGCGGTAGGGCAATACCAATACGGGGTAATGTTTTCTCTGCTGGAACAGAGAAATTATAAGAGGAGAGTCCTGCTTTATCTAAAGTTTTCCATAGGGGGTCCCTGGGTGGCTCGGTGGTTTAGCGCCTGCCTTGGGCCCAGGGCGTGGGCCTGAGGTCCCAGGATCCAGGTCCCCGGATCAGGTCCCGCGTCGGTCTCCCTGCGTGGAGCCTGCTTCTCCCTCTGCCTGTGTCTCTGCCTCTGTGTGTTTGTCTCTCTCATGAGTGAATAGATAGAATCTTTAAAAAAAAATAAATAGAATAAAGTTTTCCCTAAACCAGAGCCTGAGGCCGAAGTCTTCCTGCTAGCACTGTATTAAGTTCTCTAGCTCACATCTGGAACCTTATCTTCACCTGTGCATGTGGTATTCCCAGGGAAACATTTTACCCTCTGCCTTCAAAGCGACAGAGACAGGTGACTGGGATTGTACCTTTTACTTTTAGCAGTCCTCTGAAAAGAAAATGAGGCTGGCCTGGGCAGTCGTGAACAAATCAAATGGACCCGGACCTGTAGCAGCCAATTAGAACTCAGAATTCTGCTCTTTGGGCCACAAGACACACACCATGACACAGACTGCCTAAGTCAGCACCCTCAGAGCTATCTAAGTACAAAACAAGAAGGAGAACCAAGGTTTTTGAATATTAGTCCAATTCACACGACTGTCAAAGAGGCCTGTGGGTTGACTGTGACGCTAGCATCCTCTGTGAACACATGGTAAAGCCACCATTTCCCTTGGCTTCTCCAGATTCCCCTTAGACCCTTCTCCATGAGCCACTGCAGTGTGGGGTGAAGAAAAGTTATGGGCCTTGTGGCCACACACACTTGAAAGAAAAAACAATCTCTTCCTCTTCTCGGGACCTTGCCAAATTACTTACCTCATCTGAGTTTCAATGTCCTCATTGGCAAAATAAAAACAATCCTTGCATCATCATTGTAAGGTTTCAGGATAATACACTAAAATTGTGTCGAGTAGTACTGGCATAAGACAATTCTCAACAGGGGCACCTGGGCATCTGCCTTCGGCTCAGGTTGTGATCCTGGAGTTGAGTCCCACATCGGGCTCCCCACAGGGAGCCTGCTTCTCCCTCTGCCTGTGTCTCTGCCTCTCTCTGTATGTCTCTCATGAATAAATAAATAAAATCTTTTTAAAAAAACTCTTAAAAAATCCCAACTAAACAAATGGTTGTTACTATTAGTATAGTATATGGTTCCTGTGTCAGAATACATTATTATTTCTGAGGAGTGAAAAGGATGACGCAGTTCAAAATGGACTATTTGATGTGACTTAGAAACTTGTATAGCCCTCACAGCAGCTTGAAGACCATGGTAAAATGTGAGAATTTGATCATCTTAGAATATTAAGAGTCTAGAATTCACTGCAAATGAAATGTACTATTAACCTGGCATTGGGTCAAAGTTCTCAAGTTAGAGATCCATATTTGAAAGTAAAAGGTCCCTGAAAACCTAACCATGATGACTTTGACAAATTCCATAATAATTCATTTTAATTCCATTAAATCCTGAACTGTAATTTCATGTTAGAAACTCCTTTTATTTTGATTCCCCACATATTTTTTTATCTTATGTTTGTACATGTATTTTCTTATCACGGTGACTACAAAATGCTCGTAACCCACAATATAATCACCATTACTTCAACATAGAGAATTGAGACTCATGATTATATCTTAGTGTTTCTGATTCATTGAGGTTGCTTTTCTTTTGGCATAAAGTCCAAGAACCCAGTAATCAGTTGAAAGTTATAAATTCATTCCATCTTATTTTATGTTGAGATTTTTCCCTAATAAGCCAACCCTGTCAAAAGCTGTGCCTCTTGGAGCATGATTATGAGTACAATGTTTATCAGCCTTTTTTCAGTATCCTGAGCTTTTATTTGTCTTTGTAGACACAACTCAATGACACTTTTCCTGTAAAAACAAATGAGATATTCTGATTATTGAGGTTATGTGTATAGTGGCATTGTATCAATAACTGAATTATTTAAACGGTTTGATTTATTGATGCAGAAAATGTGTTAAATGTCACACAACCAAGGCCATTTAACAAAACAATGAGTAGAATTTGATCTAATATGCCACTGTCAGTAATTCAGTTTTGAGAACTTTGTTGTTTTTGTTTTGTTTTTTAAAGGATTTTATTTATTTATTCATGAGAGACACACAGAGAGAGGCAGAGACACAGGCAGAGGGAGAAGCAGGCTCCCTGTGGAGAGCCCAATGTGGGACTGACTCTGGGATCACGCCCTGAGCCAAAGGCAGACACCCAACTGCTGAGCCACCCTGGCGTCCCAGTTTTGAGAACTTTAAACCTAAACACACTGCTCTTGACAAGACAAGAATTTTTAATTTATCAACTGATGGTAGATTCCAATAAGACCTTAAATATGATTGGGCAAATAGACAAAGGCAAAGATACATTAAAGTATATTCATTTCCTGCTTTGTGCAAACATGATTTTTAAAAAGATGCACAGACTTTCTCATGATGATATTCTCTAAATCATCATTAACTGAAAATGGCATTGGATCTGCTAAATTTGAAGATCTGATTGGCTTCATTAAATGATTAATGAATTAGGTAGAATTCCATCTAGCAGGTAGAAGGGAGCTCCACTGAGCCAAGCAACAACAACAACAAAAAATTATTTATGTATTTATTTTAGAGACAGGAAGAGAGCCTTCAACATGCAAGGGCACACAGGGAGAGAAGCAGCAGGGGGGAGGGAGTGGGAGAGAATCCCAGGTACACTGTCCTGAGTGCAGAACCCAACTCAGAGCTCAAACTCACAACCCTGAGATCTTGACCTGAGCCAGCTGAACAGAAGAATCCAAAGTTCCATCTACTGAGCCACCCAGGTGCCCCCAACAAAAAAGGTTGTTAAAGGTAGAGAGGCGGCATTTTAAAAATAAATAAATAAAAGGAAGGAAGAGAAAGGAAGGACTATATTAGCAAGGAATGCATTGTTAAGACAAAGCAGTCCTCCTAAGGAAAATGGAAGGGGTCTATCAGTAAATTTCCTAGTACTGACCAGGAGATTCCATCTTGAATGGCTAAAGTGTGCAATCTTTGAGGAGTACAATTGAAACTGCAGTTAGATAAGGTAGTAAGTCTTGGTTTACTGACTTGGGGCTTTAATCCAAGGGATGTCTTGTAGGGGTTTTCTAAATTTCTTTTGTTTTTTTTCATGCTTTTTGTTTTATAGATCTTTCAAGGTTGCATAGTTCCATTCCCAGAAAGTAATAAAGCAAAAAGTTTATAACTCTGTTAACAAATTTATTACATTTCTTGCTCCCCATCCCTTCCAAATAAACAAACTAGAAAAATAGATTATACTTCCTTATTGACTTGTAACTAATAAATACCCCTTTGAGAATCTTCTCCTTTCATTCTTCAACAGGGAAAGGGAAAGCAATAAAAATTAATCTCCAGATTGCGGTGCATAAAGAACATTATAATGCTGAATCCACCCAGGTCTGAAATCAAAAGTGCCTACTGAGAGCTTACAAACTTTTTATATTTTTTTCCTTTTATCCACTGGAAAGTTTCATAAAAAAGAAACTATATCTAAAGAGAATTTTTTTCTTTTGCTTTAAGCAAAACAAAAACTGAAGTATCTACAATTAAACCACACATACATGCAGATTGTCAAGAAGTCTAAGTAGAGGCAGAATAAAATCTATTTAATTACCTTGAAATACGGACTACGATGGCTTGTACTTCTCTTACTAAGGATGATAGTAGTCATAAGACTTAAAGTCAATCTCGGACGTTTATTTTAATGTTGGGTTGCGGATGAAATTATTATATTCGTGAGGTCTCACAATTAATTACCATATTAATAAATTTTCAGAATGAGGGACGCCTGGGGGCTCAGTGGTTGAGCATCTGCCTTCCGCCCAGGGCGTGATCCGGGGTCCTGGGATCAAGTCCCACATCTCCCACATCCCACTTCCCCGTGGGGAGCCTGCTTCTCCCTCTGCCTATGTCTCTGCCTCTCTCTCTGTCTCTCATGAATAAATAAATAAGATATTTTAAAAAAAGATTATCCCTGAAATAGTTGACTTTATGCTTATATTGGTTATCTTGATGAAACTATAGGAGCCAAGGGCAGGCTGTCCCAAAATGTGCCACTTTGGCACATTGATTAGTTTAAGTAAAAACTACTTAGGAAACAGCTTATGTAAGGACATTCAGACTCCCCTCTGTCCCCCTGAAAGCAGAGAAAAAAACTCCCACGTGAAAGGTACTCATCCTGCATCAGGAAGTGAAGACATATCGTCATCACCAGATATGGGAATCTAGGGGCAGAGAAGGCTGTATACACCTCTTCAACTTCATCAAATAATGCTATTTTCCAAAGGGTTGTACAGACTTAGTCCACCTACAATCAATTTCTGAATGTTCCTCTTCCTCCCCCTACTGGCCAACACTTGCATTCGGCCGACTTTTTGAATTGTTGACTAATGTAAAATGATTATCTTACTGTCGTTTTATATGCCTTTCCCTTATCACAAATGAGATCGAATATCTTTTTGCACAATTATAAGTGTATTTGACCCTATGTGAAGTGTTTTTTGCTCATTTGTTTTATTTTGCTATTTCATAAAAGTTTTTAAAAACATGTCTTGTGTACTGCTGCTCTTCTTTAGGAGTGTCTTAGCTCTTCATTCAAATATATCTTAGAGTCAACTTGCCAGTATGGGAATATTGAGTGCAAGAGCATTGGATTTATAAATCATTTCGGGTAAGAGTAGTTGATGCATCTTTAAAATAGCAACTCTTGAGACACCTGGATGGCTCAGTGCTTGAGTGTCTGCCTTTAGTTCAGGTCGTGATCCCTGATCCTGGGATCAAGTCCTGAATTGGGCTCTCCGCGGGGAGTCTGTTTGTGTCTCTGCCTCTCTCTGGGTCTCTCATGAATAAATAAAATATTTTTTAAAAACTAAAAATAAATAAAATAGGAAATCTTCCATATTGTGACCTTGAGAGGGTTCATAAATTGAGATCTTTAAATAACATTTAAACTTCTTGAACATTTTGGGCAGCCCTGGTGGCCCAGTGGTTTAGCGCCGCCTTCAGCCCAGGGTGTAACCCTGGAGACCTGTGATCAAGTCCCGTAGGCCTCCCTGCATGGAGCCTGCTTCTCCCTGTGTCTGTGCCATTCTCTCTCTCTCTGTGTCTCTCATGAATAAATAAATAAAATATTTTTTAAAAATAAATATAAGTAAACTTCTTGAACATTATACGTTAAGCTTATTTCTAGGGACTTTTGCATTCTGATGCTAATTACTGTAAGTGCTGTCTATCAAATTGCATTTCCTGATTTTTTTAATTCTGTATCCAACAGTCTCCTAATTATGTATTTTTTAATTATTTTGAATCTTTCACATAGACAATTATACCATCTGCTCTTAATGGCAGGTTTTTTTTTTCCATTCTTTATAAATTTTTATGTTTTTTTTTCTAGTCTTACTGCATCGGCTCAAATTTTCAGCACAAGCTTAATAGAAGTGATGATAGCAGGTACTTTGTTCTCAACAAACCTCTTATACTTTTCACCACTGAGTATACTACTTATCACAGATGTTTTTTAGCTTTCTAAGTTCAAGGAAGTCACCTGCTATTAATCATTTCTAAAGAGTTTTTTTTTAAACCAGAAGTGAACGTTGAATATATTATGTTTAAATCCTGGAATTTCCACACTGAGTTCAAACTATGGTGAGACGGTCATGTCTGAACTTAATGAACTTCTGGACTCTGGAGATGCAAGTAGAGCCCTTTGGTCTGTGAACAGCAGTGGAGACTTCAGAACTAATTTAAATGGAACTTCAGTAGAACATGTTCACTTCACAGAACACGTTCCTTATGATTTAGACAACACAACCTCTCCCTACTCCATAATAAATGAGATTTTAGTGAGATTCTGAGAGCAGAACAAACATAATAGGCCCCAAAAAAGACTGCTAAACAATACACAAAAGGATATCCTCTGGTGGCAGCTTGGGACATCTACGTGTAAATGATCAGACCTAACACAAAACCTTGTGCATAGAGCTACATGTACTATATATATTACATACACAGTAATAAGTGCTTTCTGATTGGTTTATTGCGCAATGGATTCTACCTTATATTTTAGCTGACATTATTCATAGTCAATGGTAGAAAATTGTGGTAGTACATACAGAACACTGTATCCTAAATACCTGGTTGGTGCAATGTCTGAGACAAATTTATTTTGAAATATGTTTATTGGGGATCCCTGGGTGGCGCAGCGGTTTGGCACCTGCCTTTGGCCCAGGGCACGATCCTGGAGACCCGGGATCGAATCCCACATCTGGCTCCCGGTGCATGGAGCCTGCTTCTTCCTCTGCCTATGTCTCTGCCTCTCTCTCTCTCTCTCTCTCTCTGTGACTATCATAAATAAATAAAAATTTAAAAAAATTTAAAAAAAGAAATATGCTTATTTTGTAGTTTTTAAAAATAAATAACATTAAATCATTTTAGAATTTTAAGTAAAACACTTTTTAAAAGGAAGTACTCTCATTTTTAGTAACCCAAATGTTCTCCTTTCAGAGTTGCATTGAAAGATGGAAAATTGGGATGCCTGGGTGGCTCAGTGGTTTAGCGCCTGCCTTTGGCCCAGAGTGTGATCCTGGAGTCCTGGGATCGAGTCCCACATCGGGCTCCCTGCATGGAGCCTGCTTCTCCCTCTGCCTGTGTCTCTGCCTCTCTCTCGCTCTCTATGTCTCTCATGAATAAATAAACAAATATTTTTTTTAAAAAAAAGAAAGACGGAAAATGAATTTGCTTTATTCCTGAGGATGTATTATTAAAAAGATTGAAGACAGGTATACTACATGCCAAATGTCCTGAGGCAAAGATTTTTCTTCTTAAGTAGACTGATATTTAAATAAAGGCTCTGCTATAGATTTTAGTGAATTCTGACTATACTTTTTATATAATGTGGCAAGTCCTGTTATAATTATGTCCACTAAACATGTAAGTGATTAAAATGGTCATAAATTATCTTATGCAGATCAAAGCATAGGTATTTGAGCTATGAGGAATTTTGAGCAAAATTTCCCTCCCCCCACCGGCCCACCTTAGGAGGAAGTCCTTTATAAGAAGGGAGTCCAACTTCAAGCACAGTTGACAAATCACTGGGTACAACTAGGAAAATAAGGAAAGCCTCAGGGTTGAACTGTAAGTATGCATTTGGGAGGTACAGGGGTAGTCAGCAGAGAAGTGTATGAAAACAACACTGAAATGAGAACACCACTAAAAAAGGTGCCAGCTGCCACCCTGGGACATCAGCTGAGCTCCTCCAGCAGGTGCTTTTGGAGGAAGATCTGAGTGATACATCCCCATGGTCATCAAACAACAAGCATCAGATTTAGGAATCCCACCAAATCATATGCAGGACAAACAAAAATAATTCTACAACTTAGCACTTCATGGCAAAACATTAGAACATGGAGGACAAAAAGACCTTATAATCAACATGTGTAATCTTCTGTGATCAATGCTCCAGGGAAGAGGTATAGACAGACCAGTTCATCCAGTCTCTGGAGAGTATGTAACACAACCACCCAACTGCTAAGTTCATTATAAAACTGGAGGGAAAAAAAAAAAAAAAACTGGAGGGATCTGGATCTAGGTTTTGTAAAATAAATGCAACTATTGTGGCTTTTTAGACCTCATTTTCTATTTAATGAATGGTAGTATACAATAGAAAACTAATCATCAAACTCTTGTGTTAGTCACAAAATCCATTCTGAGACGGTTTCTATATTTTCTGGAAGACTAGAGTAGAAGCAAGGACTAGTAGGCTGTTGGTTGAATTATTTGACTAAGTTTAGCTTACTTGCTTTTGTGGCCTAATTCTGTATAACTGACACTGTTTCTAACATTCTCATCAGGATTTTTCTATTTAAGCTCAAGTGAACATTCCCTCTGTAATTTTCTAAACACATTGAGAAATATTAAGTTTGTATCACCCTTGGCAGCGGTCTTTTTGTATAGTGCTGTAGGGAGGTTGTATAGAAATAATAGTTTAAAGATTTATTTATTTGAATGAGAGAGAGAAAGACAGAGAGCATGGCAGGGGAAGGAGCAGAGGGAGAGAGTCCTCAAGCAGACTCTGGGCTGAGCCTGGAGCCTGATTCAGGGCTCAATGTGGGGCTTGATCCTAAGATCCTGAAATCATGACCCGAGCCCAAGTCCAGAGTCGGACACTTAACCGACTGAGCTGCCCAGGCACCTCCAGGATGTTACTGTTAAGTTTAAATGTAAGTCCTGCTGCAGGCATGCTTAATTCACAGATCAGACCCTTAGTGCTATGCGACCTTGAACAAATTACTACGCTGCTTCAATTTCTATTTTCTCATTTCATCCCGATGGAACTCTTATGTTCTCATTATATCACATCACTTCTTGGTTCTCTGAAAAATACCATTTTCTGTTTGGGCTCAGGGTCTTACAGATGCTGTTCCCTGTCACCAGCACATCTTTCACTTCCACACCTCCTAGCCATTTTATCTGGCTTATTTTTAACTCATTCTTCAGCTCTTAGTTTATAAATTACCTCCAGGAGGTTTTTTCTGACCCTCTAAGTATTAATTAGCTAATGAAGTGTTATTATTACAATCACTTCATTTTTGCCCTGATTTGCTAGTGCAAGGGAATGAGGCCAAGAGAAGTCAACTGACTTGCCCAAGGTTATAAAGCCTGTCAAGGGCAGAGCCAAGGAATGATGCCAGGATTGTTATATTCCTTTTCTGTCATTACTTCTGCTTCAGTTATGGCCAGCTCCACCCTGACTGCACCCAGCCTCTTGGAATGCTGAGCCTTCCCTCCACAAAGAGACCCTCTGTGTGTTTCTGGGTGAGGTTCATTTCTTCTCCATGACATGGTAAGTCATCAGGTGTCTCAAACATCCTGACTGCTACCGCTTGCCAGCTCTATGAGCCTTCCCCTCACTGGGTCATCAAATGCTTTGATCTTAATCTGGATTGATGCCTATCTCCCTGTAGTTTCTCCTTGCTGCCAGTGTTAACATGTCACTGCTGCAATTTAGTTAGCTCTCCCCAGAGTTCACGTGGGGAGCCCACTGCTCCTGTTTGTTCCATTTTACTTTATAAACAATTCACTTAGCTGCTTAACCCAGGGATGTAGGTTTCATCACAGGCTGACCCTCTCTGTTTTGCACCCAAATGGTCTCTGGATCCTGTAACTTCTATCCTGTTAACAAATCTCACAGATAATTCCTCCTCTCAATTTCCTGTGAAATTGCCTGAATTATGCCTCTCATCAGCTTTCACTGCATCATGGATGTAGCTTCCTAGCAAGTCCCCCAGACCCCTGGTTATCCCTTCCAATCAATCTTATTCATTGCAAAGCCATTGTTCTAATGAGCAGATCTTAAAAGGTCATTCTTCTCCTTGAGATTCTGCGATGGCTGCCTATCACCTGCAGCCAAAATTGCTGAGTTTAGGTTGAGTACTGCTTTGCTCCGGCTGCCAAAACAAAGGGGCTGAGGGACTTGAACAACAGAAATTTGTTTTTCTCATAGCTCAGGAGGCTAGAAGCCCAAGATCAAGGTGTCCTCAGGGTTTTCTTCTGAAGCCTCTCTCCTTGACTTGCCTATGGTCATAATTTCCCCGTAGGTTCATGTGGTCTTCCCCCTGTACACGGGTCTGTCCTTAATCTCCTTTTTTTATGAGACCACAAGTCATCGTGGATTAGGCCCACCCCAATGACACTATTTCAACCTTATTACTTTTTAAAATAGCCTATCTCCAAATAAGGTCCCATTCTGAGGTACTGACACCACTTCAGCCTATAAATTTTAGGGGGCAAAATAACAAGTGGCTTACTCTTTTGATTTTCTATAAAAATTCTTATTTATACTCATGATATGCCTTAAAATACACAAAATATACAGTAGTTGGCCCCAAAACTAGGCCAGTCTTCCTTGAACCTTTCAAAATTTAATATTCCTCTGGCAGAAAGAGATCTAAATTCCAAACTGCTTTTATAATCATTCCATAATTACTTAACTCAACATGCTATTAATCACTCAGAAGCTAAAGTTTACACCATTGAGTAGGTAAACTGGCTATATTTATTTGTTGAAGAAAAAATATATGTGTTACAAAAATTCAATGGGTAAAAAGGGTTATACAGTAGAAAACAAACAAAAACAAAAAATCCCCACAATCAACCCCAAATCTCTCCTTCCTATTACAGATCTTTGTTTCTCCTTCTGAGAGCCTATTAGGATTACTAATTTTTTTAATATTCTTAAAATTTATTTATTCATGAGACACACAGAGATAAAAAGAGGCAGAGACACAGACAGAGGGAGAAGCAGGCTCCATGCAGGGAGCTGGACATGAGACTCGATCCCAGGTCTCCAGGATCATGCCCTGGGCTGAAGGCAGTGCTAAACCGCTGAGCCACCCGGGCTGCCCGATTACTCATTTTCTATGTGTAGATATCTTTGAAAAAATAGTCCAGGGGACTCCTGGATGGCTCTCCGGTTGAGTGTCTGCTTTCGTCTCAGGGTGTGATCCTGGGATTCGGGTTGAGTCCCACATCGGGCTCCCTGAGGGGAGCCTGCTTCTTCTTCTGCCTATGCCTCTGCCTCTCTCTCTCTCTGTTTCTCATGAATAAATAAATAAAATCTTTAAAAAGGAAAAAATAGTGTCTACCAGCATACATGTTTGCGTGTGTGCATGTAGATATGCACACACACACACACACACACACACACTTCTTCTATGATACACATTGGGAAATACCATGCATACTGTTCTGCACCTTGCTTGCTTTGTGTACAAACACGTTTTGGTGAATGGTGAATTTCAGTGAATATCTTCAAGTATTTCCCTACAGGTAGAGAGACATGAGACATAGTGTTTTATTGTTGGAAGCATCATTATTTACTTAAAAAGTTTTATATTGATAAAATTGTGGAGCTTCTAGGCTTTTGCTCTCATTACCCTCTCATTAATTTCCCCTGTCTAATTGCATTATCTGGTCCTGAAAAGGAAAGGTAATGCATGTAACATAGTACCTACAGTACCAGGAATATAAGTTTCCAATAAATATTAGTAAATACTACTTATTTTAAATATAATTGTTGACATTCACATTAACTCTCTTCCCTTTATTCCTCTCATCAGCTAAAATCTACATACAACTCTTTGTGCCAAGTGGATTTTAATAAAAATACAGGTAATTCCACAAATGGTTCAAGACTTATGCTTACTGTCCATTTCATTGTCCTTTCCACCTAAACATAAGCATGTTATTGTTATGTGGCAAGCTGAGTTGCAATGTAGGTACAGTTTCTTTTTTCCTTGGAAATGTACAATAGTATAGTATGTAAATTGTTTTTTTAAATGTTCATCTGAGACTTTTTACTGCTCATATATTACATTTTCTTCCCCTCTGACAACTTCAGTGGAGATCATTTGGCCATCCCTTTTCAGTTGTGATGACTCAAGTAGATGTTCCTACATAGGGGAGGTAGAGCCACCAGAGAAATAGGACAATTTTATGTGACTACTAAATATTAATAGCATTTTAACTTTTCTAGTTGAGTACTATTAAAAGCACTTCAAAGGAACATAACCAATTAATTATGAACATTTTACATTATGAATAAGTATTTAATTTATACTTATTTTTTTAAGTATTTTATTTATTCACTTGACAGAGATAGAGAGGAGTGAGCACAAGCAGGGTAGCGGCAGGGAGAGGGAGAGGGAGAAGCAGGCTCTCCACTGAGCAGGGAGCCTGCTTCAGAGCTAGATTACCAGACCCTGGGATCATGACATGAGCCAAAAGCAGATGCTTCACTGATTGAGCCACCCAGAAGCCCCTATACTTCATTTTCATGGCCAGATATCAAAGGGTGCTTACATTCTAACATTTTGATACATGTGATTAAAATCAAGTAAAAATAATGTATAAATGAAATCTCTGGGGGCAATATGCCCAAAAGTTGACAGCCTTCATATTATGACAATAGTGCCTTCTACTGATTCTTCTTCTCCTCTTCTTCTGTCATTCAGTTTTTCTGTAACTTTCACATTTTCTATAATGATCATGTATAATTTTTGTAACCAAGAATAGAAGCTTTATTTTAAAAGAATTCCAAGGTTATGGTGAAAGTCAACAGAGTCCACTATTTAAATACACTGATGAAACAAGCTTCATCTCTTTTACAAGCAACATTTTTATTTTCAGTTTTATGGTCATAAAAAGCTTTTAGCAAATTTTATTACTAAATTCTTACAAGTCTACTGAAAATTTTTCATACTTATTATTCTTTTCTGTGCGTTTACATGCATAAATGATGCACTTTTTAAATCATTCCCAAGCTTTTGAGTTCATGAATTATGGGTGCCCTCTAGAGGCCAACATAATTACAGAAAATCAAACAGATGCACAGTACTCTTAGAAGAGGGTCTTAGGTGCCTTTGTGGCTCAGTGGTTGAGCTTCCTTCCACCTTTAGCTCAGAGTGTGATCCCAGGGTCCTGGGATTGAGTCCCACATCGGGCTCCCTGCATAGAGCCTGCTTCTCCCTCTGCCTATGTCTCTGCCTTTCTGCATCTCTCAAGAATAAATAAAATCTTTAAAAAGGAGGGGGGGGGGCTTCTTCGTGAGAGAGGGATGTGGATTACATCTAAAGAAAACCAACAAATGTTTTTAACAATTTTGATTCACCATAATTTACGCATAATAAAACATTCTTTTTTAAATGTGTAATTTGATGTTTTCACAATGTATAGACCATGATCAAAATACAGAACATTTTGTGTTCTGTTCCATCAACCTCAAAAGTTCTTTTGTACCCCTTTCATTCAGTCACAGACAGTAGCACAATATGAATAGAAATGGTGAGAAAAGACATCCTTGCCCTGTTCTTAATCTTAGGAGTCTTTCATCATGAAGTATAACCTACGTGGTGGGTTATTCCTGGATGTCCTTTATCAGCTTGATGAATACCCCTATACTTCTAGTTTTATGAGAGTTCCTTTTATCATGAATAAATATCTAATTCTATCAAATACTTTTTCTATATCTATTGAGAACATCATTGTTTTTTCTTCTTTAATTTGTTGCTATGGCCAATTACATTGATTGTTTTGTTTTGTTTTTTAAAGATTTATTTATTTATTCATTCAGAGAGAGCGAGAGAGAGGCAGAGACACAGGCAGAGGGAGAAGCAGGCTCCATGCAGGGAGCCGGACGCGGGACTCCATACCGGGTCTCCAGGATCATGCCCCGGGCTGCAGGCGGCGCTAAACCGCTGCGCCACTGGGGCTGCCCACATTGATTGTTCTTTTAATGTTGAACCAGACTTACATTTCCAGAATAAGCCCCTCTTAAACATGATACATTACATATATTTATACATATTGCTATTAAATTTGCTATTGTTTTAAATATTCTTGTTACTCTGTAGTTGACCTTTCTTGTAATGTTTTGATATCAGGGCAACAGTGGCCTCATATGGTGAGTTGGGAAGTGTTCCTTCTTCTGTTGTCTGAGAGATTTACATAGGGTTATTATTGCTCTCTTAAATGTTTGAGAGAATTGGCCAGTGAAGTCCCCTGGCCGAAGTTCCTTTGTCAGATGGTTATTAATTACTAATTTGTTTTTTAAAATCTATATGGAGCTATTACGTTTTTAAATTTCTTTTTGGGTCAGTTTTAGATGATTTGTGTTTTTAAATAAACTTGTCTATTTTATTTCAATAGTCACATAGACTGCATTAAAGCTGTTTATATTATTTTTAATAATATAAACTGTTTTTTATATTATTACTTTATTAATATTTTAATGTCTTCAGCAGCTGTAGTGATATTTCCTCTTTCACTCATTATCATAACAACTTGTGAGCTTGTGAGGGAGTTAATTTGCCCTACCTACATTCTGCTAAATTAGCCTTCCACAGTTTTATGAACACTTACAGAAGACAGAGACAAAGAAACTTGTTATAGCAAAAGTAGTTGCCAAAAATGACCAATCCAGAAGGGAAATGAAGGAAAAATTCCATTTATAATAGCACCAAAAGTTCATATGAAATTGATAGTAATAAACCTAACCAAGGAGGACTTGTATACTGAAAACTACAAAATGCTGCTGAAAGAAATTAGAGACACAAATTAAACAGAAAGACATCCTGTGTTCATGGATTGGAGGACTTAATATTTCTAAGATACCAATATACCCAAAGCAGTTTACATTACTAGATTTAATGCAATGCCTATCAAAGTCCTAAAGGTGATTTTTGCAGAAATAGAATAGAAAAACCTATCCCCGAATTCGTAGAGTCTCAAGGGACCCTGAATAGTCAAATAATGTTGAAAAGAAAAAAGGGGGGGGGATCCCTGGGTGGCTCAGCAGTTTAGCGCCTGCCTTTGGCCCAGGGCACGATCCTGGAGTCCCAGGATCGAGGCCTGCGTCGGGCTCCCGGAATAGAGCCTGCTTCTCCCTCTGCCTGTGTCTCTGCCTCTCTCTATCTCTCTCCCTCTATGTCTATCATAAATAAATAAATCTTAAAAAAGAAAAAAAAAGAACAAAGTTGGAGGTCTCACACTTTCTGATTTCAAAACTTATTACATGGCATATTGCTAATATGGATTTGAGTATATTGTTTTATATCCTACTACTGTGCTAAATTGTTGAGAAACCTGCTGTTCTTATCTACTTCCTCTGTACTTACAGTGTTTTTTCTCCATCTGGCTGCTTAATTATTTTATTTTATTTTATTTTATCACTGGTTTTGAGCAATTTGATTATATGGTTTGGTATAGTTTTCTTCATGTTTCCTCTGCTTTGGGTTCACTGAGCTTCTTATCTGTGGGTTTATACTTTTCACCAAATTTGGAAAATATTTTACCATTACTTCTTTGAAAAGATTTTTCTATTTTTTTGTATATTTTTTTATTGGAGTTCAATTTGGCAACATATAGTATAACACCAGTGCTCATCCTGTCAGTGCCCCCCTCAGGTGCCTGTCACCCAGTCATCCCAACCCCCCTCCTACCTCCTCTTCCACTACCCCTTGTTCATTTCCCAGAGTTAGAAGTCTCTCATGTTTTGTCTCCATCTCTGATTTTTCCCACTCATTTGCTCTTCTTTCCCCTTTAATCTCTTTCGCTATTTTTTATATTCCCCAAATGAATGAAATCATATGTTTGTCCTTTTCTGATTGACTTACTTCACTCAGCATAATGCCCTCCAGTTCCATCCACGTGGAAGCAAATGGTGGGTATTTGTTTCTAATGGCTGAGGAATATTCCATTGTATACATAGACCACATCTTCTCTATCCATTCATCTTTCAATGGACACCGAGGCTCCTTCCACAGTTTGGCTATTGTGGACATTGCTGCTAGAAACATCGGGGTGCAGGTGTCCCTGCATTTCACTGCATCTGTATCTTTGGGGTAAATCTCCAGTAGTGAATTGCTGGGTCATAGGGCAGGTCTATTTTTAACTCTTTGAGGAACCTCCACACAGTTTTCCAGAGTGGCTGCACCAGTTCACATTCCCACCAACAGTGCAAGAGGGTTCCCCTTTCTCCAAAACCTCTCCAACATTTGTGGTTTCCTGTCTTGTTAATGTTCACCATTCTCACTGGTGTGAGGTGGGATCTCCTGTAGTTTTGATTTGTATTTCCGTGATGATAAGTGATGCAGAGCATTTTCTCATGTGCTTGTTGGCCATGTCTATGTCTTCCTCTGTGAGATTTCTCTTCATGTCTTTTGCCCATTTCATGATTGGATTGTTTGTTTCTTTGCTGTTGAATGTAATAAGTTTTTTATAGATCTCGGATACTAGCCCTTTATCTGATATGTCATTTGCAAATATCTCCTCCCATTCTGTAGGTTGTCTTTTAGTTTTGTTGACTGTTTCTTTTGCTGTGCAGAAGCTTTTTATCTTAATCAAGTCCCAATAGTTCATTTTTTCTTTGTTTCCCTTTCCTTCATAGATGTGTCTTG
Source organism: Canis lupus familiaris (assembly GCF_011100685.1). Classification (NCBI taxonomy): domain Eukaryota; kingdom Metazoa; phylum Chordata; class Mammalia; order Carnivora; family Canidae; genus Canis; species Canis lupus. The sequence goes on from NC_049234.1 coordinate 63,727,407, forward strand.
CAAGAAGTTGCTGTGGCCAAGTTCAAAAAGGGTGTTGCCTGTGTTCTCCTCTAGGATTTCGATGGATTCTTGTCTCACATTTAGATCTTTCATCCACTTTGAGTTTATCTTTGTGTATGGTGTAAAAGAATGGTCTAGTTTCATTCTTCTGCATGTGGCTGTCTAATTTTCCCAGCACATTTATTGAAGAGACTGTCTTTGTTCCAGTGGATAGTCTTTCCTACTTTGTCGAATATTAGTGGACCATAGAGTTGAGTGCCCATTTCTGGGTTCTCTGTTCTGTTCCATTGATCTATGTGTCTGTTTTTGTGCCAGTACCACACTGTCTTGATGATCACAGCTTTGTAGGACAACTTGAAATCTGGCATTGTGATGCCCCCAGCTCTGGCTTTCTTTTTCAATATTCCCCTGGCTATTTAGGGTCTTTTCTGATTTCACACAAATCTTAAGATGATTTGTTCCAACTCTCTAAAGAAAGCCCATGGTATTTTGATAGGGATTGCATTGAATGTGTAAATTGTCCTGGGTAGCATTGACATTTTCACAATATTAATTCTTCCAATCCATGAGCATGGAATATTTTTCCATCTCTTTGTGTCTTCCTCAATTTCTTTCAGAAGTGTTCTGTAGTTTTTAGGGTATAGATCCTTTACCTCTTTGGCTAGGTATATTCCTCGGTATCTTATGCTTCTGGGTGCAATTGTAAATGGGATTGACTCCTTAACTTCTCTTTCTTCAGTATCATTGTTAGTGTATAGAAATGCCATTGATTTGATTTCTGGGCATTGAGTTTGTATCCTGCCACACTGCCAAATTGCTGTATGAGTTCTACCAATCTTGGGGTGGAGTCTTTGGGTGTTCTATGTATAGTATTATGTCATCTGCAAAGAGGGAGAGTTTGACTTCTTCTTTACCAATTTTAATGCCATTTATTTCTTTTTGTTGCCTGATTGCTGAGGCTAGGACTTCTAGTCCTATGTTGAATAGCAGTGTTGAGAGTGGACATCTCTGTTGTGTTCCTCATCTTAGGGGAAAGGCTCCCAGTGTTTCCCCATTGAGAATGATATTTGCGGGGATCCCTGGGTGGTGCAGCAGTTTGGCGCCTGCCTTTGGCCCAGGGCGCGATCCTGGAGACCCAGGATCGAATCCCACATCGGGCTCCCGGTGCATGGAGCCTGCTTCTCCCTCTGCTTGTGTCTCTGCCTCTCTCTCTCTCTGTGACTATCATAAATAAATTTTTAAAAAAAGAGAGAATGATATTTGCTGTGGGCTTTTTGTGGATGGCTTTTAAGATGCTGAGGAATGTTTCCTCTATGCCTACACTCTGAAGAGTTTTGATCAGGAATGGATGCTGTATTTTGTCAAATGCTTTCTCTGCATCTATTGAGAGGATCATATGGCTCTTGTTTTCTCTCTTGTTAATATGATCTATCACGTTGATTGTTTTATGAGTGTTGAACCAGCCTTGCATCCCAGGGATAAATCCCACTTGGTCATGGTGAATAATCTTCTTAATGTATTGTTGGATCCTATTGGCTAGTATCTTGTTGAGAGTTTTTGCATCTGTGTTCATCAGGGATATTGGTCTATAATTCTCCTTTTCGGTGGAGTCTTTGGTTTTGGAATTAAGGTGATGTTGGCCTCATAAAACGAGTTTGGAAGTATTCTGTCCCTTTCTATCTTTTGGAACAGCTTTAGTAGAATAGGTATTGTTTCTTCTTTAAACGTTTGATAAAATTCCCCTGGGAAGCCATCCGGCCCTGGACTTTTGTCTTGGGAGGTTTTTTGATGACTGCTTCAATTTCCTCCCTGGTTATTGGCCTGTTCAGGTTTTCTATTTCTTCCTGTTCCAGTTTTGGTAGTTTGTGGTTTTCCAGAAATGCGTCCATTTCTTCTAGATTGCCTAATTTATTGGTGTATAGCTGCTCATAATATGTTTTTAAAATCATCTTTATTTCGATGTGGGAATTGACCCCGGGACCCCAGGACCACGCCCCGGCCAAAGGCAGGCACCAAACCCCTGAGTCACCCAGGGATCCCCTCCTCGTGGTCTTTTGTTTTTCTCTTTTTTCCTCAGCTTCCTTCCTTGCCATCAACTTGTCTTCTATGTCACTCACTCTTCCTTCTACCTCATTGACCCTCGTCATTAGGACCTTCAGTTTGGATTGCATCTCATTTAATTGATTTTTTAATTTTGGCCTGATCAGATCTAAATTCTGCAGTCATGAAGTCTCTTGATTCCTTTATGCTTTTTTCCAGAGCCACCAGTAGCTTTATAATCGTGCTTCTGAATTGGCTTTCTGACATTGAATTGTAGTCCAAATTCTGTAACTGTGTCAGAGAGTACTGTTTCGAATTCTTTCTTTTGTGGTGAGTTCTTCTTTCTAGTCATTTTGCTCAGTGCAGAGTGGCTGTATGAGCGGGCTGAGTCAAGAATATCAACCATGACCTAAGTAAATTTCACCCTAGATGATTCTGCCCAGGTCAGAGACCAGAAATTGAAAACAAAGATCAGAATGAAACAAGAAAGGACCACTAAAGTGACAACCATATTTTAAAACAAAGTAGTAAAAAATAAAAGGCCAGGAATCCCAAAGAAGAAGAGGAAAAAAAAAAAAAAAAAAAGAAAAATGAAAAAAAGGAGAAGAAAATATAAAGGGAGGGGTACTGGGAGATGGTGGTGGTTATGAAGTTTAGTGGAGGGAGAATTATTCTACCTGAGGGGTTCTAGATTGTGATCCTCTTGTTTCTAAGTATATTAAGTTCTCTATGTTAGAAAATGCTTAATCCCAAACTTATATAAACCTGAAACACTTGTAGAAGGCCCCAACATTGACCACCAAAACATAAATGAGATAAAAGAGGGGACTGAATGGGAATGAGGAATCTCACAGAACGAACCAACATGGTATTCCACTTGGTTCTGGGCGCATGCTGGTCATGTTTTAGAAGGTATTAACTTCTGCCATTGGAGAATAAAATGAGGCAGAGAAAACAAAAAAACACAAAACAAACAAACAAACAAAACCCCATATCTTGTATATCTCCCCAAATTAAGTTGAGTATGTTGAAGGGAATCTAGAAGTGGAAAAATTATCTAGGACTTGTAATTGTAGAAATATGAAAGTCAAAAAGGAAGAATCTTAAAAATGAAAACGTACATTTTTTAAAGAAGTTTTCTCTCTACTTCACACTTTACATGGTAATAATTAATTAGGGACTCAAATGTGAAAGTCAAAACTATAAAAGCTCTAGAGTAAATTAGTAAGACTACATCTCTATAATCTGGAAATATGAAAGGATTGCTTGAACATTAAACTCTGACCACAAAAGAATAGATTGGTAAATCTATTTGTTACACATGCAAGTGACAAAAAAGTACTGACATTGAAAATATAAGTAATCCCTATATCAATAAAAAATACACCCTTTGAAAAAGAAAGTTAAAATGGCTAATAAGTAAATAGATGTCTCACACATTAGTGGTCAAGAAAATATAAATTAATACCTCAATGAATATTATTTGTTGCAAACTAAACTGCCTCAAATTTGAAAGACTGAGAATACAAAACTTTGCTAAGGTTGTGACTCAATAATTTATTCACTGCCATTTGGGACTGAAAATTCCCAAGTTAACAATAAGATATTTTTCACTAATTTTTACATTAAATTTTTTTAAATGGTGGTGTATATACATAACAAAATTCACCATCTTATCCATTTTTTTCTAAGATTTTATTTATTCATGACAGGCACAGAGAGAAGACAGACGCTTAACCAATTGAGTCACCCAGGCACCTTCATAAATTAATTTTCAAGAAATTACTGAACACCCACTCTTTGCCCAATGCTATGCTAGGTATAACGGGTGTTAGGGTTTCTTTTAATGATCGGCGGAGAAAATTTTTTTTTTTAATTTTCATTTATTTATGATAGTCACACAGAAAAGAGAGAGAGAGGCAGAGACACAGGCAGGGGGAGAAGCAGGCTCCATGCACCGGGAGCCCGACGTGGGATTCGATCCCGGGTCTCCAGGATCGCGCCCTGGGCCAAAGGCAGGCGCCAAACCGCTGCGCCACCCAGGGATCCCTGATCCGCGGAGAAAATTAAAGACAGTAGAGCAAGGTGGTAAGTTGAGAGTGCTTTAATGAGGAGCGCTCCTGGGCGAGGTTTCGTGACTCGGAGAGGAGGCCCAAGTCAGGGAAACCGCAGGGGGGGCTTATAAGGAGTTTTCAGAGGGAAGATGGGGGTGGGGCATTCCGATTAAGGGTTACAGGTCTTTGTAAACTAAGTTGGATAGGGCGGCCAGGTGGCGTAGGCGGGGAAGATGGGGGTGGGGTGGCAAGGCGCGTAATTGCGAGGTTGCTGGCCTCGGGTCGGCCATTCTGAGGTCCCCAATCTCACCAGCCCAACAACGGGGATGTAAAAGAAGTGGACTATGTGGTACCTGACTTCATGAAGGGCATGTCTTCCTCCATCCCACATAGAGCAGAGAATACTGCCTACTTTGCTAGACTGATAACTACTCCTGAGCTGGAATCCCTTCTGTAGGATGATCACTCCTGGCTGCTAATCAGACTACACAACTGCCGGGGACAAATCTATAGCAAGATGAAATTAGGATAACTGGTTCCTTGCAATGAGGGAGATTGCACTGCAGAATCCAGAAGTGTCTCATCAATTAGAGAGAGCTATAAAGTTATTATCAGATTTGGGAAGGGCAAAGGTTAGGTGGAATCTAAATAAAGCAATATTTTGGTAGGCTCAAAGCAGAAAAGAGCTGTGTGTAAAGAGATCAATATTAGGTTGGACTGTAAAGTGGACCCAGGGGCCTATTCCTTGGAATTGATAAAGTTAAGATAGATGCTGAATATGTTCAGAAAGCCTTTATTAGAGGCTTTTTAGGTAAAATGGAGATAAAGGCTGCTTCTTTGAAATTCACTTAGATCATGCAAAATAGGAAGAACAGGATGTTTCATTCTTATTGATACGACTTTAAACAGTAAGTTTTCTGACACATGATTTTAGAGAACAAGGATTCTAAGTAAGAAAGCGGTGGTCAAAGGGATTGTGAGGACACTTCGCAGCTGCAGCCTGTGGTAGAAATATTGTTTCCTTCGGATCCCTGGGTGGCGCAGCGGTTTGGCGCCTGCCTTTGGCCCAGGGCCTGATCCTGGAGACCCGGGATCGAATCCCACGTCGGGCTCCCGGTGCGTGGAGCCTGCTTCTCCCTCTGCCTGTGTCTCTGCCTCTCCCTCTCTCTCTGTGACTATCATCAATAAATAAAAATAAAAAAAAAAAGAAATATTGTTTCCTTTACCTTTGCAGCTGGTTTTATCTGTCTCTTATCTGTGTCTGTTATTTGTCACAAAACAAAACAAAACAAAAAAAAAAAAAAACAAGACAATGGGTCCTAAATGAAGTTGCTTAGGTTAAGCCTCACTTCACCAAACTGAGAATTAGTGTAGGGGCCAATGGCAGATCGCCCCAAGATAAGCCGCTTTGGCATGAACATCATTTTGAGTTAAAAACAATCCAAACCCAGCAGATCCAGAAAAAACTTTTTACTTCCCCCTCAACTGCAGGCCTTACTAGGAAGTGAGCTATTCATAGAGCTGCCTCTTTACCTAAGAAACTTATTTGCATAATAGGTCACCTTTGTTTTCCAAACCTCTCTCCTTCACCTTCCCAGTAGTGGTCTCCCTCCCTTTGTATCCTCAGACCCCCAGCCCTCTCCTAAGCTCATATAAGCATCCTGCTTCCTGCCTTTGGAATTTCCATGTCTGTGCAGATTCCCCCATATGCACACTATTACTCTTGGATTTGATTCCCTGTACGTGGTGTTAAATTTGGTTTTCTCCTGTTAACCTGCTTCATGTCCATTTGATTCTCGTCTAGCTAGAAGGACCTTCCTAATTCTTCCTCCCCGTGAGTTTCATTTGTCCCAGACAGAATCTTGCACCAGCCGATCACGCACTAGTTAGGTGTCTGCGTGACAAGATCCCCGCCACCCCCTGAAGGTAAGTAACTTGGCAATCGACAGACTCACTTTCTCACTTCGTGGCTAGTCTGACTTTCTCGTTCCCACTCCCTGATGCCCCGAAGTCCTTCATTTTGCACAGCTCCCGTGAACGCCATTCTGGCCGCCGGGCTGGATGCTGCCTCATCCAAATCGGTGTTTTTTTTTTGTTCAAAGAAACTCTTGAATATCCGAAAATACGCTTCGGTCTATCTTTTCACATACCCCAGCATGGGAAATGGCCAGTCTGATTCTCACTTCTTCAGAGGGGGTGGATGCTTTGCTCCCTCCTTAGCTGTCCATTCGCCACACGATGCAGGTTCCTCGGCTGCGCCGACCTGGTCATCGGCTCTGGAAAATGACGGACATCGATCAGCCTTTCCTTCCAAAAGTGGAGGCAGGGTAGGGCCACAGAAACCCTAAAGCTCGCGCCTTCTAGGGTTGGTCCGCCTCGCCCTCCGCACACTCCCTCCGGCTTCCCTCCGGCTTCCCGGTGTCCCAAGAGGGATGGATGCCCGGGGACGCCCTCCGGGCTTTGAGTCCGTTCCCCAGAGCCCTGGAGGCGGCAGGACAGGGCTCCGGCTGCAGAAACAGGAGGCATGCTGCTTGGACTGGTTTACCTACACACTTGACCCCGCGTCCTGGCTCCAGGAAGGTCCGCGGTGTATGGGGCTGAGAGTCGCAGCGCCAGCCGCGGGCCCCAGGGCCGCGCCCCCGGCAGCCATACTGCGCTCGGCCTGCGGCTTACGTCCTGGCCCCGCCCCCGGCGTCCCCTCGGCCCCGCCCCCGGCCCCGCCCCCTGCGTCCCCTCGGCCCCGCCCCGGCGTCCCCCTCGGCCCCGCCCCCTGCGTCCCACTTGGCCCCGTTACCCCGGCGTCCGCCCCCCACCGGCTCCGCCCCGCCCCCCCGTCGTCCCCCTCGGCCCCGCCCCCCGGCGTCCCCCGGCCCCGCCCCCGGCGTCCCCTCGGCCCCGCCCCCCGGCGTCCCCTCGGCCCCGCCCCCTGCGTCCCCTCGGCCCCGTCCCCCGGCGTCCCGCCCGGCCCCGCCCCCCGGCGTCCCCTCGGCCCCGCCCCCGGCGTCCCCCCGGCCCCGCCCCCCGGCGTCCCCTCGGCCCCGCCCCCGGCGTCCCCCCGGCCCCGCCCCCCGGCGTCCCCTCGGCCCCGCCCCCGGCGTCCCCCCGGCCCCGCCCCCGGCGTCCCCTCGGCCCCGCCCCCGGCGTCCCCCCGGCCCCGCCCCGGCGTCCCCTCGGCCCCGTCTCCCCCGGCGTCCCCTCGGCCCCGCCCCCCGGCGTCCCCCGGCCCCGCCCCCAGCATCCCTCCCCCTCGGCCCCGCCCCCAGGCCCGAGCTTGGCGCGCGAAGCTGCAGGGACCGGCGGGGGTGGAGCCTCCGTCCGGAAGCCGGCGAGTCGCTGTCATGGCGGTGCCGGGCCGCGGCGTCTCCCTGGTCGGCGGCCGCCTGAGCCGCGCGCGGGCGCTGGCGGGGGGCCCCGCGCTGCCCCTGGGGGCGTCGGCGGCCGCGGGGCGCGTGTCCCGGGGCCTTCGGAGCAGCGGCGTGAGGTAGGCGCCCGGGACGCTCCCGTGCTGGTGCCGGTGCCCGGCGAGCGGGACCGCGGGCGGGGGGAGGGCGGGGGCCGAGGGGCCGCTGGCGAGCTCCCCGGTGGGGCCCGAGGCCGGGGCTGCGGGCGGGGGGCTGCGGGCGGGGGGCTGCGGGCGGGTCGCGTGGGCCTCGTTCGGGCGCAGCGTGCACGTGGCCGGCTCCGGGCGGCGGCGCAGGGCGCTCGGGGCAGGCGGCCGTCGGGCAGGTGCGGGGGCTCGGGCGACCCGCGCGCCTCGAGGAGCTGCTGCGCTCGGGCGGTGGATGCGTCGCGGGCGGAGCGGGCCGCGTGGTCCGCCCGGGAGCACAGCGCCGGCGTTTCCGGACTCGGCCGTTGGCCGTGCGAGGTCTTCTCCGGCCCCGAGGTCGGCCTTGGTCTCCCGGGGCCTTGTGCGCGGCAGCCCCCGAACCTCTGGGCCGAGAGTGAAGCGACCCGCCCCGGCCCCGCATCCTCGCATCTCCGGGCCGCGGGGGCCGGCGCCCTGCGCGCTGCGAACAACGAGCCGTGGTTTCGACCCTGCGGCTCCGGACTCTTCACTTTTCCGCCCTCTTGTTGGGGTTACAGACCCAAATCTAAAGAATCTTTATTTTTATGTTTATTTTATTTATTTATGAGAGTCACAGAGAGAGAGAGAGAGAGAGAGGCAGAGGGAGCCCGACCTGGGCCTCGATCCCGGGACCCCAGGGTCACGCCCTGGGCCAAAGGCCGGCGCCAAACCATTGAGCCACCCAGGGATCCCCGATACAGGTCATAATCACAAAAATAAATTATTATTTAGCTTTTATTTTCTCAAGGCAGCACTAATCAAGTCAGGACAGGGCGGTGTGTTTGACCTCTTGTCACTGAACACCGTATACGAAGGTGACGGTAGCGTCAGGTCGAGGGACACCTGTGGACTGCTGGGTCTCGTGGGGAGGAATTCGGACAGTGTTGATGCTTATTGGTGTCTCTTTTCTCTTCTAGGACCAGCAGAGAGAAGAGATTCCATCTTCCAGAGGTCGCCACTGTCTGCCTCCCCACTTGCCCCCATCCTCAGTCATCTTTTTGAATGTGTAGTTACACGCCAGTTGTCTGGTTCTTCATAGTGAGTGTAGTTTAATCTGACGACACTCTTACTGACTTGAAATTTGAGCCTTAGTGTTATTTTTACTGAAAATTATCTTGAGTTTGGTAAACTCTCCCCGGTATGGACTGTGTTAAATTAACAGGTTTATTACCAGTTTCTGAGCTATATATATAGAGAGCCTTAAATGCAAAACGAAAAAGCATTTTTGATTATTTTTCATATATTTTTTTTGATGATTTTATTCATTCACCCATGAGAGACACACACAGAGAGAGAGAGAGAGGCAGATACGCAGGCAAAGGGAGAAGCAGGCTCCATGCAGGGAGCCCGAGGTGGGACTCGATCCCGGGTCTCCAGGATCAGGCCCTGGGCCGAAGGTAGCACTAAACTGGTGAGCTACCCAGGCTGCCCTATTTTTCATATTTTTGATTAGATACCTACGATAATGGAACATATAAGTACTTCTTCAATGAAGTATTTTTTTTTTATTAGAATTTCAAAAAGTAATCTTTTTTTTTTTTTAGATTTTATTTATTTATTCATGAGACAGAGAGAGAGAGGCAGAGACACAGGCAGAGGGAGAAGCAGGCTCCATGCAGGGAGCCCAACCTGGGACTGGATCCCAGGTCTCCAGGATCAGGCCCTGGGCTGAAGGCGGTGCTAAACCACTGAGCCACCTGGGCTGCCCTCAAAAAGTAATGTTTGACGGGATTTGAAAATTATAAAATCTTGAAGTATTTAAGTTTTCTCTCATTTTTTAGATTTACAGTGAGATTTTTTTCTTATTTCATGAGAAATTAGTCTTATTAATTTGAAGAAAATATATTTAATGTCAGAGATTATTTAAGCCCTTATATTTGTTGCGGCTTATTATTTCTTGAAATATCTAAAGCGCCAAAAGGTTAAAAATTTAAAAGAAAAAGTAGTGATTAAATTTGTATTGTTTTGCCTTTCTGTGTGAATTTACAAATCAAAATTTCTTTGGATTATAAATATCACATGAATCTTTGGCCCAGTGCTTTCAACGTATGGAGGTAGGCAGCAGCATTTCCCATTTGGAGGGGAGGTTCTGCACCTTGTACGTTAATGCCAAGGTCAAAGCAGATTTGCAGGTATCCTGCAAGAAGAGCTCAAATGCAGCTTTTGATCATCCCACCTGAACTCATTTTCAATAATTAAATGGATCTCTTAAGCTTTGGTTCCACGTTTATCCTGTTGCAAAGTGATTCCTAAAATAATTTATTTGGCAGATTTTCTTTTGTTCCCTGCTCCTGCTGTGATGCCTTTTAATATTTAAAATTTTAATTCCAGTCTATAGCTCTTAATAGAAGCCTCACCTTACTTTATGTCTCATTGCCAATGGCGTTACAATTTTGCAGCTAGATCAGCATTTAAAAAAAAAAAAAAAACGGGATTGCCTGGGTGGCTCAGTCCAGTACGCAGCTGCATCAGGCTCCCTGGTCAGATTCTCCCTCTGCCCCTTATTCCTGAGCTCTCTCTCCCTCTCTCTCTCTCTCTCTCTCTCTCTCTCATAAATCAAATCTTAACAACAACAAACACCACTACAGTTTTGGAGCTAGTAAAAGATACTGGTTTATGTTATTTAAATATTCATGTCTTATAGAGGGAGTAGTTGAATTTTATAATTGAGAAAAGCCCAAATTTGGCAAGTAAGGCTGTTCATTTTTATTCATACTCTCCCTGTTAGTATTTATGCAACATTTCTGTCTCTACGAAAGAAGTACTTGATTTAAAAATCCTTTTATCATGTGAAGCTTGAGGGACTCAGACTCCACTTAGGACCCTGACTAAAGCTGGTTTTCCATAGACTGATTTCAACCAAGATACGAGTTCCAATGACTAGCAAAAGCAGTTTCTCAAAATCATATTTTGTTGGGAAATGTGATAGTGTGGTTTTCCTATCTTAATGCTTTATCAATCTAATGAGATAGCTGTCTGGCTACAATGTTGATTTTATAAGCAGTTCTTAATGTCATTTTAAATGTGGAACCTAAATGTTTTACCTTTTAGTATCTATATCTGAGTTTTATGTCCTCGTCCCAGCTGTTTACAGATAATGTGTTCAATGTAATGTCTCTAAAATCAAGTTTCCTGATTAAAATAGATCAATAGATGAAAAAAGACTGGCATTAATCTCAGATCTTGTTACTCAGTCATGGTGTTAGGAATATTTAGCAGTTTCTTTAATGATCTGACCTTGTTTTTCAAATGTTATCTTTTCATGTTAATACCTTGATTGGATGATTAAAAACAGCAGGAGAAAACCAAGCACCACATAATTTTCCATGATCACATACTTTCTGGAATTCTCTGGAGCCCGATGACAGGTTTTAAAATAGTTTGGCTTGGAGATGATTAAGTTGTAGAGGGAGGTTTAAAGAGCTTGGAACTTGGGAGGAATTTGAACTGTCCGTGGGATAAATTAAAGATTAGTAGTAAATGAGATTCGCTATTAAGTGCCATTTGGACCAGAAAAAAAAAAAAAAAAAAAAAAAACAACCCTAAAAGAAAACTTTGTGGTCATAATGGAACATAATCTAAGCCTAAATTAATGTCAAAGAACTCATGGTTGGGGATTAGCCAAGAATGCTTATCCAAGCTGTTCCACTTAACATTACATCATGTCCATTTTCTGTGTTGCTGTTGTCTTTACTAACATTTTATTGGCTGCATTATATTACATTAAGTCAGTTGGTCATAACATAACCATCTTGGCATTGTTCAGTGTCTAGTTCTTAGAACATACGAAATAATTTACTCTCAGATTCAGGTCATGTTCTTGTCAACATTGTACCAATGAGATTCGTTCACTTAATGATCTGAAAGTGATCAATGATGTGTGTAGATTTCTGTGATTACAATAAAGAGTGTGCCTAGAACCAAAAGACTAAAGATTCATAATTTTAAAGTTAGGACATTTATAGTTTAAAATAGATGTCTTTCTCTTTCCCTATGATCCTCTGTTTTGTTTCTTAAATTTCACATGAGTGAGATGGTATAAAGTGATGAAATCAGGGAGGGAGACCAAACATAAAGAGACTTTTTAACCATAGAAAACAACCTGAGGATTGCTGAGGGGAGGAGGTAGAGGGATGGGGTAACTGGGTGAAGGACATTAAGGAGGATGTGATGTAATGAGCAATGGGTATAACGTATAGCTGATGAATCACCTCTACCTCTGAAACCAATAATACATTAATATGTTATTACATTATATATTTTTGAATATAAATTTAAAAATGAAAAATTTTAAATATAATTTTTAATTTTATATATTTTTAAAATTTTAACCCCCTTTGGTTATGAATAGCTGGAATGAATATCATCTTGCCTTTAATCCAGTTGTGTTGAAAAATAAAATTTTTTTTTTTAATTTTTTTAAAAAAATTTTTTTTAAATTTATTTATGATAGTCACACAGAGAGAGAGAGAGAGAGAGAGGCAGAGACACAAGCAGAGGGAGAAGCAGGCTCCATGCACCGGGAGCCTGACGTGGGATTCGATCCCGGGTCTCCAGGATCGTGCCCTGAGCCAAAGACAGGCGCCAAACCGCTGCGCCACCCAGGGATCTCTGAAAAATAAATTTTTACTGGTGTTCAGTGAACCTTTGTGCTAAGCACTTTGCTGAGATTTTTTGTTGTAAGTATATCCTTTTATTCTCAGAACAGCTGAAATAGACTATTACTATTCTTAATAGATTGGGTAATTGAGGCTTAGAGAAACTAAATAACTTGCCCAGATTAATAGTAAATAAATAGTGAAGACAGGGTTTGGCTCTATCTATAAGCAATTTATAATTGTTGACATACCTCACTATTTTCCTCTTTTTGAAAATTTATTAAATTTCATAGAAGTTTTGTGAAACAAGAAAGCTTATTTTGCATATAAATCTTAAAAGTTATTGTGTCAGATTCCCTTAATGAAGGGTATTTTTTAACTTGAGACTTTATGGAATAGATTACTCGCCTGTAACAAACTTAGCATATTCTTCAGTTGTGAATGTTGGCAACAAATCACGGTAATATTAGCATTAGTTGAGATATTGCCAGTAAAAACCACAGATACTTAAGTATTACAGTATTTGATGTAGAGATATCAAAATATCATATACGCTTACCACTACTTTGTTGTTGTGGTAGTTATTAGACCTGCCACTGGATGATCCTCTTAATGCTTTAGAAAAAAAAAGTGATAGCAATATTTCAATAAAACTGACTGCCTTGTAAACCTGTGTATTTTACATTAAATATTCAAAAGATTATTTTGAGAAGCTGTCCATATGATTCAGCAGACTGCCCAGGGGTTCTAATGGTACAAAACTTAGCATCTAAGATTCTGAAAAAAGCGGAAATATTTAGGTAGCTAATGTTCTATTTTACAGGTTAAGGGACCTGAAAGAGAAATTGCAAAATTGAGTCACAGAATTATGCATAATGAAAAGAACTTGTTTTTAGGTTATGCTTCTGGTTACAAAAGTATAATTTCTGGTAAAATAACGTTAAGGTATAAGTATAGAAATTATGTGAAATGAAATGTTTTTAAAATTCCATAAACTTCACATTCCTAAATATTAGTCACTTTCAAAAAATTTATTTACTTCAGAAGGCTCCCTAGTACTAGAGTAGAGACATTTCTACTCTTTAATTCAGACTCAGAATCTCCAAGTGAGGCCCTAAAATACACAGTGATTAAGCGATGGTATGACCTGCAGAGAAATTTGAATTGCTAATGATCATATTAGACTTTTTTATCTTGATAGATCATAAACCAGTCCATTGCAGCCCTAATTTAAAAAAGTTGTGGTTGAAAATGAGATTGAGGGGATCCCTGGGTGGCTCCGTGGTTTAGCGCCTGCCTTCGGCCCTGGGGTCTCAGGATCAGGTCCCACATCGGGCTTCTTGCATGGAGCCTGCTTCTCCCTCTGCCTGTGTCTCTGCCTCCCCCTCTCTCTGTGTCTCTCATGAATAAATAAATCTTTAAAAAAAAATGAGATTGAAACCTAGATGCAGAAGCAAGATACCAAGAATACAAATTAAATATACTGCTGATCCTGGGTATATTTTATTTGTTGTTATTTTACTATTTTACGAAGGAATATTTTGATACCCCAGAAAAGTAGTGATTTTTTTCATCTCTTTACTCCTTTACTATAGTTAAATACATTTTGTTCTAATAACCATAGATTAGAATGATTACAGTTTATTTCCTGGAAAATATGGAGAAATCAACAACCTCATGGAAACAACACTAAGTGAGGTTTCTGGTCTCATTTGCTCCTGGTTATTTGAGTATATCACCATCTGTCACTTAAAAGAGCCATTTTTGCAAATCAGCCAGTGAACTTTTAGCCAAATCCTTTTCTGTAAATTAAACAGAACATTATGTAGATAAGGAAATTGCATTCAGAGCAGTTAAGTGTCCAGCCTCATTACAGCTCCCATCTACTAAGAAAGACTCCACTGGAAATGTAAGCAAACAGGCATTTATTTGGGCAATTAGAATTGCAATTTGGGAAACCCAGATTCAGGTAGAAAGCTGACTCCTGAGAAAGACACAGAGGGGACAGAATTATAAAGGCTAAAGGTTACGAGTGTAGTTCTCATTTAAGTCATCAATGCAAAACAGATTGAAACTAGGTTAACTCGGATTGGCTGGGTTAATACTCAAATGAGGGATTTGAGGTGAGGAGGTTAAGTCTAGGCTGAGGGCTGTAGCTGGCAATAAAGTTGAGTTCCTCCAGTGAGGGCTTGCATAAATTCCTCCTTCCTACAGCCTTTCCACCCAATTTAAAAGAGACTTTTTTAGACTTGCAGGCTCCATTTTAAAATCTCCTTTTACACTATTAATGGTAAAGTCAGGGCTGACTTACGGCTTAGAATAAATAATTTGTAATGCATTATCCTGCCCTAATACTCCCTGCTCCCCAAACTCCCAAAACTGATTTATTGCTTTTTAATGAAGCCACATTTAGTGCCAGCCAGGCAATGGGGGGAGAATACTGAAAGGGAGAGCTCTTTGTCCTGCAGCTTTTGGGGGTCACTTGCAATATTACCTATTCAGAAGATGTCACCTGAGCAAGTAATGACAGGGTGCATTGTGTGAGTAATATCTAAAGGGTCGGTAGTCCAACTGGCTCAGCGATTGGCGCCGTCTTCAGCCCAGGGTGTGATCCTGGGGACCTGGGATGAGTCCTGTGTGGGGTTCCCTGCATGGAGCCTGCATCTCCCTCTGCCTGTGTCTCTGCCTCTCTCTCCGTTTCTCATGAATAAATAAATAAAATCTTAAAAAAAAATCTAAGGGATCAAATTGCACTCTTGGTGTATATTAATGGCAATATGACTATAATTTTTTGATCAAAAAACATTTTTAAGAGTAAAATGAGACATTAAAATAATGAAAATTACATATTTGGAATATTTTACTGACTTACAAATATTTTAGGCCCTATAAAAGAGTCCTGTTCAAAACTTTTTCAACATTAACATTTTAAAAGGTAATTTATATCCTTATACATTAAAACCATTGAAAAATTTTGATCTTAGTTTTGTATTAATTTTTTAATGTTAATTATGTGACTACTAACTTTCAACATGCTGAATTCTTGGTACTTATTGAATCAGTTTCTTAGCTGTTTATTTAATACCTTGACATTGATCATTTCCTGGAGAAAATCTTTTTTTAAATTTTTTTTTTAAGATTTTTTATTTATTCATAGAGACAGAGAGAGAGAGGCAGAGACAGAAGCAGGCTCCATGCAGGGAGCCCGATGTGGGACTCATCCAGGGTCTCCAGGATCACGCCCTGGGCTGAAGGCGCTAAACTGCTGCACCACCGGGGCTGCCCTCCTGGAGAAAATCTTATGCTTAATTTAAAAATTAAATATGCTACAGTTTTTTTCTTAAGTTGGAAATTATTCTTTAGACAATGTAGTTTTAGTTTTCAGAGTACTTTTTCTACAGATACTAAAGCACCTATTAAGCTCAGAGCAAACTTCTAAGTGGAACATCATTTCAATTCTAGTTTTTTAAATATTGAAATAAGATATTTTAGCGTAAATATTTTCACCATTACTGTCTTTGTGTCTCCTTTCTGAATACTTCTCTTTGACAAATACTTATGTTAAATGTCATCACATAAGTTGTTTCTATCTATGCCTTTTAAAATATTTTGCCGTGTTTAGATGTGCTAAAATTATAGGTCTTTTTAATTATATGCCATTACATTCCCAAATATAAATGTATTCAGTGAAAAGTAGCTCCATCAAAAGATTCTTCCCACAAATTGGTATATTTTATTTAGTTTTATTTTTTAAAGATTTTATTTATTCATGAGAGACAGAGAGAGAGAGAGAGAGAGAGAGAGAGGCAGGACACAGGCAGAGGGAGAAGCAGGCTCCCTGCAGGGAGCCCGACGGGGGACTTGATCCCCGGTCTCCAGGATCATGCCCTGGGCTGAAGGCGGCGCTAAACCGCTGAGCCACCAGGGCTGCCTAAATTGGTATATTTTAAATTAGGATTATAGATGTATTTGTTTACTAAGGTACCCTAAACTAGATGGTTTAAAACAATGGAAAATTAGCCTCACACTTCTGGAAGCTAGAAAACTGAAATCGGGATAGTGTGGAGCTTTGTTCTCTCCTCTTCTTGCTGGCAATCTTTAGTTTTCCTTGGTTTGTAGTTTCATAAACTCCCAATCTCTGCCTCTGTGGTCGCAGGGCCATCTTCCCTGTGTGTCTTCAAATGGAGTTCTCTGTGAATATCTCTGTGTCTTTTCTGATAGGGACGGCAGGCATATTGGATTAAGGGCTCACTTTACTTCGTATGGCCTCATCTTCATCCTACATCTTGATTATATTTGCAAATATCTTATTTTGAATAAGGTCACAGTCACAGGTACAGAGGATTCAAATTTGAACACATGTTTTTGGGAGACATAATTCAGCCCACAGTAGACTTTCAGAATTGCTTTTATGTTGTTCAAGCCTTTGTTCAGTTCTTATATTGCTTCTCATACTTTTGAAGGGATACATTTCTTCCCTTGCTTTTGAAGGGACACATTTCTTTTTATAAGCTTTGGTTTCAGGGATTACAATTCACTAAAAGTTTCAGATCTCAAGTCCCCTTTCCACTTGGTGTTTTCTTTGAATGTGTTGATTAGCAATTTCCAACAGATTTTGACCAAAATGCAACACTTTTCGGACTTTAGATTAATTTACAAAGTAAAATTTCAAACATTTATTTCTAAAATCTGACATAGGCAGTGAGGAGAGTAAATTCTGCCATAGTAAAATAATTTTTTTATATTCAAAATATAATAAGGCTTGCAGTTTAGTTACAGTAACTGGATTTATGTGTACGGTATTTGCTAATTTTGGTTTTGATTTACATTTTAGATAATAGTAGCTTATGACTTGTTTGCACATAGCTATAATTTGTGCCGTGACCCATTTCGGGCATATATGTTTCACAGGTTTCTTCATATTGAAAGTGACTGGCCCCCTGTCAGGAATATAGAGTGAGGATTCCTGCTCTGGGAGTGATGCGGGCCTAAAGAAGTTCTTTTTTTTTTTTAAGATTTTATTTATTTATTCATGAGAGACACAGAGAAGCAGAGACATAGGCAGAGGGAGAAGCAGGCTCCCTGCTGGGAGCCCCATGTGATATTTGATCCCAGGATCATGTCCTGAGCCAAAGGCATGCGCTCCACCCCTCAAGAAGTGGTTCTTAACTGAGGCTCAGCAGAACTGCTTTATACCTGCTTAAATACAATACTATGGGATTTTAAAATCTAGTCTATAGAGTCTCAAGAAGTTCCTGGCAATTTCTTAGCCAGTTTGTTTCATCAGCTGAATCCAGTTGTATTCTATGACAGGAATTTTGCCAGAGTTTGCACTTCTTGTGCAAACTAGAAGCAAAACTGGTTGAGTTTTTCATTAGAATTAAGAACTTTTCATCAAATGTAATCAAAAGAAGTGAAAAGACAAACCACATAATGGTGATACTTGATACACAAACCTACCTGACATGAATGTGTAAATAACTACTACAAAATAGACACAGATTAATATTTCATTAGAAAAAGGGTCAGGAGTGATGAACAGGCATTCCAAAGGAGAGGAGCTCCAAATGGCCTATTAACCTATAAGACCTTCAACCTTTAGTAATTAGGAAAATGCATATTAAGACCACAATTAAATACCATTGAACTAATTGGTTCAGTTAAAAACTTTGACAATACCAAGGAAGTAGAGCAATAGAAACTATTGTACACCACTGATGGACTTGTGAGCTAGTGCAGCAGCTTTGGAAAACAAGTTGGGACACAGCTGAACACATGTATCCTATAATCAGCAATTCCATTATGGAGTGTATACCTTTAAGAAACATGCATATATTGTATTTTATAGATAATGTTATATCTTCAATGTTTAGAGTTACAAACATTGGTTAATAAAGGAAAGCAATGGAATTCTAAACCCACATTTCAGGAAAGTGCTTAACTCTGGGAGAGGATAGGGTTTGGATGGAGAGGGTTACAAGATGATTTTGGTGATTGTGGTGATACCTTAAGCTGGGTTGTAAGGTTGTTAATTGTATTATTTTTCCTTTTTATACGTTTTATAGGTACTTTCAGTTCTCTTCTAAATATAGTTCAATAATACCTCTTTTGATAACATTTAAAAAAACATTTTAAGATGGATAAATAACTAGGGACACCCACTGGTGGCTCAGTGGTTGAGCGTCTGGCTTGGGCTCAGGGTGTGGTCCCAGGATCCTGGAGTCCCAGGATCAAGGAACCTGCTTTTCCCTCTGCCTATGTCTCTATGTCTCTCATGAATGAATAAATCTTAAAAAAAAAAAAAAGATGGATAAATATCTAGAATACCGTCTCACCATTTTACATCACATATTCCCTTTTAATCTTTAGTCGTATGCAGGCACATTTTGACAATTAAAATTATGTACCTACAACTTTTCATCCCATATTTTCACTTAACTTTATGCAGAATGTGTTCACATATTGCTGTTTTTGTAGTTACTGTTTTCAGTGGTGCAGCGTAAGAATTCCAACAACTTATAATACAGTGAACAATTTATTTTAACTCTGGTGATTCCACAGGTATTTAATAAACACATACAATGTGCGAAATACTCTTGGGTAGTAAGAAAATGGTAGTAAATATAAACTTCCTGCCCTCCAGGCTTAGAGCATGGTGTGTGCGTGTAGGGGTGTGAGGCAGTGGTTTTCACAAGGGTTTGCTATGTGATAGAAAGGTCAGGGCAGGGTCCTGCAGGGGCTCACAGCAGAGGCAGTTCCCTGGGGCAGATGGGTTAGAGAACATTTCCCAGAGAACTTTCCAAGCTGAGACTTGAGGAATGTGTGGGAGTGAAGGAGGAACAGACTTGGTAGGACGTTGGGGAGGTCAGAAGGAGTAGAGTTTCAGAAAGAGGGAGTAGTGTATGTAAAGGCCCAGAAACACCCTGGCACAGTCAGTACATTGAAATGCAGCTGCTGGGCAGCCCGGGTGGCTCAGCGGTTTAGCACCTGCCTTCAGCTCAGGGCCTGATGCTGGAGACCCGGGATCGAGTCCCACATTGGGCTCCTTGCGTGGAGCCTGCTTCTCCCTCTACCAGTGTCTCTCTCTCTCTGTGTCTCTCATGGGTGAATAAATAAAATCTTAAAAAAAAAATTGAAATGCAGCTGCGTCTAATGTGGGACTTGGTGAGCATAGTGTTCTTTAGCAGTGAGGTAAAAGAAAGCTCAAGCAAGGGGCTCGTAAGCTACAGGAAATTTGAGTTTTAGTTAAAATTCCCTTTGCTCAATTTTTCCAGTCAAAAGTATTGGAGTTCTATTTGTCTTATGTTCTTGTCCTCACACCTTACACCCAGTCTCAGTAAATCCAGTGGTTCCAGCCTCAAAATTAACTCAGAACTACCCTCTTTGTCCAAGCCACCATCATCTCCTGCCTGGGATACCACACTAGCCTCTGATTGGTACCCCCACTCCTCCCTTGTTATCATAGAGTCTCCCCACATTTTAACCAGTTAGGGAATAATGAAAATCGGGTAATAGCATTCTGCAAAATCACCAAATGGCTTTCTGTATCACAGTAAAAGCCAACATCCCTTTGAAGGTCTGCAGCACCTTATGTGATCTGATGCTCCATGACTTCTCTGACTTGTGTCCTGTCCTGGTACACTTGTTTCCACCTTGCTGTTCATTAGCCATGCCAGGTGTGCTCCTGCCTAAAGTACTTACTATGCACTTCCCTTGGCCTAGAATTATTTTGTCCTGATACCTTCATGACACATTCCCTCATTTCCTTCGATTATGATAAAATATCACCTGATTAGTCAGAGAAGAAACACCTAACCCGTCCATATAAAATGACAACTCTCTGGGATGCCTGGGTAGCTCAGTCAGTTAAGTGTCCAACTCTTGGTTTCAGCTGAGGTCATGATCTGAGAATCATGAGATCAAGTCCTGCATTAGGCTGGCACTCAGCACAGAGTCTGCTCGATATTCTCTCTCTCCATCTCCCTCTGCCCCTCCCCCTGGGCACTCGCAAGCTTTCTAAATAAATAAATAAAATCTTTAAAATGATAACTCTGGCTTCCAGATACGCCCTTTTCCTCTGTTCTTCACATGATATGTTAAATGATATGTTAAATATTTGCCTTAAAAAGATTTATGTCTTCTTATAAAAAAATAAAAAAGCTTACCTCTTCTTCAACTAGGATATAGTTCCCATAAAGGTGGGCAGTTTGTTTTTTGTACTGTTACTTATATTTCCAGTGCCTAGAATACTGCCTGGTAGATAGAAAGTTTTCAGTGTGTATTTATTAAATTGATAAACAGTAGGCTTATAGTGAGGAGTTTTAACCAGGGAACTGGCATTGTTAAATTTGGAAAATCACTCTGGCTATGTGTGGAAAATGGGTTGGCAGAGAATGACTTGAGTCAGGGAGAACCCTAGCAGCTGTATGCTTCTATGGCTGAATATTTGCACTATTATTGATATTTAACATTTTTCAAAAATGTGCATGTTGAAAGACTATGCAAGCTAAATAATGAATGTGTTTACTAGTTCTTCCAGCATATGGACTGAAATGGGCATAGTGAGATACCACCACGTAGCCACTTGCAGTCTAAAATTTGAAAGACCAGCCATATGAAGTTATGGCAAGTATGTGGTGCAACTGGAACTCTCATATACTGTCTGTGGAAATGTAAAATGGTACACCCACTATGGAAAACAGATTGAAAGATTCTTACAAATGTAGACATATGACCCAGCCATTCCACTCCTGGGTATTTGCTCAAGAGAAAATATGTACTTACAATGACTTGTATATATGTGCATACCGTGCATATGTGCATACAATGACTTGAACATGAATGTTTATCACAGCTTTATTTGGCACTACTAAAAACTGGAAACAACGTAAATATCTATCAACGACTGAACAGATAAACAAATTTTGATATATCCATACAATGGAAAACTACTCAGCAATAAAAAGAAATGAAGTAGTGCTTGCTTCAGCAGCACATCTACTAAAAAAAAATGAAGTTTTGATACATGCAACAACATGAATGAATCTTAATTATGCTGAGTGAAAGTAACTGGAGAAAATGGACCATGTAATGCATGCTTCCGTTTTTATAAAATTTGTGATAATATAAACTAATATATAGTGATGGAAAGCAGATCAGTGGTTGTCTAGGGATGGGGAAGGGAGCATGGCAAGGATGGGGGAATGATGAGATTACAAAGGAGTACCAGAATTCTTTTGGGGGTTTTGTTTATTTGATTATGATGGTAGTTTCCCAAGTATATACATAGAGTAAAACATCCAATTGCACACTTTAAACATGTGCAGTATATATTATTCAGTTATACTTCAATAAAACTTACAAAATTAGGACAGTGGAGCAAGATTGATACACTGAATTTGCCATGATTTTCTTTGCCTTGAAAGCTATGAAATTCTAGTGAAAAGTAGAAACAAAAGTTGAGTTTACTTACAGTTATGGAGTCTAGTTATGATTGTATTGTCTAATCAGTTTATTTGCTTAGTTAAATTGTTTACCTACAGTAAGGATTATTTTTAAAATATACTTTTGTGTTGAACTGAAGAAGTGGTTTTCGAACATGGTCATGCACAAGAATACCTGTGGGAATTTGTTAGATGTACAATTTCCAGCCTGTTCTGAATGATGGGGGTGGGAATCTTCAACTTCAGCCAGCTTCCCAGGCAGTTTTGGTGTATGTTTCCATAGACCACATTTCAGAATCACTTCTTAGTAGAACAATGTTCATGTCAAAATTGTATGAACCCGGATGGACACTACGGACTGCTAGTGCCAGATTGAAGTGGACTATTCTTCTTGATATATGTATGTGTATATGTATATACACCAGCCTCTTAGAAAGGACAGTTGACTTATTTGGAAGGGGCAGCAAATTTGCATTTTGTTTGGGTTGGTTGATATTAATGATGCCTGCCCCCGTTAGAAAATAAAAAGAGTACAGGTACTAGAAAGAATTCAGGTGCCATAAGGTTTCCTTTTCTTATTTTTTCTCTTCTGCTTCTTCCCCTTCCTCCTTTTCCTTTCTTTATAATATTCATTGACCCGCATTTGGTGTTTGTGTAATAATCATATGCTACATACAGATGTTGCTTCCACCATCTTTCAATAGTGAAAGGACAAGGGCAGCAGGAAGGAAGAACCATCTTAGCCTCTATCAGGTACCTTAAAAAGAAATGGACACACAGTAAGAGCAACCTTAATTCACCACTTTTAAGTTTGAAATCATGGGGAGCAAGAGAGCCCTTTCAATATACGCATTGCTCTGTGCCTTTTTAGGGATTGATATATGGTTGCTCACTCGGAGAGTCATAGATGTGTTACTCATTCTTGGACCTTATACCTTTATGTGACTGAGTGTTCCTTATTGTACTTTTAGTGCTCTATTTATTCTTTTGTTTTCCACAGACATGATGCCATTATTATCTCAGGAACTGAAATGGCCAAACAAATTCAGAAAGAAATACAGAGAGGTGTGGAATCATGGATTTCCCTTGGGAACAGAAGACCTCACCTCAGTATCATCTTAGTGGGCGATAACCCAGCAAGCCATACGTACGTCAGGAAGAAGATCAGAGCCGCCTCTGCTGTAGGTGGGAATGCATTTTAGTTGTTCTTTTTACTAAATCACGTGTTCTTGTTTTTCTTCAAAGTCTGATAATTCTCAATGATAATTGTCAAATAAGTGCTATTTGAATAGCATTTATTATTATTGTTATGTTAGACATTAGTTACCAAGGTATATGTTCATTTCTTAATCTTTTTCTTCAGCTTTCTTACTGAATTAACTCATTGTGATTTTGGGTCATATGGTGACATGTCAGAGGAACACTGCACATTTAAAGGGCCCACTTTTAGGTACAGCAAATGGAATGTAGTCAGTGGTATTGTAATAGGATTGTATGGTGACAGGTGGTAGCTACACTTGTGATGAGCACAGCAAAATGAATAGATTTGTCAAAAAACCATATTGTACACCTGAAAACTAAGTAGTATTGTATGTCAACTATATATTTCAAGTTTTTTAATTGCCCATTTTTATTATATTTGCTTGAATCAGATAATAAACTTGGCCAGTTCACTCTGCTGAACTTGGCCTGATAGTGGTGGCAGTAGTATTGGTATCTTTACTGTATTCAAATCTACTAACAGTAGCTTATTACAAATAAATGCAGTGGGATGCTGGGCCGAAAAATGCATGTGAATCATGAGAAAGCATCTGTGCTATTTGAGAAATCCTTTTAATGGTGCTTTGAACATTATGTTTGTAGAAGGATTTTTCCTTCCAGTGGGACAGGAGCAGAGAAAACCAATTTGCATACCACGTAAGACACCATTAATGAAAAGCGACATCTTTGTTAGTCCAGTGACTCTCTGTATTTGTTTTTCTTCCAGGTATCTGTAGTGAGATCATTCTAAAACCTAAGGATGTTTCTCAGGAAGAACTTTTGGACATAACTGATCAATTGAATATGGACCCAAGAGTCAGTGGTATATTAGTTCAGTTGCCACTGCCAGGTACATCAGGCGCTTCTATATGTCTGCTTTGGTTGTAGGTTAAAGGGCATCTTTTAACATTGTATCATGATACCGCAAGTAATTTAGAAAATAGTTCATCAAGGGACTAGCTGCTATATTAGCAATCTTCTTGTCATTTATAGTTTTTTTCAACACTGTGAAATATCTCTGAGAGTTTCTTTAGTGCGATGCTTTACACTGGTGCCACTTACTCTGGGATGCTGTCCCCTTTTGGTCACAAGAACCTTCTTCCTTTGTGTGAAACAGTTGGCCCTCACTAAGCCCATGTGGCTGCGTAGCCACACCGCTCCAAAGGGCAGCATCAACATTCCAGGTCACTTAGTTCTTGGACAACCTATTCCCATTCAGTTAGAATTCTACTGAAGTGACTTAATCTTGTTTTCTGCATTTGTAGTTCTTACCTTCACGTGGACCTGGGCTTCTGCTGTCTTTGCTTTGTTGTTGCCATTTTCAGACCTTCTGTTCCCATCTAATTTCACTTCCAGCACCCCCACATTTTGTTTCATAGTTGCCCTGTCATCTTTACAGGTTTAATTCTTTTTGTCAGATGTCATGTGAATTGATCACTGGGAGACACTGGCAAGTATGATTTGCTGTTTATGTTTGAGCGGAATAACAAATGTACAGTGGCCAGTCATCAACAGACTTGTAAAGAAGTGACATGTTGCTCGTTTAACCTGATGCTCATCTTTATTTACATAGCAATTTGTAGACCAGAGGACCGGCCGCTCTTATGTAATTACTCACAGTTAATTTTACCACTATAACTACATTTGAACTGTGTTATCGGATGTCTAGTGTTATTTAACTAAATTGTGGCTCTGAAATTCATGCATATTTCAGCTAAGTACAGTGAGGACTGCCAGCATACTATAGATTACAGTAGTTTTGAGTTCTGTAAATTTTGACTTTCAGAAAGCAGAAGCTGAATGGTGCTATGGCATGGGATCTTTGTAGGACATTAATATTATACTGTACCCAGCAATATAACCTGATGCCTTAGTATAGAACTTTTGTGCTATTTAAATTGTACCAAAAATACATATTTCTGATTCTTGTAGGGGTTTATTAACATCACAAATCTTTCCCCCAAAATTTGGCAGTGGGCTCACATCCAATTGTTTGGCTCATATTTAACAAGTCTTTTTTTTCTACTGTATTTGCAAAGCAATCTTGTTGTAGTTTGTAGTTTTTTAAATTTCTCCCACTTCTATTTGTACTGAATTCAAATAGTTATAGAAAACATGTCACAAATTTCCCAATTTCCAAATATAAAACATTAGATTTAGTTTGTCTTAAAAATTAAGTTCTTACCTGTAGAAATTTTATACCCTTTTTGGGCAACCTTTCTCATTTGGCAAATTTATTAGAAAATTGCCACTAGATGGCACTGTTGATGTGTCTGTACTAAAACTGCTTAGTCCTGTGTTCATTTAGTGAGAAGAGTAGAGGCAAAGGAACTGTGGTAATAACAAATATCTAGATGCTCTAAGAAAGGACAATCTCTATCTTGCTGCAAAACCACTAATATATAAAATAATACTGGCTAAAATTTATTATATTAAGCATTTATTCTCAAGCACTTTACATTTATTACTTCGTTGAGTCCTCAATAATGGGAATGGGAAGAGGGAGGTTTCATTTTACTAATGAAGGATTTGAGGCACAGAGAGGTTAAGTAACTTCCCTTAAGGTCACTGGAGCTGGTAAGTAATTGAGCTGGGATGTGATTCCAGAAAGACTGCTTCCTCATGCTCTTCCTCTTAACCACTATGTTACCCCTCACCAGCATATCAGTGTTAGCTAGTAAGTAATGTCACATACCGTGTGGCAAGTATTTCTTTATATGGATGGTTTTATCTAATTCTCACACAGCCTTGTGAGTAGGAATTATCTTCTTTATTTTATATATAAGGAGACTTGTCTATATTACTTACCCTACTTAATCTATATTATACTGGGACAGATGGTTTGTTGATTGATAGAAAAGTTGGCTAAAGTAGGAAATCCTAAAACAATGCATATTTGTATTATATTGTATAATCTATTATAACATATATCACTTAAATATTTATTCATCAATCTTTTGATGTGGATCCACAGCTCTTTGGAACCTACTGATTAGAATTATGAATCATCTTCTGGCATTAATAATACCTGTGATTCATTGCCTCTCATTTTCAGTTTGAGGTGAAACTATCTCCGTGAAAATTCATATTGATTTTTTAAAAAAGATTTTATTCATCTATTCATGAGAGACACACAGAGAAAGACAGAGGCAGGGGGAGAAGGAGGCTCCCTATAGGGAGCCCGATGTGGAACTTGATCCCAGGACTGCAGGATCAGGCCCTGAGCCAAGGCAGACAGATGCTCAACCACTGAGCCACCCAGGCGTCCCTTCATATTGATTTTTAAAATATCTCCCAATGTGGGGTGCCTGGGTGGCTCAGTGGGTTAAGCATCCAACTCTTGATTTTGACTCAGGCCCTGATCTCAGGGTCGTTGAGATCAAGCCCCACATCAGGCTCTGCACTTAGCTTGGAGTCTGCTTGAAATTCTTTCTCCCTTTCCCTCTTCCCCTTCCCCTACTTGTGCTCTCTAACTAAATAAATTAATTAAATACATAAAAAAAATCTCCCAATCTTCATGATTGTCTTGTCCATATCTAAATCCTTACTAATTCATTTTAGTTTTCAAGAGTGTTTCCAAAACATTCAATTTATTTTTTATAGAAATAGCAACTGTTTATCTTCTCACATTCCTTGTCATTTTTTATACAACTTTTAATTAAATTACATATTTTACTGTGAAAGAACTAGCAAAAAAAATGGATTAGGAAATATACAGAACTGTCTTTTGATTATCATAAAAGTAGTTTTCTTAACTGCTTTCTGATTTGTTCAGCAAGCCCTGAGCATCAGCTTCTGTGTTTTGCAGAAGAAATGGAACTCCTTTAGTCATTTTGGTAGGCTAGTTATGTGGAAGTAGGTTGAGATAGCTCATCCCTGTCCAGGTCTTAATAAGATTGTTACAATGAATAAGTGAAACAAAGAGCAAATGAACAAATGAAATGATTCTAGTGGATAATACCTCCAGTTTTCAATCATTTGGCTAATAATGTCATGATTAGAAATGGGAGATTATTTTTCACAATTTGGGGCAATATTTGAGTAAAAGAAATTCTTTTTTTTCTTTAATTTTTATTTATTATTTATGATAGTCACACACACACAGAGAGAGAGAGAGAGAGAGAGAGAGAGAGGCAGAGACACAGGCAGAGGGAGAAGCAGGCTCCATGCACTGGGAGCCCGACATGGGATTCGATCCCGGGTCTCCAGGATCACGCCCTGGGCCAAAGGCAGGTGCCAAACCGTTGCGCCACCCAGGGATCCCAAGTAAAAGAAATTCTAAATTAGAATTATTCTGATGTCTCAGGGCAAGTTTGCATAGATTAATCAGAGTATACAAACAGCTTCCAAGCATCTCATTTGGACAAAACCCAAAGAAATAAGATAGAATTCTGCCCTATTTGGTGGTATTGAGTCTGTCTTAGGCCAGCCCCCTTTTTATGTTTAGAGGCTGCACAACTTTGGTCAGGATTGGAAGTATTTGGGATATAATTGTGTATCCACAGTCATACAGCCTGGATGTTTTTCCTATAGCTGATCCTCAGACTTTGGAGAAATAAAGCCATATACAATGCTTTCCTGTTCCTATTCTGACTGTAAGCAGTCTGTCAGTATCAATAATTGGGCATTTTGCCAAGGCCACAAAGATATCTGATATTCATGTTCTGTGGATTTTTTTCTCCTAATCAGGTAGTTTTTGCTTTTAGCTTTTATTGAGTAATACCTACTGAAGTGATATTATATTAAAAGTTATGTCCTTTGTAGGGTATGTATCAGTATGTAATGTGAAGAAAAGCTAAAATAATGATCTTTAAAAATTGAGAGACATTTTTTTCTACTAAAATAATGAAAGGGAAATTACAATATCTAGAATCTTAAAGCACACTGGAAATTTGCTATAAATATTTGTTATAGTATGGGATTTGGTACAGGGGAAGTTTGGTTTAAAAGCATTTCAATTAAATGAATTGTGTGAAAGCAATCAAGTGTAAGCCTATAAAACAACAGTCACTTAATGAGATTTTATTTATTTATTTATTTATTATTATTTTTTTTTACTTAATGAGATTTTAATGTGATATTTTACTTGACAACTATTACTAGTATTAGTAATTGCAAATATTTACCATTTACTGTTGGCAGACACTGGTCTAAACTGCTTTGATATAGTAAATCATTTAACACTCACAGCAATTCTTACCAGTAGGTGCTATTTCTTTTGGTCAGTGGCTTAAAGTTAAGGATAGTAAGTGAACCAAGAAACTTGTATAAGGTTAGGGAGGTAGCGAGTAGCAGAGCAATGCTGGGAGAATCAGTGATAGTATCCTTTCAACCATAATCACTGTCCTAAGATGGAGACTGCAGGGCAGGTGCCAAGAGAGATGCTTGCTCATTTCCTCTTGTTTTCTTGCTTCCTCAAGTCAACTTTTCACCTATTTTTAAAACAAAATCATTAGATAGAATGGGAAAACTTATTCCATCTTATCTTTTTCTAAATAGTTTTTCAAATGTTTCCCTTCAGTCATTCCCTTTGAATGTTAACATCTTCCAAATTATGCAAGGGTATTAAACAGAGAAATTAGAATGAAATATAGGATTAAATTTGGAGGGATTGAGTAAGAAGGGTTAGAGTTTGCTGTGGAGATTTAACAAAGATAAACTTTTCTAATAATTAGTAGGCATCAAAATGGGGATATTTACCTAATTAGTAAGGATAGAGGTATATGCACTGCCTAAAACTTGTTCAGAGGAAAAAAGTCTTGCCATAATTGCTTTTCTTAAAAGATTGTGCAGTTTATGTATGCAGAATACTTGTTGCTCTATTTTTAATGTTCTTGACAAGAGTGGGAGATTTTCATCACTGGACCTCTTCATGTTTGTAGGGCCATTTATTCTGTTTATTTCTTTTTTTTATTTTTTTATTTATTTATGATAGTCATACAGAGAGAGAGAGAGGCAGAGACACAGGCAGAGGGAGAAGCAGGCTCCACGCTGGGAGCCCGACGTGGGATTCGATCCCGGGTCTCCAGGATCGCGCCCTGGGCCAAAGGCAGGCGCTAAACCGCTGCGCCACCCAGGGTTCCCTATTCTGTTTATTTCTAACTGATTTCCAGATTTTGCCTTGACCTTTGTTAACAACATTTTCTCTCTTTCTCTGGGGAGAGAGCCCAGTTCTGTGTTTGAGTGTTCAGAACAATTCCACATGGAATATTTTATTACTTTTTTAGTAATATGTTTCCTCTGCTGGAGTGCTAGTTCCACCAAAGTAGGGAGAATATTGCAGTCAACATTTTATTCTGAATCCACTCTGTATTATGGTAGCCTTTTAGTGAATGTTACTGCTGGAATGAATGAACCTTCTAGTTTCTCAGCAACTGCTTTTTTTTGTTTGTTTGTTTTAATTCAAGCCTCATTCTTCTGCATATTTTCTAAGAGTTGTGTATAAGTTCTGACCCTGTTCAAGATTTGATGAGGATCTTCTGTCTCTCCACCCCTGCAAGCTTCCTATAGCTATAGTATTTATTATACAGAAGACACGCCAAGATAATGTATATTTTATTTCTTGAATAGAGCTTTAGCCTCTGACCCCTTAACTATATTGGTTATCTTTCAAACATAGAGCCGACTTCTCTCCATCCTTCAGGTCTTAGTTTAAATGCCACTGCCTCACCGAGCCCTTCCCAGCCCACACCCTCTGAAATTATTTTAATTCTGCTATTTTCTGTTATAGTGTTGCCTTTCTCAGTGGCAGAAAAAGTTCTCCAAAATCCACATGCTCCTTTCCATGTCCCAGCTTCTCAGAGTAACTGGGTTGGGGCCATGTGACTACTTTCCACTGGACTATAAGGGGAAGTGACTTTTTTTGAGCCATTTCTGGACTGAGTGGCTAAAAGCTACTGCGCTCCACTCCCACTCTTTTTTTTTTTGTTGCAATTATCACAGAAGGTAGGTGTTACAAATGATAGTAAATTATAAGAAGGAGGAAAGTGGGATGCTTGTGGAGCTTTACATGAATAAGAATTAAGTATCCTTTCATAAATGACTCAGATTTCAGATTAAAACTCACACACACACACACGTACAAATTTGATGACAACTATAAACCCACTGACCTAAGAAGCTCAACAAACTCCAAGCCTATGCAATATGAAGAAAACTATACCAAAAAACAATCAAGTTGTTCAAAAGCAGTGTGATAGAAAAAATATTAAAAGTAGCAAGGAGAGGGCACCTGGGTGGCTCCGTGGTTGAGCATCTACCTTTCATTCAGGTCGTGGTCCTGGGATCCTGGGATCAAGTCCCACATCAGGCTCCTCGAGGGGAGCCTGTTTCTCCCACTGCCTGTGTCTCTGCCTCTCTCTCTCTCTCTCTCTCTCTCTGTGTCTCTCATGAGTAAATAAATAAAATCTTTAAAAAAAAAAAAAGAAAGTAGCAAGAAGGGGAAAATCCCATTAATATATTTGGTACTAAATACTTATCTTAGAAAAGAAGAAAGATCCCAAATCAATAACCTTAGCTTTCACCTAAAGATACTAGAAAAAAAGAGCAAGTTAAAACAAAGGAAAGACAGAAAAGAAAATAATAAAGATCAAAGCAGAGATTAATATGATAGAAAACAGGGACACCTGGGTGGCTCAGCAGTTGACCGTCTGCTTTTGGCTCATGGTGTGAGGATCGAGTCCCACATCAGGCTCCCTGTGTGGAGCCTGCTTCTCCCTCCGCCTGTGTCTCTGCCTCTTTCTGTGTCTCTCATGAATAAATAAATAAAATCTTTAAAAAAACAAAATAGAAAACAAATAATGAAGAAAATGAATGAAACAAAAGCTAGATGGATCAAAGCAAAAGAAGATACAAATTACTAATATCAGGAATGAGAGAGAGAACATCACTACAGATTCTAAAGCAATTAAAAGGGTAAAAGAGGTGGCTCAGCAGTTTAGCGCCACCTTTGGTCCAGGGCGGGATCCTGGAGACCCAGGATCCAGTCCCGCGTCGGGCTCCCTGCATGGAGCCTGCTTCTCTCTTTGCCTGTGTCTCTGCCTCTCTCTCTCTCTGTATCTCAAATAAATAAAATCTTTAAAAAATAATAAAAGGGTACAAGGGAATATTTTGAACAGCTTTATGCCAAGTAATTTGAAATGGACAACTTTCTTAAAAGACACACACTGCCAGGGCCCATTTAAGAAGTGGATAATGTGAATAATTCTATTAAAAAATTGACTTTTTAGGTAAAATTCATTCCACAAAGAAAGGTCCCTGTTCATATGGCTTCACTGGTGAATTCTACCAGCTATTTAAGGAAAAATAATGCTCAAAAAGGAATGAATACTCTCAAACTCTTTATATGAGGCACCATCACCCTGATATCAAAACCAGACAAAGACATTACAAAACAGGAAAACCATAGGCCAGTATCCTTTATGAACATAAATGTAAAAGATATTAACAATGTCTAACAATACCTAAAAGGGATCATTCTTCATGACGCTAAAAGGATTTTGTTCTAAGAATGCAACATTGCTTTAACATTAGAAAATCAAACAATTAATCAGTTAACAAACTAAATATGAAAATCATATGAATATCTTGATAGATATAGGTTAAAATATTGAATAAGATCTATCATTGATTCTTGATGAAAGTTGTCATCTAACTAATAATAAAGGGAGTGTTCTCAAGCTGATTAAGGGGCAAGTATGAAAAATTTCCAGCTGGGACACCAGGGTGGCTCAGCCGTAGAGCGTCTGCCCTTGGCCCAGGGCGTGATCCTGTAGTCCCAGGATCAAGTCCCACATCAGGTTCCCTGCATGGAGCCTGCTTCTCCCTCTGCCTGTGTCTCTGCCTCTCTCTCTCTGTGTGTGTGTGTGTCTCTTATGAACAAATAAATAAAATTAAAAAAAATTTCCAGCTAATGTCGTAGTTGATCATGAAAGAATTAATGTTTTCCTCCTGTGATCCAGAGGAAGTAAAGGTCCACTCCTGCCATTTGTGTGTGACACTGCACTGGAGATTCTAAGTGGAGCAATAAGGCAAGAAAAAGAAAAAAGGCAGAAAATACGACTGTCTATGTATAAAATCCAATGGCACCTAAGTAAAAGACTACTGATACTATTAAGTGATTCTAGCGAGGTTGGAAGATAAAAGAGTAATATGTTAAACACAATTGCTGTTTTGTATATTAGCATCAAATATCAGGTATTAAAATGAAAAAAATAACATCAAAAAATGAAACTGTTAGGCATAAATTTGACAGAAGATCTGAAAAACCTGTACATTGAAAACTGTAGAACACTCCTAAGAGAGATGAAGTAAAACCTAAATAAATGGATCAATATACTATGTTTATAGATGAGAAAACTAAGTATTCTTAAAATGTCAGTTATTTTTACATTGATTTGTAGATTCAAGGCAATCAGAAATCTTAAAATTAAAAGGTACAAACTTCCAGTTTTAAAATAAATAATTCATGGGGATATAATGTGCAGTGTGTACTAAAATTATTAATACTATATTGCATATTTGAAAGTTACTAAGAGTAGATCTTGAAAGTTCTCATGAGAAAAAATGTAACTGTATAGTGATGGATGTTAACTAGATTTGTTTATATACATATATTTTGCAATATATATAAATATAAAATCATGTACAACTGAAACTAATATAATGTTATAGGTCAATTGTACCTTCATAACAACAAATTTTTAAAAAAGACTATAAAGCTACTACAATAATCAAGGCAATATAGTATTGAAGTCACCCAGATTAATAGAAGAAATTAAAAGTCCAGAAATAGATTCATACCTATATCAACATCTGAGTTTTTCCAAGGATGGGAAGACAAATTAATGCAGAAAGAATGTGCTTTTCAACAAAAGGTACTGGAAAATTAGACTACTTATGGATATGAAACAACAACTTGATAAATTAGACGTTATCAAAATGTAAAACCTGTGTTCGTCAAAAGATACTGTTAAAAGAAAGAAAAGGTAAGACACGGACCAGAAGAAAGATTTGCAAAGCATATCTTGTATAATGTATAGAATATATAGAATATGTGAAGAATTCTCAAAAATCACTCTCAGGAAATTAAAAACAACCCAAGTGAAAAAAGCCCAACTCCTAGCCAGAATAATGTAAGTCCTTTTGTTCTTAAAACAAGAAAAAGCTGAACAAACTAAAAATCAGTCCTTTTCTTGACCCATCGGAGAACTGAGGTTGTAGGGCAAACCACTATCCCAAAATCTGGATAGAGGTAAATCCAGAGAGTCACAACCAAGATCTACTCCCATTGAATGGAAGCTACTGGAGCTATAAACTGATAGGAACACTTAAATGGAATTTTGATGAATTTTTGGAGGCAGAATGTGTATTAGCATAAGAATGAGAAACTCCTGAACCCATAGTTTTGGGTGTGGCTTTCAGCAAAAAAAATCACAAGGCATGACAAAAGCAAATGAAAACAGTCTGAAGGAACAAAACGAGCATCAGAACAAGATTCATATATGACATCGATTTTGGAATTATTGGACAGGGAATTTAAAATAACTTTGATTAATATATTAAGGGCTCTCATGGAAAAAGTAGATAACATGCAAGAAAAGATGGGCAATGAAAGCAGAGAGAGGGAAACTCTCAGAAAGAATAAAAAAGAAATGGTAGAAATCAAAGCTACTCTAACAGAAATGAAGAATGCTTTGATGGGCTCTGTTGCAGACTGGACATGCCAAGAATTATACACTTGAGAATATGCCAGGAGAAACTTCTCAAATTGAAATGCAGAGAAATAAAAACGGAAAAGAATAAACCCCAAAACATCGAAGAACCATAGGACATTTTGAAAAGGTATAGCACACATGCAATTGGAATTCCAAGGGAAGAGAGAAACAGGGCAAAAGAAATATTTGAAGTAATAATGGCTGAAACTTTCCAAAATTAGTGACCGACAACAAACCACAGAGAACACCAAACAGGATAAACACCAAAATCATTGAAAGATTTAACAGACACTTCACCACAGAAGACATAATTACATGAGTAGATACTCAACATAAGTAGTTACTAGGGAAATTCAAATGGAAACTATAATAAGATACTATTACACACCTGTTGAAATGACTGAAATTAAAATGACTACTGACCATACCATATATTGGTGAGGATGTATTGCTGGTGAAAATGCAAAAAAGGTTGACCTTGAAAATAGTTTGTTAGTGTCTTAAAAAGTTATACATATGTATATACTATATGGTGCAGCCATTCTGTGTCTTAAGTATTTACCTAAAAGAAAAGCAAACACATACTGATATAAAGACTTGTATATGCATGTTCATAGAAGCTTTATTTTCTTATAATTCTGGAGGCTAAAAATCTGCAATCAGAGTGCCAGCATGGTCAGATTTGGGAGAGTTCTCTTCCTGTCTTTTGTATTTTCTGTATCCTCACATGGTGGAGAAAGAGAGCAAACTCTCTGGTATCTCTTTGTATAAGGGCACTAATTCCATCATGATGGTTCCATCCTGATGACCTCATCTACACCTAATTACTTCCTAAAGGCCCCATCTCCAAATACTATTACATTAGGATTTGGGGCTTCAGTATGTACATTTGGGGGGACACAACTGAGTCCATAGCAAGTGGTTACCTATGGTTGGAGGTTAGGGGACAGGAAAGAGGGAGGGAAAGGGGCTTGAGAAATTCCAGGTGGTAGATGTGTTCATTGATTGTGATGGTTTCACACGTATATACATATGTGAAGATTTATCAAATTATATACTTCAAATGTATACAGTCTCTTATATTCAAATATTCTTAAGTAAAGCTGTGTTTAAAAAAACAAATCTTTTAAGAATGCAAATAAATGCAATGGAAGTGTGTGGAAAGGAAGTCAAAGGACTGATAAGCACAGGATGTAGGATGAAGTTTCCATTAAGTTGGAGCAGTTGATTGTATTGTGTGCTTAAATATAGATTACTATCAAGGCCATAACTTTTGTTTTGGGTGATGGATTTGCATATGCCTAGCTTATTGTGAAAAATAATTGTTTAAGGTTGGACCGCACTTGGACCAATATTGAGATTGTGTCACAAGCCATGAATTATGATGTACCCAATTGATGCATTTGAGGCTTACTCAAAGAAAAAAGGCCAGATTTCTAACAATATTCTGCTCAAATCCTTTGTTACGTGATTTGAGTGTTTACATAGAAAAAAAAGCCATCCCTATGATAGCATTTTCCATTTTATTTATTTATTTATTTTAAAGATTTTATTTATTTATTTATTATTTGACAGAGAAAGAGAACACGAGAGAGAATACAAGCAGGCGTTGGGCAG
Source organism: Canis lupus familiaris (assembly GCF_011100685.1). Taxonomy (NCBI): domain Eukaryota; kingdom Metazoa; phylum Chordata; class Mammalia; order Carnivora; family Canidae; genus Canis; species Canis lupus. The sequence continues at coordinate 63,762,699 of NC_049234.1, forward strand.
AGATAGAGTGAGAATCAGGCTCCCCACTGAACAGGTAGCCTGGTGCGGGGCCTGGGATCATGATGTGAGCCAAAGGCAGATGCTTAACTTTAAAAAAAATTTCTTAACAGGTAATATTTTTATCAAAGAATTTATATGCAAGCTCAACAGTGGAGGTGGGTTCTCCTGCATGTGGCTATGTTAACCAAGTGGTGGCAGCATTGAGTAAGCAGTGCAGGGGTTTTTTTGTTTGTTTTATTTTTAAGACTAATGGTTTATCCTGGAAGCCAAGTAAATTACTTTGGTATGATTTACATATTAGTACGATTCGTTGGTCCCTATCGCCATGTACGTCTCTCCTTATTTATTCCCAGGTAGAAACCATTTCAAGAGGTCACCGAACTCTATAGAACTACCCCTTTGTGAGCAATTGCTATCATAGACAGGTTATATCATGTAACTCAAGATGCCTGACTACTCTAAAGTACCTTCAAAAATCCAGAATTTTGGGGAACGCAGTGATTACTTCTTTTCCTTTTTTCCTTTTTCTTTTTCCTTTACTATGATGTCCTTATCTATTTTTGAGTGCATTCAACATTGATAAAAAATTTACCGAAATCAAAAAGCTCTTCAAAACATCTGAATATTTCTTCGTAGAAAGTCTTTTGAAAGATCTGTTCATATGATTGCTTTCTGGCCCTCTTCATTCATCTACCAGTTCATACAATATTTACCTAGAATCTAATCTGCATATGACTCTGTGCCAGGCACTAGGGGAGACAGGTAGTTAGAAAACAGTTGAGTCTAACCATCCTCGCAAAGTTTGCAGGCAAGGTCCCCCAAACACAACAATCTCTTCTTTCCCCTTGTGTGTCAGAGGAAGCTCGTTAGAACAGACATGCTCACTCATCTGAGGGTTTTTCTTCATAGAATACACACTGCTTCGAGGGCTATATGGTACATTTATCAGAAGTCAGTGTGTCTAGTATATAGGGTACCAAGAGCTTAATTAACCAGGCTGTTTTCAATACTACTTCTGAAGAATAAGGCAACTTTTGCATCTCTGTGTCCCCTTCAGGTTACTCGAGAGAATTATGAAGAGCAAAGGTCGCAACCTTTGTGTTGTGTATAGGTTCCCACTCCATTCTTTTTTTTTTTTTTTTTTTTCCTTGCCAGCCTGTGAAATAGGCCTGCCTAGGGATATCCTGTGCAGCTTCTATGGCTATAGGAGAAAGAGGCTAAGGAGGGGTGGAGGGCCAAATCCACCCCTCCTGGCCTAGTCACCACCTCCCACTCCACCTCCAAGCTCTACTAATTCTCAAATTTGGAGGTGGAGTAGCAGAATGAGATTAGACTCACTTCCCATTCCTTTCTTGTCCGCTTACTCTTTGATGATGAAACAACTCTTAAATGATGTTGGGCAAGTGGTAAGCACCTGATAAGTATTTTCTGTCTCGAAACCTTGATGTAGAACCAAAAGGGTATAATTTAAATATTACTTATTGGCTTGAGAACAGGAAACACAGCTTCCAGAGGTATCTCTCTTACTTACGCCTACAAAATAATTAACTCGTTAAGAGACTATAGCTAAATAATTTGATCAGGCAGACATTTATTCCATTAGAATATAGGCTCCAGAGGGTAAGGATTTTGTCTGTTTGGTTCACTATGGATCCTCAATCCTTAGAACAATACGGGGCACATGGTAGACACCCAGTAAATATTTGTTGAGTGAACAAGTGAGCGAATTTTCAAGGGCCTGTATATTGTGTTTAGAGTGTGGACTTCAACCTATCACAAAGCTTTGCCTTAAATTTCAGACTTTTCAAATCCTGAAATGAAGAAATCAATAAAAAACAGACAAATGTGAATCTTTTACTTCAAATTTATATTGGAAGATGTAAACATGCCAGATACATAACAATGCAGATGCAAAGATACTGACAAAGATTTTAATGAAAGCCACCTTTGGTTTTTCGTTTTATTTTTAAAGGGTAGATGTCAGAGGTTGTAGAAGGATCAGACATCTGTTCTAATTGTTCCTGGTTGTCCACTGATTTTGTCTAGTTTCATCTCTAAGTCAGGGGTAATAGTACTCATTTATCTAACAGGTATTTATTGAGTCCCTCCTATCCCAGGCATTGTTCTTTGTGCTAGGAAGACATCAAGGAAAAAAAGACAAAAATTTCTGTCCTTGTGGAGTAGCAGGAGAGACAGACGATAAAAAATAAATGTGATAAATATACATTTATATTTATTAGAAGTTGATGTGCTATGAGAAAAAAAGTAGAGCATAGAATAGAGAATCAAGATATTGGGGGACAGATTGTATTTTTGTTTCTTCAACATTTTATTATGAAAAATCTCAAACTTACAGAAGAGTTAAAAGAATGATACAGGGAACACCCATATAATCCCAACCTAAATACTATAATTGTTAACATGTTGCTATTTTGCTTTGTCATATCTACCCATTGATTCATTCATCAATCCCTCTTGTTTTTGAGACATTTAAAAGTAAGAACATACAATGTATCCCTAAAACTTCAGCATGCATATCATTAACCACAGGTCAGTATGTATGTTTTTATGTAAAATTTATGTTGCATTGAAATACATACATTTTAAGCATATTGAATGTAAGTTTTAATAAATTTTGAAATAATGTAAACCCCCTAGCAGAATATAGTGTGTGTGGGTGTGTGTTTATCAACTGAGAGAGTTTTCTCATGTTCGTTTCCAGTCAATTCCTGTCCCTGCCTCCATCCTAATCCTCAAGGAACCGCTGGTCTGTTTTTTTTTTATATGCATATTTCCCATTTGAATACATTCCTTTGAAAAATACCTATTTATGTATTTGGCTCATTTTTAAAAACTGATTTATCTTTTAATGATTTTGCTTTGAGAGTTCTTTATATATCTGGATACAAGTTCTTTGTCAGATATATATTTTACAAATATTTTCTCCCAGTCTTTTTTTTTTTTTCTCCCAGTTTTTGGCTTGGTATCCGTTTTGTTAATATTATTTTTTAGTTGGTATAAGATTTTAATGTTTCTGAAGTCTAATTCATCAGTTTTTTTCTTTTGTGCTTTATGCTTTTGTATTCTAAGAAACTTTGCCTGTATCTAGCACAAATTAAAGTTTTCACCCAGAACCCAGTTTTAACTTTTATGTTTAGATTTATTATAGTTCAGTATCCCGCCCCACTGCCAAATGGCTATCAAGTTATTCAAGGACTTTTTGTTCAAAAGATTTTCCTTCCTCCACTGAATTGCTTTGGCATCTTTATAAAAAATCAAATGATTGTATAAATGTGAATCTAAAGCTGGGCTCTTGGGCAGCCCCGGTGGCCCACCGGTTTAGTGCCGCCTTCGGCCTGGGGTGTGATCCTGGAGACCCAGGATCAAGTCCCGCGTCGGGCTCCCGGTGCGTGGAGCCTGCTTCTCCCTCTGCCTCTCTCTTTGTCTGTCATGAATGAATGAATAAAATCTTTTAAATAAATAAATAAATAAATAAATAAATAAATAAATAAATAAATAAATAAATGAATGAATGAATGAAACTGGGCTCTTTATTCTGTTTCTTTGATGTATTTTTCTGCCCTTATATCAGTACCACACTGTCCTGATCACTTAGCTATATAGCAGGTCTTCAAGTCAGATATTATAAGTCCTCTAACTTCACTCACTTTCAAGATTGCTTTGGATATTCCTGTGCCTGCTCATATAAATCTTAGAATCAGTCAGCCTCTACCAAAAAAACTCATAGAATTTTGATTGAGATTACATTGAACCTATAGATCAATTTGGAAGACTTGACATCTTAGTACTGTTGAATCTTCCAGTCCATGAGCACAACATGCCTTCCATTTGTTTAGGTCATCTGTCAGCAGGGTTTTATAGTTGTTCTTATAGAGGCCATTCTCAAATTTAAAAATTTACTCCTAAGTGCTTTATGATTAGTTAACTATTATAAGTAATATTTTTAACATTTCATTTCCAAGTAGTTGCTGTTTGTATACAGAAATACAACTGATTTTTTTTGTATTGATTTTGACTTTGTATTCTGTGATCTTGCTAAGTCCACTTTATTAGTTCTTTCATTGTTTTGTAAATTCTTTAGAATATTCTGTGTAAATAACCATGCCATCTGTGACTAGAGCATTTCAATTCTTCCTTTCTGATTTAGGCTTCTTTTTTTCTTTTTCTTATATCATCACACTAGCTAGGATCTCCAGTAAAATATTGGATAGTAATGGTAGCGGAGATACCCTTGTCTTCTTTTTTTTGGAGAAAAAGATTCAGTATTTCATTATTAAGTATAAACTTAGCTATAAGTTTTTTTGTAAATGCCTATTATATTGAGGACTTTAAGCCTTGCATTGCCTTTGCCAAACCACTGGTACTATCTTTGTGTAGTTCTCCGAGGCTTGGATGGGCTTCTTGGAGTTTTCTTCCTGTGTGTGTTGTTCAGGGGTCAGAGATTTGAGCAGAATTTACAGATATACTTTGAGTCTCCACTCTGTGGCTTTCTTCTTTTCTGGATATCTCCCTCCAATTTTCAGCTGCTGTGGTAGCCTCAAACTTTATGCTTTGATTCCTTAAGCAAGTAGGACTGCAGATATCTATCAAAGTTCTAGCTGTTCTGTGCCTAAGGAAAACCTCCAAAATGGGAAACTTGGGCAGCCCAGGTGGCTCAGTGGTCTAGCACCACCTTCGGCCCAGGGTGTGATCCTGGAGACCCGGGATCAAGTCCTACGTCGGGCTTCCTGCATGGAGCCTGCTTCTCCCTCTGCCTGTGTCTCTGCCTCTCTCTCTCTGTGTCTCTCATGAATAAATAAATAAAATCTTAAAAAAAAAAAGGGGGGGGGACTCTTTGAGTGACATTCCTGTCTTTCAGATGCCCACTCTCCTCCAAATCTGTCTGGGTCTAGTGATTCTCCAGTGTTTTACAGATGGCTTTTATAAAATAGTAGTTATTTGAAAATTTTTTATTGAGATATAATTGGCATATAACATTGTATTAGTTTCCAGTGTATAACACAACGCTTCAGTATTTGGATATATTGTGAAATACTCACCATGGTAAGTCTAGTGAACATCTATCACCATACATAGATACAAGATTTTTTTCTTATAATAAGAACTTTTAAGATCTATTCTCTTAACAATTTTCAAATACACAATACAATATTATTCACTGTAGTCATCCTGCTGTACACTACATCAATAATGTACATTACAACTATAGGTCATTGTTTTTCATGTTTGTTTTCCAGTGTTTACAGTAATTGTGAGAAGTTTGGTCTAACCTAAACTACTTCACGATTATCAGAAATGGAACCTACTTTAAATAACATGATCAGAATAGTCCTTACAAATAATGTAACATTTAAGCAAAGATTGAGTAGATGGAATAGATATTGAGTGTGAGTCAGAATGGCTCCAGACTTTTTTGGCAAGCAGCACGGGAGGATGGAATTGCCATCAACTGAAATGGAGAAAACTATGGGCAAATCAGTTTAATAAAAAAAGATCTGTGCCCTAGAAGGCTCACACTCATAAGTGAGAGAGAGAGTTAAATAACTAATGTTATCAACTGACTGAGCTAATGTGCTAAGTATTCTTTATAGCAGTTCTGTGGGAGAGCAGAGGAGGAAAATGTATCATTTCAATTTGTGATGAAGGAACAGGTGCCAATCAACGTGTTGAGGAATGACTAGGGTGGGAAAGACAGGGAAGAAGGAATTAGTTATGGAAGAGTCATGCATTTCATGAACAATAGTACAGAAATACAAAGTTAATTCTAAGGAAATGAGGGAGTGGGACATTGCTTGATGTGACCAATTTGACTATGGTGGTTGGGAAAGAGATGGAGCCTTTGGAGAGGAGGTTTTAGGAAAAAGATATAACCAGGCTGAGGACAGTATTATTTATTATGCTAATGAGCTTGCGCTTAACCTATAGCTATTGAGGCAGTAGGAGAAGGTACTTTTTTTTTTTTTTAAGATTTTATTTATTTATTTGAGAGAGAGAAAGCAATAAAGCAGGCATGAGCCAGGTGAGGGGCAGAGGGAAAAGCCAACTCCCCACTGAGCAGGGAGCCTGGAGCTGCATCCCCAAACCCGAGCCACGGGCAGATGCTTAACCCACTGAGCCATCCAGGCGCCCCAAGAGGAGGTACTTTTAAACAGTAACATAAAAATCCTTGGATAGAGAATAGACCAATAATTTGTTCCTTTTTGAGTGTGTTCATTGTCCAAAGGCAGTTAAGCATACACATACCCACACACACACACAATCATACACATAGTGTAGTAGTTCTATAGAATGGTCTCAAGGCATTCTCTGGGTTGTTTTCTTGCAACATGATGGTTATAATTTGAAGGCCTTTTTTTTTTTTTTTACATGATTTAATGACCTCTCATGATCATAAATAGAGGGGAAACATAAAGTGAATACTGCCAGTTTTCCCATTCATTTGGTAGGATGTTGACTGGTTATTTATTAGCCGCTGTATTCTGTGGGTCAAAAATATTTTATAACCATTGTGAAAAAATTGATGCTACTGAGTCTTAGGATTGTTTCTTCAAGTCATGGACCCAAGGACTTCAGGGGACTTCCACTAGATGTCAGTCAAAAACAGAAAATATATTTATTTCTCTTACTCATATAATAAAGTATTCAGTGCTTTTCTGCACATGTTTAGGCATGTATTAACCTAGAAATTGTGTTGTATTTGTAGGCCTAAAAGAAACAGTGCATTCCTTGGGATATGTTAGGATTATCAAATGTCTTGATTAGAAGGTGGGGGGCTCCTCCAATTTTAACTTTTAAAAAAATAGTATTTATTTATATATTGATTGATTTATAGTGTGTGAGCAGGGGGAGGAACAAAGAGAGAGGGAGAATCTCAAGCAGACTCCCTGCTGAGCATGGAGCCCAAAGTGGGGCTCTATCTCATGACCCTGAGATCATGACCTGAGCTGAAAGCAAGAGTCGGACTCTCAACCGACAGAGTCACCCAGCCACCCCCAATTTTAACTTTTTTTAAGGATTTTATTTATTTGAGAGAGAGTGAGAGAGAGAGCATGAGTGAGGGAGGGGGCAGAAGCGGAGGGGGGAGGGCGAGCAGCAGACTCCCTCTTGAGCAGGGGCCCAATGTGGGACTCTATCCCAGGGCCCTGGGATCATGACCTGAGCCAAAGGCAGATTTTTAACCAACTAAGCCACTCGGAGCCCCCAAATTTTAATTTTTGAATGGTATTTGAGATGATTGGATACTTATGACTTCTATATACATAAGGAAAAACTGGCTTTAGGGCAAAAAGATGTAGATTTTAATTCTGGATCTTCCTCTTCATACTGGCTTGAAATTAGCTGAATCTCCCAACTCTGAGCTTTGTCTTGAAAATGGAGATGATAATACCTTTTTTCATTTTAGTCTCCAGTAACTATGAATATCAAAAAGGAAGTGGATATGATAGTAACATGAACATTATAAAGCACTATGTAGATATAAGTTATACTAATTTGTATTATTGCCATTCACTGCATATTACATAATAAAAAGTGTATCTTTCCTGGCAAAGACTGCAAGTGAGATTTAATTCACTGCTGAGATAACATAGAGTTCTATAAAAATGTATGTATGTATGTATGTATGTATATGTAATGTATGAATCAGTTTCCTTGATTCTTATAAAAATCTACTCATATAGGTTCTTTTCCTTTTAGACTAAATAACCTCAGTTTTCATATGCTCTCTGTGTTACACCTTTGTATGTCCACACATCTTTTAAATAACTATTAATGAAGTGGCTTAAGAAAAAATTGCTTGGAATTGGTGGCCTGGTTATGAACGGAGTTTCACTGGAAGGCATACCTGAGAGGACTGGTCTCTAGTGCTGGCCCCCATATTCTCACATGTTTATAGAGCTTCTTAAGAATTTTAGCCATTGCATGAGATAAATTATTTGCTATAACTTCAGTGTTATTGTTAGTGAATGGAAGAGCACAGACCAATAGGTGGTGACATTAAGTGTAGCTCAGACTTATTGGTAAGGGGATGACTCTCCAAACCTACAAGAGACCTGAGTTCTTTCAATCAGTCCATGTTAAAATTAAAATTAGCCAATTTTAAGCTTAGAAATGAACTAATTTAAGCCCTAGGTCAATAATGGAGATCTTAAATACAATTATTTTTCTTTTCATTTACAAAGCTTTTGATTAACTGTGCCATATATCCATATGCCGTATATCCATGGCATGGAGCTTCAACATAAATGGTTAATGTCTAAGAAATGAATCATCAATATCATCCAGGTTAAAAAATGAGCCACTGTTTTTATTCTCAAATAGTGAACATGTGGTTTTTAAGAATTTTTACTAGAACCTGTATAATCATTTTCTGGTTTCAGAGAAAACAGAGGGATACTTACTCTGCTAGAACATTACAGAATAAATACAGTTATTGAAAGTGAACAACTGTTGATTGGAAAGACATTCCAAAGACCCCGTTTCTATATGAACATAATTCAAATTACTACTTTCATACATATAAAAGACTTCAGTAGTTTAATGCTGGAAAATTGGATTTAAAGTAAAATAGTAGTATCCCATTTAGAATATAGAAGATCGAAGGTACAAGGCATAGCTCTTGAAAACAATTTAAACTTTGACTTTGGTAATGTTCTTAAAAATTATATTTAGGGACACCTGAGTGGCTCAGTGATTGAGCGTCTGCCTTTGGCTCAGGTCATGATCCCAGGGTTGTGGGATCGATTCCCACATCAGGCTCCCCTCAGGAGGCTGCTACTCCCTCTGTCTATGTCTCTGCCTCTCTCTGTGTGTCTCTCATGAATAAATAAATAAAATCTTAAAAAAATATATATCTAAATGCCATCCATTGTGTAATGAACAAAGAAACTTTTATGTAGCAAATAGTAACTTTACTTCAGTAATATTAGGCAGATGGGCTGATTGTTGGGTTTAGGGTAACCTAAGCCACTCTGCATAGAGTAATAAAAGCCTTATTACTTTTACTTATTACTTTTCAAAATGAGATGATGACTGACACTTCCTATCTATATGTTCTTTTCCTTCCAAATAGAAAACCAAAATGATATTTTGGATATCAGTGTGCTAGTGCTTCAGAGAAATATACGTGTATGTATGTGTAGGTGTGTGTGTGATTTGCTTTTTTGTTATGTCATTTGGGAGGAAGTTAGGCACACAAATGATGTTATGAATATTTTAACACCAGCAAAGCCCTTTTAATCTGTGATAGTGGAAATATTTAATAGAAGACTATTCATGGAAATGTCTTGTGTAGGAAAAACATAGATCTAAACCACTAAGTAGGGAAACTAATTGAGGCAAAGACTTAGGACCTGGCTGTTTCCAGATCTCATTGGTATTGTTTTATTTCAGACATTTTACCCTTTCACCAGGCCAGCCACTCCGGCCCCGCAATTGCCTTATACCATTACAGTGGTTAATTATAGCCATCAGCCAAAGCACTTTTTGGCTTACTATTTTGGTGGAAAGAAAAAGGGCGAAGTAATGATTTTACACCTTTCCTGAGGCTAACTCATAATGTAGATCTTCAGATCTCAAGTAAAGACCTCCAAATAAATGACCATTTAAAAATAGACCAGGGCAGACCCCATGGCCCAGCGGTTTAGCACCACCTTCAACCCGAGGTTGATCCTGGAGACTCGGGATCGAGTCCCACGTCAGGCTCCCTATGGGAGCCTCCTTCTCCCTCGGCCTGTGTCTCTGCCTCTCTCTCTTTCTCTCTCTCTCTCGCTCTGTGTGTGTGTCTGTAGTGAATAAATAAAATTTAAAAAATAAATAAAAATAAAAATAGCCAATTTATTTACTTTTCAGACCATGTGGATGAGCGAACAGTGTGCAATGGAATTGCCCCTGAAAAAGATGTAGATGGATTTCATATTATCAATATTGGAAGACTGTGCCTTGATCAGCATTCTCTCATACCCGCCACTGCCAGTGCAGTTTGGGAAATAATCAAGAGAACAGGTTGGTAACTTGTGGTCCACTGGACATATGTATGAAGTGCCACACTGAGCATTTGTGCAGTTCCTTGATGGAACCATTTCACTATTGAGTGAAAGAAAATGATAAGCCATAAAACTTCAGTCTGTAGAAAGTTATAAAATCATAGAAGTCAAAGAATAATCCAAAGTAAATAAAATAAAATAAGGAACGCATGTCAGCTTACTGGTAACTACTGTTGCACCTTATAGGAGTGGATTTTTCCCAATAGTAGGATTGTGTCCCTGCTTTTAAATTATAAACTTACTGTGCATTTTCCAGAACGAATTGTGATTTTCCTTACCTTTAGAAACAAACAAAATGTGATGAACATATTTGAGCCATCTCTAATGACTTCAGTGTTTACTGTAGACATTTACATTTGAATTGTGCTCTGAATACAATACAAATATTCTCTTGGACCCTGGAGGTATATAGAGAGATATATACCTCTACATTAATCAGTTCCATATTGCCATATGGAACATATTCCATATGTTTGTGATTGTCCTGCCTCTCTCTCTCTCACTGTCTCTTCCACTTCTGACAGCATCTTCTCCTTTCAAATGTGCTGTTTTCTAAAGGAGAAAATTTCAAGAGAAAGTAGATCCTAGAACCATCCTCTTAGGACATTACTACTTGTAAAAGCCATAATTCTAACTTCTTCATTTCACTTATGAAGCAACTATGCCCAAAGGAGGTAGAGTGTGCTATATCTGCAAGTTTTATCTTTCATAACTTTCTGAATCCCTAAAGTTCAGTACCTTTCTCCTATGGGGTAAAGTGCATGAGTTTTGTAAGAAATACCCTTTTTCCCAATTCATTTTGTTCCAAATTTGCTGAAAGTTTGATTACCAATTAAGCTTGACATTGTTGTACTTTGCTTACTTTATAATTAGTAGTAATTATTACTTATATTTTAAGTTTTTTGCATGTCTAACTCTTCATGTGAATCTCCATATTTAAAAGTAATTTAATGACAACTTGAAAAATGTAGTTTTTTAACAAGGACAATTAAAGAGGAAGTGACAAATCCAAGAAACATAAGAAGAATATTTATAAATAATGAATGTGGGCACATTATAGACTAGCCACACAGTAATTCAAATTTAATTAGAAGTTTTTAAAGAATGTTTTACTTGGCTGTTCAAATGTTTAATTTGCTTCTTGTTTTTGATTCTTCATTTAAATCAAACTCTGTGTTTTAAGGAATTGAAACATTTGGGAAAAATGTGGTTGTAGCTGGAAGATCCAAGAATGTAGGGATGCCCATTGCCATGCTTTTACACACTGATGGAGAACACGAACGGCCAGGAGGTAGGTAGGACCTTAGAGATTCCATATACTCTTACAATTTTCTTTATTGTGAAAGCCATCAAGTAAGGATGTTTAAAAATGTGACTTGGTATATTCGTGAGTTGATGCAAATTAAGGCTTCCCTTTTTCATCTAATGACATGAGCACCTTGAAAATGAATAAAAGAGTTGCTGGGAATATACAGCCCCTTTGTCCCTATTACTGTTATTATTTTGGCCTTATACATTTTCTTTAAATAATTGACAATATAAACATTAAGAAAAGTAGAAAGCCACTAAATACGTAACAATCACATGTTGATGGACGTCTGCATGCTCAGAGGCACACACACACACTGAGGTATAGATATATAGATTTCTTATAATTATTAACCTGGGTGAATTCCAGTGTCTTGATCTTAAATTTTTAGATCTTTCTTTTAGGATCTTTGTTGACATAAGGCACATGAAATAACTTTTTAAGTCACAAAGCCCTATGGAAAAAGAAGCCCAGTGATGACATATCACTATCTTAAATGATGAATGAGACTTTTGAGTATTACTTTTCCTTCCTGGGCCTGAGGATTTAAATGTTGCCGCTAATCAAAATGTGTATGTGGATTGCAGTAAATTAGGGCCTGGTAATGATTCCAGGTAACTTTAAAAAGCCTTAGTTTTGAGGAGCTTTTTGAAAGGCTAAATCTAGTAATATGAACACAATATCATGGTGAACACCTACAATTCTAGTGTTATTATTTATGTCTAACTCCATCTACTAGTGCTGTCTCTTAGGATATAATATTGATTCATATTTGCCTTTGTGGAGTATTTTCTACATTAAGCAAGTTAAAACAACCAGAAACATTTACCTAGGTATACCATTTTTTTGGAAAATTTTGACTCGGTGTCAGTTTGCCATTTTTTTCTTCATTTTCAACCTTTTATTTTCTTACTTCATTGATGACATAACAAGCAGCATTATGTTGTTCCACAACCTACATGGTACTTTCTCATAAACCATCTTTTTCATTCTTAGTAATTCTGGCATAGATTATTTTAATTTTGCAGCTAAAGGAATGAGCTCTCCAGACTTTAGGTGACTTACCTAAGGCACACAAAGAAGTGGTGAATCCAGAGCTGGGAGCTGGGTGTTGACCGGGTTTAGGAGGATAGACTTGGAGTCAGACCCTGTCCTGCCAAGCCATGTGTGCTTGGGCGAGACATTTATGCCATGCAAGTTTCCACTTCCCACATCCGTAAAATGCAAATAATATTAATATCTCCTTCTCTGAGTTTTTGTGAAAATTAGATGAGATATGAGTGTAAAGCCCTAATTATAGTGCCTGACACAGTAAGTTAAGTTAGCGCTCAGTAAGTGTAAACTGTGGCTGTTACTATTATTTCCATTATATGTTTAACTTAATAATCTGCGGCCATATTAACTATAAAGTTTAGAGTGACATGATCCAAGTTAATGATGTATTTTTCCCCTTCATTTTGTCTTTTTCTGCTAGTCTTTGTTGCAATAATTTACATAAACATAGAATTTATAAAGTCTGTAAAGTGATTAGAAATATGACATCATAATGTACATAATCGTACTTCCCATTGTACTTTTTCTCATAGGTTATCAATGTATTTTATGCTAATTTCTTGGTAGGTTTGCATTTTGAATTATTTATTTGTCTAGAATACCTAAGTCTAAGAAAATCAATTTATCCCTTTTTTATGCGACTTTAAATTAGACATCCCCATGTCATAATACATATTAACTTTATAAACATTTTATGTTGTGTATTACAAAATATTCTCACTTGAATGCATGTTAAAAATTGAATAAAAGTGGAATTAGTTATAATATTGGTTATTTATATGCCAGGTAGTTAAAGTTGCATTTATTATAGCAGCACCTAGGTGCCGTTATAATTGCAGTATCTAAAAGGTAATAAATTATATTAAAAATGATGTTGGACAGTTTGTAAAATGAGTGGTGTTTAATCTCATGCATATTTAATGGGAATGTGGTGACATATATGATTAATATAATGAATTGTTGAGAGCTGCTTACTGAAGATTTGGAGTCTGTGGGAAAGTTAATATTTCAAACGTTCCTGTCTGTTAGAGCAGTAATTATGTGCAGTGACTACATGTGCATTGTTAGCTAATGGAGATAATGAAGGGGGATTAACTAGGCAAATTCATATCTATGGAACTGTTCTGATGACACTCACAAGGTTGAGCGTTCAGCTCCTACTGTATTTCTTTGCCAGAAGAGATTCAGAACCCTAATGATTCATTTGTGTCTTAGAGCCAAAGATAATTGTACTAGAAGAAAAATGGCTATACTGTAATTTAGCTTGATTAATATGTGTCACTTTTGGCTAGCTTTTAGTCCTGATTATTTAGGACATAAATCCCAGTTGTTTGGTGAGAAAGAGTTTCTTTTAATTCCTCAAGGGCTTGAAATATATAAAGCACTGAGAATGTGCTAAAATCTAGAGGCAAAAGGGTAGTGCTGGTGCTTGACACAGCAGGATGCTGCAGGGAGATCATCTTCTGTTGAGGACATGTCATCACAGAAGGCTTTGTTGAGGACATGGCATTTGAGCCACTCTATAATTTATGTAGAGTAGGTCAGAGATGGTTCCTGTCTTTCAAGAGCTTAGAGTCTTGGTGGTAAAGGGGGAGATAGATACAGAGGTGCATGATATACAAGTATGCATGATTGTTATTTATTTATTTATTTATTTATTTATTTATTTATTTATTTATTTTTGCATGTTTTAAATTGTAAATATTCAATGGCACAAAATAAATTTTGACATCTCTAAGAAAACACTGCATTTGCTTAGGGAAGCCTGTGGTTAATTGAGGGGGTGTAAAGATAATGATAATGGAGAATCTCTTCTCTTGAGCTCCACTACTTACAAGGATACTTGAATGCCATTGTGACTACCTAGAAGACACTGTGTATTCTTTTAACTTCTTTGTATATGGTAACCTACCCAGTCTCACTTTTCTTTAGAATGGAAACTGAATACCATTGGTTTCAGCCCAATGTCTTTATTTGTAGCTTTACTGTGAGGAAGCAAGAGAGAAGTTCTTCAGTTTCTCTAAAATAGAAATTCCTCCAAGATAACAAAGTGGCATGATGACCAGGTGTTAAGATTATTAATTGTCACCAAAGGAATGAGATTCTGATTTTATTTCAGGGTTTTTTAGAGTAAGTGTCTTTCTGCGTAGTTTATATTCTTACATAGGACATTGCATCTATATAGATTACCCCTAGACGACTACAGCATGTAGTTACACGCTTCTCCTCTAGCTGAAAGGTTGTTGTATCATTGCAATCCTTGCATTGATGTAGGGATTTACTTTTACTTTTTTTTTTAAAAAAAGATTTATTTATGTATTTTAGAGAGAGCAAGCATGCATGCTGGAGGGGGGAGGGGCAGAGGGAGAGGGAGAGAATCCCAAGCAAACTTCTCAATGAGCATGGAGCCTGATTTGGGGCTCTTATCTCATGAGCTTGAGATCATGACCTGAGCCAAAACCAAGAGTTGGACACTCAACAATTGAGCCATCCAGGTGCCCTGATGCAGGGACTTTTTCAAAGAGCATTTTAAAAGGAAGAACAACAAGCTAATTGTGCTTAGAGTTCAGTAGGCTCAGGGATCTTCTTAATTTCATGCAATATGCATTCAGTACTTAATTCTCTGTGAAACACTGTAGAGAAGACTGGTAGAAAAGACTTAGTTCTGTTTCTGGAAGATGATAGTCCGCATCTTCAGAGTTCATCTTTGAAGACTGTTTTCTCAAAACACTGCTTTTGCATTGGTGAGCAGCTTTGGATTCAAGCTGCCCTTCTGCTGCAACTTTCTGTATATCGGGTAATTTTTACTCAAGGGGAATCTTATCAAAATGGAAAACCATGAGACATTTTGCCAAGAGAATGCCCTTCCTTTGTGAAAATTGGCTCCAGTTGTGAAAATGAACACTTTTGCCGGACTGGAAGCATTATCTCTTACCTATAGGACATGCTTTCAGGTGGTAACACAGGAGTGGATGTTCCGAGCAGTGCAACGTGATGTGAGTGGTATGTGTGATTAAGCTCAGACCAGTGCCAGGTTGGGCCAGGCACTTTTTGGATTTCAAAGAGAGGAGCCAAATAGGAACGCCTGGGAATGCAGGAGTCATGCAAAGGATCACACCACAAGGACTGGAGACATTGTTGGCAGCAGAGTGGAGTGAGACGTTTGCTACCTCCATGGAATGAACCATTGTCAAACTGGGGCAGGGAGGATGGCAGGCATTTAGTCTCTCTCCCTCCCATCCCACTACCCCTAAGTTAGAAGTACTCATAATAAGATATTGCAAATATTATGTCTTGTGATGCTTCCATGTTGGTTAGACTTTACTGAATTCCAGCACTGAGTTTGCATAGTGGAAAGTAACAGAAAAAAAATGCTTGTTCTAGTCTCCTTTTCTAAGCTGAATAATAAGGGTACTGCTTAATTTATTTTTAAAGATTTTATGTATTTGAAAGAGAGCATAGGGGGAGGGGGAAGGCAGTGGGAGAGGGAGAAGCAGGCTCCCCACTGAGCAGGGTGCCCAGTGTTGGGCTGGATCCCGGGACTCCTAGATCATGACCTGAGCTGAAGTCAGACACTTAACCAATTGAGACACTCAGGTGCACCGAGTACTGCTTAATTTTTAACATCTCCTAAATTCAGCCAGTTCTTATCTAGAAAGCACTGTACTTGGAACATAGCACGTATTCTTACATAAGACAGCTGGAACTATTACACTCTTGGATCTAACATTAAACATTATTTAAAATATAAAGTGACATCCCCGTCTTTCTTTTTCCCTTTCATTTTCTCTCTTTCCCCATGACCTCAGAGTACGAGGTATTTATTACCAGTACAAAGCATCCCTTTTCTAGCGTTTGTAAGCCAGCTTATTCCAGGTACCACTCATAAGGTTATTGTGATCTGCTCTACACTGCCTTTCAGTACATTCCTCTTGTCGCTTTCTTCCTGGGACCTGATGCTGAAGGCCATGGAATCCCAGGCTGGATGCCATCCAAACATGCCATCCTTTCCACACCTCCTTGCCCTTGTATATCCTGTTCCCTCTGCATGGGATGCCACTTCTCACCGCTCACCTGCTCGCTTCACCACTTCACACCCATGTTTTTAGACGCGGCCCAAATCTTCTGACCTTACACATGTTGTAGATGCTGCAATCGCAATACTTCTCCTCTCTCATGTTGATCATCTACCTGTTCTTTCCTACACATGTTTGGTGAATGTGAACTTCTCCATGACAAACATGTGTCTCTGGCTTTTTCATATCTCTGAAATTCAGCACAGGACTTGGCACGTAATAATGTAACCAGCCAGCCCATCAATGAAAGTTTATTTAGTGTCTCCTATGTGCCAAGTAATGTGCTGGTATTGTAGAAAATGAGGCTACAGGCTAGGAATTTAAAATAAAATATTGTCATTTACAGAAATCCTTGTATCTTGAGAAGGAAGGGAAAAAGGGTGAGAGAAGTAGCTAGTAGCTAGCTAGGAGCTTACCACACACTAATTCCTTCGTATTTTAAAGTTACAGACATTGGGACACCTGGGAGGCTCAGCGATTGAGCACCTGCCTTCGGCTCAGGGCATGATCCCGGGGTCCTGGGATCAAGTTCCATATCCAGCTCCCTGCGGAAAACCTACTTCTCCCTCTGCCTGTGTCTCTACCTCTCTCTCTCTCTGTCTCTGTGTCTCTCATGAATAAATAAATACATCTTTTAAAAAATTAAAGTTACAGACATTTATTATAAAAGTATAATTTAAGACTCCCCTCTCCCCAAGAATCAGATCACAGGGGAGAGGAGTGCTTCATCACCATCAGAGGACAGGGAGGAGACCTCAGGACACTGGAACGGAGGGGAGGATATTCCTGGCAGCATTAATTCAAAGATGTTACCATACTTTTCCAGGAAAAACATTTAGGATCTATCCTTTTTTAGACTAACTTTTTTTCCTGTCAAGCTGTTGATAGATACTGCTTTCTTACAAAAGAGCTGATTTTTTCTGTCACTAAACATGGGGAATACGATGGTAAATAAACCAGCTATTGCTCTGTCCTCTTGAGCTTACAGTCTAGTAGGAAAGACAGCCATTAAACAGGGATGAATGATTAATCACCATAATTGTGCAAAGTGCTGCAAAAGAGAGAGCTTTCTATAATAAGAGTTTAGCTATAGGAAGAATTTCTAATTATGGTTATATATGAATGTTACACCCTTCTGTTGTCTACCTTCTGTTACCATTCTGTACTTCAGACTACTAATAGGTGAAAACAAAGCTATCTTCTACTTGAAATTATTAAAAATTATGTCTGGGGCCATTACCACCCTGAACACACTTGATCTCATCTGAAATTATTAAAAATTCCTAAAATCTGGGAGAAAACTTTTCTCTCTCTACAAAATAAATAATTCATACCATACATATAAATGATGCATTAGTGATTTAAAACAAAGTCAGGGGCGCCTGGGTGGCTTAGTTGGTTGAGTGTCCAAGTCTTGGTTTTGGCTCAGGTCATGATCTCAGGTTCATGAGATCGAACGCTGGATCAGGCTCCACACTCAGCGGAGAGTTTGCTAGAAGATTCTCTTTCTCTCTCTCCTCCCCTCCCTTGACCCCTCCCCACATGCACTTGCTGTCTCTCCAAAATAAATAAATCTATTAAAAAAAAAAATAAAGTCAGTCCCCAAAGTGTTGTTATATAAAGATCCTAAATGTGCTTAAATAGTGTAGGGTCTAGTCTGTTTGATCAAGAAGTATCTCTGAAGTTTCTTGTTTTTTTTTTTTTTTCTTCTTCTTCTAATTTGTTGCTTTTTTAAATTCTGAAATCTTTTTCTATTTCCCTTTGTGAATATTTCTGCAGACTTTCAGGACTTCCCAGTGCTGCTTCTCTTTGCTACCTCCCTCTTTGTTCTGTTTTAACCCCTTAATTGCCATTCTTCAGCCTTGCAGATAGGAGTGCTCCTTCTTACTCATGTATTATATGTCCGCGCAGATATAACTTCTTGAGCAGGCTTCTCTGATAGCCTGTCCCACCACGGACACACTGAAGGACTTCTCCTTCACATCATACATCAGTTGGTGATTAGTGTTTCTTAGTGTCATTATTTGATTAATGTTCATCACACCTACTTGACTGTTAACCCCACAAAAGCAAAGACCGCCTCTGTTTATCTTCCCATCTTATCTCCAACACCTCACACAATAGCTGTCCAGAAAGTCTTTGTTCAACAGATGAATGGGTACATTTACTTTATTTGTAGACGAAGAGTATCATGAAAGATTTAATACAGCTACTCATAAGCTGTATTCTAAGCAACACTGATATAAATGGATTTGAATTTTTTAAAAAAGGGAGAGGAGTTGGTCAAATAAGTTTGGGAAATCTGGATTAAACAAAATTGAACCTATAACTTGACTGTGATATTTCTCAGAAACTTTAATATAATAATAATATATAGTATAGCCTCTAACATGGTAAGCACTGTGATTCTCTGACAGGGTGACAATATTTAGTATTTGATTCTGGGAAGTTGGTTTTTTGTTTTTTGTTTTCCCTAACAAAATACATATATTTGTATTTATGTTTGCTATATTTGTATCTACATGTTTGCTATATTTGTGCTAGTATACCCCCAGAGCCCTAGCCTTTTTCCATAGAGAGGATGAATAGAAGGGCAGTAAGCAGCACAATGTTCTTGGAAACGTCTGTATGTTTCACTCTCAAATGCAGGCAGAAATCTTGCAAATACTTACTTAGTATTCATTTTTGATCTTCTAAGCATGCTTGCAGAATCAGACATTGCTGTTAGGCCCTTGAGTTTTATTTTCATCTGTTAATCTTGGAAAGTGGAAAATAAATGCAAAAATTATATACAGCTGTAGCAAACACACACACACACACACACACACACACACACACACACACCCCTCTTCTAGCCAAAGCAACTAGAAAGGAAAAAACAATACTTTGGCTCATGTCAGCACCCATTGCCCATGGCTGAGCTGGCCAGCTTGTTTTGGCTAAAATTTGGAGGGATCTGATTGCTTTAGTTTTTTATAGTTTAAAATCTATTTCACAATCAGAAACACTATCAATCCTGACTTGGCAATTTGGCACCATGGGGAATTTGGTCACCTGGGGAATTGATTCATGTAGATGACTCACAACGTTTCATTCCCATTCATAGGAAAGTAGTCCTAGAAATAGAATGCTTCAAAGCCAACATCTTCATTTATGGCTGCCATGTTGTTCACACCATAGCTGCAGTTTTGACTGGTGAAGATTGGCTTCTGGAGCGGGAGAACCTAGTTGATGAGGATAGACTCTTTGTTCTTATTGCCTAAATACACATTCTGTTCTTGTATATCACTATGAGATCTGGGTATGCACAGCACAATTGTTGGACGAATTAAGTGAACTGATACCTGTAAAGTATTTAGTATTCACACATGTTAGCTATTACAGTATACTCACTCTAAAAAGTATTTTTAGAGGAGCAGCGCCACCTTCAGCCCAGGGCACGATCCTGGAGACCAGGGATCGAATCCCATGTCGGGCTCCCGGTGCATGGAGCCTGCTTCTCCTTCTGGCTCTGCCTGTGTCTCTGCCTCTCTCTCTCTGTGTGTCTCTCACGAATAAATCAATAAAATCTTAAAAAAAAAAAATACACCTGTCTCAATTTTTAAAAATAAATAAATAAAAAGCATTTAAGGTATGCCATAGCAATATATAAAACACATTGCCAATGAGAAATAGTTAAAAGGGGGGAAGCAAGGCCTAAACTAAAACAGAGCCAAGAATAAGGCTATTAAAAATGGGCATATCATTAAATCTTAATAGGTATATTACTACTGTCAAGCACATTGCTTTTCATATACTAGTGCTGAATGTATGTTTGGTGAATTTGTTTGAATCTAAACTATACTTTCTAGGATTGAGTCACTAATTTCATCTTGAGAGCTCTTTAGCAGGAAAAGAAATGATTAGTTACCCAATTAAGTGTCTTTAGGATTAAAAAAAAACACATGCTCAGGATAAAGAAAACATTTTCTGGTGTTAAGACTGAAAAATAATTTCTCCTGAGGGTACTTATAAACAGGAAACTATATAATAAACTGAGTAATATTCACAACATGCTTTTTATTTTTTTAATTTATTTCTTTTTAAAGATTTTATTTATTTATTTATGAGAGATACTGAGAGAAAGAGAGGCAGAGACACAGGCAGAGGGAGAAGCAGGCTCCATGCAGGGAGCCCGACGTGGGACTCGATCCCAGGTCTCCAGGATCACACCCCAGGCTGCAGGCAGCACTAAACCGCTGAGCCACCAGGGCTGCCCTCAACATGCTTTTTAATTTAATGAAATGGCCACATCTTATAGGGCTATTTCTTTTATTGCTTAAGCACAGATTAAAGCTACCACTGGCATGCATTTCTTTTATTTCACTAGATATTTCTTCTCATTCTCTATTTCTGGGTCATTCTGTTCTTCCCAACTCTAAAACAGTGGTTCTCAACCTTTGCCGCCCACTAGAATCATTGAGGGGCTTTTGAAAATATGGCTGCCTGAGCCCAACACAGAATAATTGAATCAGAATCTTTTTTTTTTTTTAAGATTTTATTTATTTATTCATGAGAGACACAGAGAGAGAGAGAGAGGCAGAGACACAGGCAGAGAGAGAAGCAGGCACCATGCAGGGAGCCCGACTTGGGACTCCATCCCGGGTCTCCAGGTCCACACCCTGGGCTGAAGGCAGCGCTAAACCACTGAGCCACCCAGGCTGCCCAAATCAGAATCTCCAAGTTGGACCTGAGTATCAGTATTTTTTAGAAAGCTCCATAGAAGATTCTAAGGTTGGTCAAGGTTGAGAACAATTACTCAAAACACTGGGATAAGCCTAGAGCTTCACTTCTCATTCTAGAGCCATTCCTGGGTCATCCTTTCTAGTACCTTAGCTTTAAATGCCCTCTGTATTCCCAATATGTCAAGACCCATGTAACCACTGTTCACTTGACAAGTCCACTTGCACGGCCAATAGACGCTTCCCAACTTACCATATGCAAACCTTCAATCTTAATTTTACTCCTCATAGTCTGTCCTGTCTTAGGACATACCACTGTCACTTCACCCAGGTGCTCCGGCCACCCTTGACGTCTCGCTCCCATTTCATGTCTTATCCATTAGCAATCTATTTAAAATATACCCATGATCACTTCCACCAAAATGATCCTAGTCAAGATAGCCATCGTCTTTCACTTGGAGCACTATCAAATTTACAAACTAGTTTCTCTGCATCCACCCTTGTCCCTTCTTCCATACGTTCTACACAGTGGGTCTCAATCACCCATGGTTTCCTGTAACATTCAGAACAACATTACATCAGAATAAAATCCAGATTCCTTAATGTGATATGCAAGACCTTACAGGAACTGACCTGGGCTGCATCTTTTCACTCGCTTCCTACCATCCTCACCCTCCATCACTGCCCTCCAGCTGCAGCTGCCCTTTGCTTCCCAAGAATGTCATCCACACTCTTGTGTCAGGGTCTTTGACTTGGTTTTCCTTCCGACTGAAATGCTCTTTTTTGAAATTATTTACATAAGTTATTTTTCTAATTTCCTTTGGGTTTCTCTCTGAATGTTAACTTCTCACATTGTCCCTTGCCACCTTATCAAAATAACACCCATGCTATTATTCTGTATTCACTTACTCTGCATTCCTGTCTTCATAACATAAATTACTATGTAGAATTTTATTATGCCTTTTTTTTTCACTTATGTATTATCTTTATTGAAGAGATGAATCTTTGACTTCAATAATCTTTGGCCAAATAAAGGGGCAGATATTTTTCAATATCTAGAAACATTGGTGGTCAGGGCTCTGTCATTCCTCCCTAATACTGTTTGTTTCAAAGGTACTTTGAGATAGTTGTTTAAAAGAAGTAAGCTTGAAATGGTATTTGACTATTTAAAAGTGAAACTGTCTTCCTTAGTTGTCATCTACCTAATCGTCCATGTGTTTGGAAGATAACTGAAGGATCTACAACAAATCAGACCAGCCAGGTCTTAACCAGATAAAAATGCATTTGAAACCTGGCCCATTTTGGGATCCCTGGGTGGCGCAGCGGTTTGGCGCCTGCCTTTGGCCCAGGGCGCGATCCTGGAGACCCGGGATCGAATCCCACATCGGGCTCCCGGTGCATGGAGCCTGCTTCTCCCTCTGCCTGTGTCTCTGCGCCTCTCTCTCTCTCTCTCTGTGACTATCATAAATAAATAAAAATTAAAAAAAAAAAAAAAAAAAGAAACCTGGCCCATTTTAAGCATGAAAAGAAGGCTTAGATCTGAGTGCTCTGTAACTATCCCTAAAATTATTTGGGTGATTTAATCCAGAAAAAGCAGCTGCAGTTGAAATAGAAAACTTGAAGAGGTGCCTGGGTGGCTCAGTCAGTTAAATGTCTGCCTTCAACTCAGGTCATGATCCCGGAGTCCTGGGGTGGAGCTCCACATCGTTGGGCTCCTGCTCTGCGGGGAGTCTGCTTCCTTTTCTCCTCTCTCTGCCCCTCCATCCTGCTTGTGCTCTCTCTCTCTCTCTCAAAGAAATAAATAAAATCTTAAAAGAAATAGAGTAAAACAAAGAACTAGAAAACTTAGAGTAAATGGAATTTAGGAGTCAAGAGAATGCAGTACTATTTCAAGATCTGGGAAATGGCCCCATGATCATTTTATAAATGATAAAAATGGAAGCTAAAACTGCCCTTTTTGTATTAGAGGCACATGTGTTTTCTGTCATTAGCTGGCCTCTTATCACTACTACCAGTGCACACCAGGTAGGATCTGAAGGCAGAATTTATCCCTATGAAAGAAGAAGTGTCATCCAAGATCCCTCACAGGCAGGACAATTGTCCAGAAATGGTGTTCCGAAGTGACTACATAGTGGTTGCCAGCTCTGATTTTAGCACTGTGAACTCCAGCAGAGCTGCTGCTTTCTGCCCAGTGTGGTCAGAGGCTGTCGAGTGCCGTGATGAGCAGCCTGGGCTCTAGAGCCAGACTAAATTAGTTTGAATTCTGGCTCTTACATAGTTTATATGACCTTGGACAAATGACTGGACTTTTTGTGTCTCCTTGGTTTCTTCATTTATAAAATACAAATAGCATTACTCACTGCCCTATAAAAAGTACTCTAACAGTGTCTTGTGAAGATTGTGTGATATGGAAATGTATGATAATATGTGTAAGGTGCTAGAACAGTGTTAGATGTGTAGTAAGTTCTTATATAAGGGTTATCTTATATCTAGACTCTGTCCATTTAGCTGCTACAGAGAATTTCTCTGTGGAGAGGTGTGTGTGTGTGTGTGTGTGTGTGTGTGTTATGCTACAAGATACAATCACATCTTACAAATTGAGTAAGAAACACACAGTCAGGGCTGCCCGGGTGGCTCAGCGGTTTAGCGCCACCTTCAGCCCAGGGCGTGATCCTGGAGACCCGGGATCGAGTCCCACGTCGGGCTCCCTGCATGGAGCCTGCTTCTCCTGCCTGTGTCTCTGCCTCTCTCTCTCTCTGTGTGTCTCATGAATAAATCAATAAAATCTTTTAAAAAAAATAAAAGAAACATTCCAATCCAGAATCTTTAGACCTCTGTAGGCATTTGTCCAAAAACAACTCAGGCTGCTTTTCTCCTTTGGATGCTGTTCTGGTGATGAATACAGTTTTCTTGCCTGTAATTTCCTCAGCGTTTTGTCTTTCTTTCTTTCTTTCTTTCTTTCTTTCTTTCTTTCTTTCTTTCTTTCTTTCTTTCTTCTTTCTTCTTTCTTTCTTTCTTTCTTTTTCTTTCTTTTCTTTCTTTTTTTCTTTCTTTCTTCTTTCTTTTCTTTCTTTTTCTCTTTCTTTCTTTCTTTTCTTTCTTTCCTTATTGGAGAGGGAGGAGGGAGAGAGAGAGAGGGAGAATCCTAAGCAGACTGCACACCCAGCACCAGAGTCTGACTCAGGAGTTAGTCTCACAACCCTGAAAGCATGACCTGAGCTGAAATCAAGAGTTGGGTGCTCATCTGACTGAGCCACCCAAGCACCCCTCCTTTAAAACCAGACCATGGTATGAGTTAATGTATTGAGAATGACTCCGTTTTCTCTTATCCAGCGAAAGTGGCAAAGCCAAAGCCTACATGTGAGATTCTAGCTCCTATTGGATTTGCCATTTTGCTTCATCTGTCAATTCAGGTTCAAGCTGCTATTTGAAAATTTGCCTCATGGAAAAGGAAGTTGAGACTTGTTCTGTGTTACTGTTGAAGACAGATCTAGAATTATGGTAAAAGTTGCAAAAAGGTAAACTGGCTTTTGCAAGGAAGAAGTTTCTGTCTGGGCTAAATAACATGCCTTTGTACATTTTTATGGAAAATGATTTATTGATGCGTAAGGATGGGGGTATTGAAGCAGAAGAAAAATAAGTTCTGCTTACATCAAGAATCTGTCTTCTCTAAGACCTTTAACTGCCCCTGCGCTGTTCTTAGTTAGAGAAGATAGTGATGCTCTGTGCCAACACTGTAACTTATAACTCCTTTTAATGTGGAACGTACCACACTGTATTCTCATTCCGGTTTACATATCTGTTTCTCATGTGAGAGTATGGAATTGTGTGTTTCCATTGCTTAGCATGATTCTGGGATTACTTCTTGATAATTGAATAAATGGAGCTAGAGAATGACCTAGAAATGGCCAAGAAAAATATAAACTCTTCATTTTAAGTAATTTAAACCAAAAAGTGCTACTCTAAAATGAAGTATATTGTGCCGTTTGTTCTAGCATCTTATAGCAAATATCATTTGTCTCAAATTGGCACTCTGTGCTAGTTGCCAAAACTCTTCACTACAATCTGCAATTTTACACAAATTACAGTGTAATAATAGCCTAGAAAACTGCTCAGACAGCTCCCAGTAGACAATTCTTGATTGACTGTGGACTTTTATATAGTAAGAAGTGTATCTTGCCCAGCAGTTAATTATTAAGTTCTAACAGAACTCTCAGATTCCAGGAGATAGGTTCTAAGTTTTTTATTCTTACTCTATTTTACAAACATGATGTAAAGCTCTGGGCACCATGAAGTTGCTTAAGACTCTGCTTATAAATGTTTTTTATCTGGGTCCGTGTGATCATTAGAAAAATTAGGTCCTCGCCCAGGCTGATATCATATGCACAGTAAGAGGATGAAACCGAGTGTGGGAGAAAGTCATCTGAGGGTCAGAGATATTCATCATTCTGCAGAGTAGCTGCTGTAACTTGTTAGTACTGGTTACCCCAGGGAAGAGTTGAGGAGTTAGAAGGGATTAGGTGCAGCAAGCCAGAGGATTTGCTGAAGAAAAATTAAGAGGGCACCAAAACTGGAAACAGGAATGACAAGAATTTTCACAGGTTAACTAAGCATTTAGTTTGCAGGACAGCTGGTTCCCAGGGGCAGGGACAGGTACCAAGGTGCTCATCCACAGGAGGCAAAGGCAGAAGAGACTGAGGCATGATTTGAACACATTTGCCTTTCACTCCGACGAGTTACCTCTCCTTTGCTATCATCCTCTGGTCACCTGAGTAATAGGCTGAAAGCCTTTCCGCAGGGTGATATGGTTATAATCAGAAACTCACCAATCGAGTTTAATTATGGTTTTGATATTTCCCCATGGGTTTCACTGGCCAGACTCACTCAGGAGTAATAACAAGTTAACTAGACGTTATTGAGGGGAAGGTGGAGTTGCCTAAAAGAGCTTTCTATGCTTACTGAAATTCACCTTCATATTTTTTTTCTTTTACTCAAAACTTTACAGGTTGTTATCTGTATATACAACTCAGTGGATTATTATGTATCCCTCAATTCCTTGCTGAAATCATCAGCACTGATGAAAGGGGAGGTTTTAGTGTGGTTTGATTTTTGTGGGCATTGGGAGGCTCTCATGCAGGAGAACACGCTTACATAGGTTGCTAATGTGTAAGAGGACCTTTCTGCATGTAGGGGAACTGTACTAAGAGATGGGGGGAAGCTTCACAGTTTTGCCTTGGGATGCTTTGAAACACATATTCTACATTTATTGATGGTTTATAGCAAATGAGAAAAAGAAGAAACACGAGACTTCATAGACTTTGCTCTGTATAGCTGGGCAGATGGTGGTACCGTTAACCGAAATAAGAGACTCTCAAGTACTACTATCTTCTCATTGTTCTTCCTTTTCAAAGCTTTCCTTGTTGTTGTCTTTTATTTGTCCTTACTAACTTTAAGATGAAATCATATTCTTTAAAAAAAAAAAAAGCATAACTACCAGTTTTTATTGGAATTGTATTAAATATGTAATGAACAGAGAGAATTATCATCTGGGTAACTCTCACATATTATTTTGAGTCTTTTATCCAAGAACATGTTTTATCCTTCTAGTTCTTCAGTCTTATGTCTTTGGTGTTGTTCTGGAGATTTTCTTTTATCAGATAGATTTTCCATATTTCTCGTTAGGTTTATTTCTGAGTATTTTACCTTTTGTATTGCTATTGTAGTGGAGTCTTTTCTTTTACTGTTTCTTCTAATATGTTGTTATAAATGAAAGCTATTTATTACTGTATGTTTATTTTTTACTTGGCAATTTATTGAATTCTCTCACTGCTTATGATATTACAGCTTTTAAACTTATTTAATATTAACACCTTACCTCCTAATTTCTTTTGTTTCTTTTTTGTTCTTTAACTTTTAAGTGAAGTGATTGATTTACTTATTTTCTTATTTTTATTTTATTGATATAATAATTTTAGATCTATGAGTTTTCCTCTATGCTTTATCTTTATTTTATAGGATCTAATATGTAGTGATTTCATTATAAATGTTTCTAGAAATTCCACACTGTTGTTTGTGTTTTCTTTTTGATCCAAAAATTATTTAAAATAGGATTTTTAAAAATTCCAATGGAAGAACTCTAATTTCTGATTTTTTCAATAATTATAACTTTATTGATTTGTGATTAAAGAAAATACTAAAGTTTATCTTGTTGTCTATTTTTGAGTATTAATTAAAATACTCTGTGGTTAAAATCATACCATTTAAAAGTATTCTTTGATCACATGAAAAGAAAATATATATTCTACTTTCAAAATGTGATGTATTACAATCAGGTACATAACATGAATTATGCTATATACATTTTCTATATCTTTGATCTGTTGTTGATTGAGAAAGGTGAATTAAATTTAGCAAATACAGTGTGTTTCTTTTTCAATTTGTAGCCCCTATAATTTCTGCTATATGAATTATGTTTCTCCTTTATATGTTATCTATTTATCATTGTTGTGTGCTCATTTGAATCATGTCTTTGCATTACGATGTGCACTTCATTGTCTTATCTAATGTAAAATTACTCCGTATTTAACAATAAGAACATCATCTCTTTTTTTGTAGTTGTCCTGCTATACATTTGCCCATTTTTTAACATTTCCAAACAGCTTTGTTTTAGATGTGCCTTATATCCAGCATAGAATTAAATTTTGTTTTTGCTTTGCAAGCCAATTTGGAAGTATTATTATTTTAAATAGCTTAGGAAAATGAAAAGTTGGTGTGATGATAAATATGTAAGATCTGAACTGTCATAATATTCTCTGTTCTATTTGTTGTTTTTATTCATTTTTTACATTTTTTCCCTTTTTTGTGGATGGTTCTTCTGATACTTAGGAAGGTTTGTTGTTACTCTAATAGTTATTTTAACTTTACACAGTACTCTTAGTTGTCTCTTCTTCATATGGTATCTATTGATACTCTAATTTTAAAAATGATAAAATACTTTCTTTTTCTTCCCTGATTCCATTTCTTTTGTCTCCTACTTGATATTTGCCAATAAAAATGATCTTTTAACACTTTTACCTTATACTTCTAAAATCCTTATACTTCCATTAGTTGATTGATCAGCTTTAAATGTTTTTCTGTTGATCCTGCTCATTAAATAGTAGATGATCAGCGAACTTTCTCATCTTCGCCCTTCCCATTCCAGTTTAGTTGGTTGTAACATTTCTCCATAATCAGAGCAAATAGTATTTACATTTTTGTCTGTCACCCCCATCCTCATATTTTTTTAAGTCTCAGTTTTATGGCTAAATATATCCCAAACTCTCCAATAATCCTTTTGCTAGTTTATGATATATGATACTTGATTTATTAAATTTAGTCATTTAGCAAGTTCCTCAGGGAAAAAAAGAAAAACATGGGAACAATATTCCAAGTTCTTAAAATTTGCCAATTTGAATGCCTTTAATGTCTTTTTGTTGTCTGATTGCTGAGGCTAGGACTTCCAGTACTATGTTGAACAGCAGTGGTGAGAGTGGACATCCCTGTCTTGTTCCTGATCTTAGGGGAAAGGCTCCCAGTGCTTCCCCATTGAGAATGATATTTGCTGTGGGCTTTTCATAGATGGCTTTTAAGATGCTGAGGAATGTTCCCTCTATCCCTACACTCTGAAGAGTTTTGATCAGGAATGGATGCTGTATTTTGTCAAATGCTTTCTGTAACTTTTAATCTTGGAAGATGATATGACTGGATATAAAGTCTCCCAATTTTTTTAGATGAGTCTCCTGTAAATATTGCTCTGCTGTTTTCTGGAGTTGAATGTACCAATCTGAATTTTTGCTTTTACTATTCTTTTTTTAAACTTTACATTACTGAAATTTTTCTTAATGTTGACCTTTATAGGTCACTTTATATGAATTCAAATCTTCTTTTCCCAGATTTTGTGACTTTATGTTCTTAATTTTTAAATTTTTGGTGTAATATTTGGCCATAATATTCAGCTTTTCCATTGCAACACTTTTTGTTGTTGAGTATATTGGTATGTTAGTAAATTCTTTTTTTAAAAATTATTATTATTATTTATTTTTTTTTTTAAGATTTAAATTTTTTTTTTTAATTTTTATTTATTTATGATAGTCACAGAGAGAGAGAGAGAGAGGCAGAGACACAGGCAGAGGGAGAAGCAGGCTCCATGCACCGGGAGCCTGATGTGGGATTCGATCCTGGGTCTCCAGGATCGCACCCTGGGCCAAAGGCAGGCGCCAAACCGCTGCGCCACCCAGGGATCCCTATTATTATTTTTTTAAAGATTTATTTATTTACTTATTCAGAGAGAGAGAGAGAGGCAGAGACACAGGCAGAGGGAGAAGCAGGCTCCATCCATGCAGGGAGCCCGACGTGGGACTCGATCCCAGGTCTCCAGGATCACACTCCGGGCTGCAGGCGGCGCTAAACCGCTGCGCCACTGGGGCTGCCCTGTTAGTAAATTCTTTAAAAAGTATTTTTTGTTTATTGCCTTTTGTTTTTTTCCTTGGGTCTGCTATTTTTTTTTTTTAACAAGGGTCTGCTATTTTTAAAATGTATTCTTTCATTTACTTAAAAAAAATAGTAAAATCCACTCTTCTGGGTGTACAGTTCCATGAATTTAGACAAATGAATATTGTCATGTAACCACCACTAGAATCAGAAAAGATCCATCCTTCCCCAAATTCCTGGGCTAATTTTTACATAGCATCCTTTGGCTAATTCTATGTCAAATCCTTTTTTTGTTTCTTTGTTTTATTACTTATCCTTGAATGAGTTGGATTTCTTGGATCTGCTATTCTTAGGGTACTTCCGCTGGGGGTTGGAGAGGAGGTGCCTGGCAGTCCTCAGATCCCTCCTTCATCACTTACACAGACTCCAACTGCCTCCTGTTGAAATGGCTCCTCCATGGGAGTCTAGCCACTAGGAACTTTACTGGATCCAAGAAGGCTTCTTCTATAAGAGATATGTTTTGCATTTTGACATGAACCCTGCACCTACAAGCAGTATATTTTTGCAGTCATTTTCAGAGATCGCTGCTACTGGCCATCTTACTCTCTGCATTGCTTTGCTGCCTTTATTCTTGTGCAGTATACGCTAACTCTACTGGGCCTGGGTAACTCTCACATATTTTTTGGAGGCTGTGGAAAATATGTCTTCTAGTTTTGCTAAAAATGGACATTATGGAGTTTTTTTTTAATTCATTGTGTAGCATTTGTATGTTATCTACAGGAGAAGAAAAAAGGCACTGTCTCACGCAGCTATGTCCTCACCAGGAATCCTTTGACTTCCTTCCTCCTGGCCTTCTTTCACTCCTCCTCCTTGGTTCACACTTGAAGCACTGGAACCCCTCAGTCTGCTAACTTCTCTTATTCATACATCAGTTCCTTAAAGCATGTGTGAATACCACCTGTTACATCTTAGACCTCTTTGTCATTTCCTAAACATATAACTTCAAAATTAGTCCACTTTTTTTCCTGTTATTCTGTTGGCTTGGAACGCCCTTTCCCTAATTAGTATGCCCTAGCTCATACTTGAGACCGAAAAAAAGTATACTGCCTCCTTTAGGAACCCTTCCTAGACACCTTCAAAAGAAGAGGTAGGATTAATCTCTTAGCTGTGCTTTCACAATACATTGCTCCATTTTTGGTGCACTTATCTTGCTGTTTTCCGTATTTATATACTTTGTTATCAGGCCAATGAGTATCCCCTGCTTTTATATGTTAACCTGTCAGCACAGAACTTTCAACTGTTGTGTTTCTAGAAACTTAACTTACAGCTCCCTTATGATGGTCAGCACATACTCTCATTCAGTCTTAGTTGATTTTCCACTGATTAATTGAAGGTTACAGTATTTAGGGTCATGTAGGTTTTCTTATCTAGCTTTTGTTCTTAATTTCCCTACTCTTAGAATGTAACTGAATCTCCTCTAGAATTGGAGCATTCATAAATTTTGAAAAAACTCAGTAACCATTCATGGAAATTATTCTTCATTCCAGGTGATGCAACGGTGACAATAGCTCACAGATACACTCCCAAAGAACAACTGAAGATCCATACTCAGCTGGCAGATATTATCATAGTAGCTGCCGGTAAGTCTTTAGTAGCTGTTATTTGGTAGAATGTCATCAGCAGAGTAATTCCTCCCCTAATTGCTGACATGTCTGTAAAAACAGCTTCTCGGGAGAGGTAGGAATACGTATGACTAACTTCCATCGACTGGATCCTGTCTCTTGGCAGTTATTATATTGGTTCCTTGTGCCTACATTAACATTTGTCAGTTCCAAAAAAAAAAAAATTTGTCAGTTCATTATGGAAAACCCAAATCGCCTTTGGGGTGACAGATGAAGCACAAGAACAAACATGCACATGGCCAGTTCTTCACAGACAGGGTTGAGTCTAAACATGAATGAGTTATGGGGAAACAAGTAGGAAATGCTCTTTAAAAGATAGCCAGGGCTAGCTCATATAGGACCTTGGCAAGGACCTGGATATAAGCCAAGGACAGCTGAATGCAGATTGATGTGGCCTGGCTTATGATTTTAAAAGAGTGCTTAAACTATGTCAAAGAGTGTGGACCCAAGAGGGGCAAGAGGAGGCACAGAGAAGGAAGAGGTATTGTGTTTTCATTTACGGGACCTGGGATTTTTCCTAATTTGTTTTATATTTGAACATACAAAATAATTTTATTCTACTTCTACCTCTACTCTTGCCACATGGTATTTCTACATTGCAGATGATTGTGATTCTTCTTGATTTATCCAAGGCTTGACTGAGAGCCTTTTTCATTTTGTTTATCAATGAGATGTTGCTGATAATTTCTAGACTTTATATTTGAATTGCTGGGTAGTGACAAACTGTAAAATAGAAGTTCCAGAGGAAATTGAGTTTGAAGAAGAGGCTAATGATAGTTTAAATTAGTTTCAGGCAGCCCTGGTGGCTAGCAGTTTAGCTCGGTCTTCAGCCGAGGGCCTGATCTTGGAGACGGGATTGAGTCCCACATCAGGCTCCCTGCATGGAGTCTGCTTCTCCCTCTGCCTGTGTCTCTGCCTCTCTCTCTCTCTCTCTCTCTCTCTCTCTGTCTCTCATGAATAAATAAATACATAAAATCTTTAAAAAAAAATTAGTTTCAACCAAATTTAGTTTGCTTTCTTAATCTGATCTAGGCCCCTCCTTAAAATTTGGGATATATATGTGATGACTCCAGGTAAATTAATTTGCTTCCTGATAGAGAAAAAATACAAATACTTATACTCCAAAAGTCTCCAGTAAGCTGGTACAGCTAATTACATTTCTGGTTTTTCTGAGACATTATATTCAGGTGACAATAAATGCTAATTTTTGAACAGAATTAACAGAAGGAAGACAGGTCTTTGGAGAAGCAATAAACTTTTTCAGACCCCACATAACATTAAGTGATATACTGCTGCAGCAACTGATATATTTGCAGAAGACAAATATTATAGCGACTTCTTTTTAGAAGTCACTTGGATTCACATACAGGCGTCCACATTTGGTGAGTAGAGAGGTGTTTGGCCATCTTTGTTCATCTCAAAGAATGAAATCTACACATTCTTGAAAAAGTACTCCTTGATTCTAATGTCAACACTTGTAAATAATAATTCGCAGTTTATTTTAGTTTCTATTTTCCAGTTATAATAGTGAATACTTTCTTCTAGTGAGAAAAAAATCCCTCTATGTGCATTTATGGTTATGTTTTTCTTGTCATGGGAAGTGGCATATAGAAAATCCTCTCTCGGGATCCCTGGGTGGCGCAGTGGTTTAGCGCCTGCCTTTGGCCCAGGGCGTGATCCTGGAGACCCGGGATCAAATCCCATGTCGGGCTCCCGGTGCATGGAGCCTGCTTCTCCCTCTGCCTGTGTGTCTGCCTCTCCCTCTCTCTCTGTGTGACTATCATAAATAAATAAAAAAATAAATAAAAGAAAATTATAAAAAAAAAAGAAAAAAAATCCTCCTCTCTCAAGAACCGACAACATTCTCTTGTGAATAAAGCAAGCTTTATGTTACAGACATTATTGCTACCACTGTCTTCATTTTTCAGTGTCTCCTACAGACTCACTGTATGCTCCTTTGTAAAGGCCTAAATAGGCACTGACTACGAGGTGTTAAAAAAGAAGATGGGAAAAGAAAAAGGAAAGTAAGGCAGGGAAGGGAAAGGAAAGACCAAGCCTATATAAAATTAACAAAGTAGGAGCCTGGAGGTACTCAGGCCCCTAGATGTGGATGCAGTTTTGAGGCTCTGTCTAGCAGCCATCTGAGTCAGGCATCTTGGTACCACTAGAGGGCAGCAGGCGGGTACCAGCTGTGTAGACAGCCAAACTCCATTCACACTCCATCCCCGTCCTGGCTGGAGGACATTTTGAATGATGGTGGTATGAACAGGTCTTGTGCCCTGCCTTGTATTCCAGCCTTAATGCCTGTAACTAAATACAAAGCTATGCAGAATGCTAGAAGACAGCCCTGTAGATAACCCTGCAGTTGTCCTGAAGAATAAATATTTGGATAATGGGAAATCTGGGGGAAGAACATTGAGAGTTTATAAGAAATAATAAAGAGTGCTCATTTCCACATCCTTAATAATCACTTGGAAAATTTAAGGATAAAATAGGTAGGTATCAGTAACTTACAGTGAAATTATAAAGAATGCACAAATTAACATAAAAAAAGAAATTCCGTATCACCAGACAATAGGAATGAAATCTTACTAAAATGAACCACATCATGCATTATGTGTGGGAAATAAACGAATACAATTAGTGGGTATTAAAGAAGGAGATAGTGATCTAATGGCAGAGGTAGCTGGAACCGGGAGGGCTGGATCGTTGTCATAACTAGAATGTCAGCATATATGGAAGCATCCCATCTGGAAGTCAGGAAGAGTAGAAGGAGGAGTGGTGCATGATGTATCAGCAAGGTCGATAACGTCTTTTGATAATGTCTGAGGGATGACAGCGAAGAATGTACTGACGAAATCTCGGAATGGGCTTGCAGAAGAAAAAGTAAAAAAAGGAAATCATTGTGTAAAGATCCTGAGGCATGAATAGAATTAGCTTAGGTTAATATTCATCTTACCCCTCCAGTTTTTCAGATTCTCATAGTCCTATCCTTATAGGTTGAACTCTGTATTGCTTCCGTTTTAAACATATCCCTGTGCATTCAGGATTTAGATTAATTTAGCTCAAATCTGAAAATCTGATCTTGTCAAGCCATGCATTTAGAAATAAGAAACTTCAAGTCACTCCTCAGAGCTACTCTCTGAGTTCACAGAGAGAATTAAACTGTTTCTGGGGTACTTTACTGTACCATGGTTATGACACTTACCTGTATGGGTGTCCATTATCTTCACTAGACTGTAGTAAGAATGGGACTGGTATTTCTTTTTTTTTAACATGGTACATAAGTGCTTCAAACAATATCTGACACGTAGTGAGTACTCCATTAATGTGTGTTGTATTCCTTTTGAAATTACAATTGGAGCAAGGACTTCAAATTGATACAAATTTAGCTGATGAATTTTTAAGAATATAATCTTATGAAGATGGAATCATTCTAGTTATTAGTTGATTC
Source organism: Canis lupus familiaris (assembly GCF_011100685.1). Classification (NCBI taxonomy): domain Eukaryota; kingdom Metazoa; phylum Chordata; class Mammalia; order Carnivora; family Canidae; genus Canis; species Canis lupus. The sequence continues at coordinate 63,797,527 of NC_049234.1, forward strand.
ACATAGTGGTAGCGTTAGTAACTACTAAACATTCATAGTTTGTCATTGTGAAGTAAATTGATATAAAGTCATAAAGGTAAAAGATTTGTTCATAAAAAAGCAGTTTGTATCATTAAGTGGATAATTGGACTGACTTGATTTGAAATAATAAGATTACAAAATTCTGAGCAGGAGAAAGGAAAGTTGCCAGATTAGGGCACAATGCTAAGAGTGTATTTGAAGACCCTTCGTTCACTTCTATCTCATGCTTCCAGGAAAGTGTGGGAAATCCTGTCTATAAAAGTTCTAAGAATCTTCATTATTTAAATAGGATAGGCAAGTTTTTTCCAGCCACCGTCTGAAGGACCCTCCACCAATATGAGGAAACTGTGGAACTAGCTTCATTCAGATGATGAGCTGCTGAGTCAATGCCACTTGCATACTATCTTCTGCATACAGAGTATCATAGTCGGTGAAAGCTGGCAGTGTGTCCACTAAGCCATCCCCTCCAGCATGATGAATGAACCTTTACAGTCATAACTCCAGCGTCTCTATTGCAACACTTTTAATGATAGACACTGTAATATAAAACAGGATAAATAGGCAATTCGGTCGAGTAATTTGGAGTATTCATACTTACTCGTCATAAAATAAAGATGACCAACCAACTTCTCTTCATGACTTCTCCCATCATATCATCAAGTTTTGCATGTGCTGCCATCAAATGCCCTCTTAGGTTCTCAATAGGCTTCCGGTGGATTTCCTCTTCCTTGGAGTAGGGTTAATTATTTTCAGGAGGCCAGGACACTGAGAAATTCTAAGGGTTGAGGGATGGAAATCTGCCCCATCATCATCCATAGCTCATGCAACTTGGGAGTGGAACTTGTTCCTTTACAGCCCTGGGTGCTTTCTGAGTGCATGCCAACACGTTTCACGGCTTCACTATTGCTTTTGTTCTTATCTTATTTCTTATTTTTCATCTTGCCCCTTTAGCCTCTGTTTCTCCACTTAGAAGTCCTTCCTGCCCTCCTAAATGTCATTTATCTCAATTTTATCAGTTATTTTCATGCCGTAAATGCACTGTAAATACACTGAGTACTGTAAATGCACTGGCCTTGCCAGAGTGAGAATTCTAGAATTTAAATTCTACCTGTCACTCGCTAATTGTCTAATCTTAGTCAAGTCATCCTGCCTCTGAGCCTCAGTCTCTTTAATGTGAAGAATAATCTCTAACATAGCATTGTTAAGCCAGCCAATCCAGGCAAAGAATATGGCAGTGACTAGCCTATTGCAAATACTCAAAAAGTGTTGAATGCTAATATGTTGTATGTTAGTCCTTCTTAGACCATTGCACATTAATTTAAACAATAATTTAGAAACAATAGATCAGTTTATTATTAATCTACAACTTCTGCATAACTAAAGGAATATACTTTTGGTTACTTTTGATACTAACATAGTATCAAAATTGACTGGTCATCATAAACTTAAAGAAAGTGACTTACAGATACGAGACCAGCTTCATAAAAGCTCTATTTTTACTTAAGATTTGTGGCTTCTCGGGATGACACCAACTTTTGCTCATAGCTGTGTATTCTTTTGTCCCTGGATGAATCCCTGTGGCCCTCTCTTTTGGAACAGTTGGACTTTGTGAGGGGTTTCTTCTCTCAGACTTTACCCCGACCCTCTCAGTCTCCCTCTCCTTCCTTCTACCGCTTTCCCCTCCCCCATTGTATCCTCTACAACCCAGCCCCAGAGCCTCCCTGATCCGCAACAATTAGGCTTCATCAATGTAGAGAGGATGCTTAACTATTGATTATTTCCCTGGCATCAGTAATTCATCCCTACCATAAAAACCTAGCAAACGTGCGCAATAAGCCAGTGTAAACCAACCAGTTAACAGTTTGATGTTGAGCCTTTCCCTATTTTGTATTTACATATAAATATTTACACGGTTCTTTCACCCTGCACGGATTATTTGTGTTTTACAGCTCCGCACTATGTACATGTTTCCTTGTAAAATGTATTCTTTTAAAGCATGATTTCTACTAACTTAATAGTATTCTATGCCATAGGTATAATTCATTTATTCAGTTCTTGAGGGTTGGACATTTAGATTGTTCCCAGTGTTTTACTATTATAAACATTGCAGTAAACAACTGTGAACATCTTTATAAACACCTACAATTATTTGCACAAGGAACCTATTATATTTATTAGATTGGTCTTTAGTTCATTATTTGCTAATGAATGGTTATTTGTGTTCTCAAAAACAAAACTAATATAATTTGTTTATTTAAAAGATTTTATTTATTATTCATGAGAGACACAGAAAGAGAGAGCCAAAGCCAGAGACACAGGTTGAGCATCTGCCTTCGGCTCAGGGCATGATCCCAGAGTCCCGGGATCAAGTCCCGCATCAGGCTCCCTGCATGGAGCCTGCTTCTCCCTCTGCCTATGTCTCTGCCTTCTCTCTGTGTGTCTCATTAATAAATAAATAAAATCTTAAAAAAAACAACAAAATATTAAAAATGCACATAAAAGTGAGCCACAAAACAATGTTACCACCTATACATCCCACCAGCCAGGTTTGTCTAATCTGAATATCATTATAGATGTTTTTAACTTCTACATACTGTACATTTCTGCAAACTCGTTTTGTTCTGCTTAACATTATGTTTTCGAGATCTGTTTATGCAGATACATGTAGCATATACTACTACTTTATAATTCTCAGTTGACGGAGTGTCCATTTTCTGTTGATAGATACGTATGTTCTCATTTACTGTTTTATAAACAGTGCTATGGTGTGTAAGGGTGATATTTCCTTAGATATTAATTTTGCCTCTACTTGGGCCCTACATCAGGGGCTGGAAAACAAAAATAAGTAAAATATAGTTCCAATTCTTTTTTTTTAATTTTAATTATTTTTTATTTTTTATTTTTTAATTTTTTTATTGGAGTTCAATTTGCCAACATATAGCATAACACCCAGGGCTCATCCCGCCAAGTGCCCCCTTCGGTGCCCATCACCCAGTCACCCCAACCCCACGCCTACCTCCCTTTCCACTACCCCTTGTTTGTTTCCCAGAGTTAGGTGTCTCTCATGTTTTGTTACCCTCACTGATATTTTCACTCCTTTCCCCTCTATTCCCTTTCCCTAATTTTTATATTCCCCAAATGAATGAGACCATATAATGTTTGTCCTTCTCCAGTTGACTTATTTCTATAGTTCCAATTCTTGAGAACAGAGTCTTAACAGAGAAAAAAGATGATGCACAAACAAATCAGTATGATATGGTTCACTCATATAGTATTAGAGTCCTGTGTATGTGTGTTTGTGTGTGTGTGTATGTGTGTCTGGCTAACAATCCATTATCTAGAAAAAGGGAAAAAGAGAGACAAAGAGACAGAAACCAAGAAGGACAAAGACAGAAACAGACAAAGACAGAGACAAGAGAGATAGAGACTGGGACTAAGATAGAGAGACAGAGACCAAGAAGGATGGAGACACAGAAAGGGAGAAACACGGAGACAGAGACTTGGAGGGAGAGTGAGAGAGAGAGAGAGCATAACTGAGGAGCAATGACCACCTCCTTCCTCCTTTGGAAGATGAAATGATGGAGCTGGGTGACAGCCCACAGAATGAACAGAGAGGCACTGGGCAGAATCCAAGGGAAGGGGACTTCTGACAGCTTCGAGCTGTAGAACACTATGCATGTATCAAAGGAAATATTAGACACCTGTCAAAATGATAGATGCCTGTCTGTGGTCATCAAATGGTGAAGCTGAGTCTTTAGGAAAGACCAGACAGCTGAAGAAATGAAGAGATTTGGATTTTTATCCTGTAGGCCAGGGGCAACTGTTAAAGTTGTAAGCATTGGAATAACATGATCGTATTTAAATTCTAGGAGGGTTGCTCTGGTAGCTTCTGGGCAGGGATGAGGCTGGAAGTAGCACTGACGTGGCTCTAAACTAATACAGGGGGTTTTGAAAGTGAGATGGAGAAGCAGAAAGTAGACTAGAGAGACTTTCTGGCTTTGCATCCTGGATGTGTGGCATGACCGTGGACGAGGAAGAATGCATAGAAGGAAGCAGGTGTGGAAGGAGGCGAAGATGGGTGGGTACAAATTTTGAAGTATAACAAAATAATAAAAGAGGAGAAGGGGATGGAAATCTAGAGCACCTAGATGAAACATGTGATGGATACAGAATAGTGAGAAGTAACTCACACTGTACTGTGACCTCCAGTAGCCAGGACCATACCTTATTTATCCTTGTATTTTTATAAGAACCCTGCACCAGGGACTAGAAAACTCGCTGTTGGATGAATATGCTTCTTTCTTTAGAATTCAGGTGCCTATCTTGGTTTTTTGTTTTGTTTTGTTTTGTTTTTCCCCTATTTGGTTTTAAAGGCTTTTTTTCCCCTAGAAGTTGAGGAGGGCCTTCAGAGAAGCAGATGATCTCTTTCAGGTCCATTCAGCCTTAGACTCTCCTTAATACCTTGTTTGGGACTATTCCACTTCACGAAGATTTAATATGGCATTGCATCAACATCATTGACTCAGAGCTCACACCTGCAGGGTTCAAAGGTAAGATAGGGAGGAGGCAGAGAAACATCTGAGAAATGATGACTGTCTTCAGTGAGAGAACAAGAAAATACTATAGCTCTCATTTCTAGTGTGGGTAAGAATATGAGCCCTTCTCTGGTGAAGTCAGCATTCCTGTGGTAGATTGGAGTGTGTGGTGTGGGATGTCTCCTCTAAACGTGTGTTGACTGGTGGAAAGTGAAATGATTTCATTAGATCTGTGTCATTAGTTGTGGCTTTGCAATAACATCCACTCATCTCATTAAACTCCAGGAAAATTGAAAATTAAAAAATTTGGGGATCAAAATGTCACCTGTCAGCACTTGTGTAATCATCCACCCAGAGGTGGTGTTTGAAATGTGCTGTGGAGACTCTGTGCACCTGGCTACCTGCTTTAGGTGTGGCTCTGGTTCTAGAAGGAGAGCAATGAGAAGTAAGGAATCACGGTGTTGGCATAGATCTCCTCTGGCAGCTTTCTATGAAAGTCCTTTCTTTTTGCCCATTTATATAGTCAGAAAGGTTTCTGGCTCTGGTTCTTCGTCTGATGCCAAAGTGCATTTCCCCCAAATTTATTTCTGATTTGGCTAATTAATAATTGCTTATTTTAGAGTGACGTACCTTTGTTAACAAAACCTGAGGATTAATGAGTTCTATGCATGAATGTGGGCTTTATGACTGTGGTTGGAACAAATTCAAATAAGTCATAGTTCTTCTCTGAGTGTTCAGATTGCCGGCAATTCACTCTTACTATCCTAATATGTGCCCTCTAAATCAAGAGAGCAGTCCATATCAGGGATCATATATTTCACTGCAAAGCAAGGCAGGTGTATTTCAATAATGTTTCTGTTGAGTTTCTATTGTGTTTTATAATTCACACTTTCATTTATTTTTAAAATAACCAGGATGATTCCTTGTCTTTATAAAATACAAACACACACATACAGGGATACACACACACCCAGGACACATAGACACACACAACAAAGGACACATTATAATACACAGTCTCCCCAGAGTAGTTGGTCAGGATATTTGTGGTAAAATAATGTGGCACACCACGTCAGAATGAATGAGAATTGCTTCTTGAATACTAACAGTATTCAAGAACCAGAAGTTCTTTTAGGTTACTAAGATATCACCTCAACTTTACTTTATTTGAATAAAAAACTATTTGAAGGAGTTTCCCCTTCTATGATAAATTTTTTGACTTTTTTGGAAGCTCTGCAAAGGAGTACTAGATGGCTTGGAAAGAACTCAGAAATGGCATTAGTTTACCATGGGTGCTGGATTAGATAGTGAACCGGGGTAAATTTCTCCAAATACAAATAAATATATTTAAAAACTTGTTTTGGATATAAGCCTGTGAACAGATATTATCTCAATCCCCAAAGTACTGCATGCAGGAATTTATCCTAAAGAGAATTGTAGGGGTGCCTGGGTGGCTCAGTTGGTTAAGCATCTAATTTTGGCTCAGGTCATGATCCCAGGCTCCTGGGATAGAGCGCCGCATCGGGCTCCTGTTCAGTGGAGAGTCTGCTTCTCCCTCTGCCCCTCCCACCACTCATGCTCGCTCTTGCCCGCTCTCTGTCTCTCTCTCAAATAAATAAAATCTTTAGGAAAAAAAAAGAATGGTAAGGAAGTCTACAGAGACGTTATTCAAAGATCACAGAGTTATCTATGGTAGCAAAAAAGCTGGGAACAGCCTAAACATCCAACAACATGGAAACATCTACTGTGAATGATGATATAGTTATAAAAAGGGATTTTTAGGGCCAATTATATTTGAAAATAATTATATTAGATTGCATCTATGGTAGAAATTCAAATAGGAACACACGCACACACACACACTGACAGGGATACAAAGAGGGAAGAAAAAATACAACTTGAGTAGTTACTTCTGGCTAATGGGTAATAATAGATGATAGGTAAATGTTGATTCCTTCTTCATCTTCCTCTGAATTCTCCAAGTAAATTCTCCAAGTGATATTGATTTTATAATTACAAAATGAAATACAAAATATTAAGATGACTCATTCCCTGTTCCTGGCAAGATTTTGCCTGCTGTCCATTTGTCTGCTGAGGCTGTTGACCTTTTACTATGGAGGAAGAGCGTGAGAGAGGTGTACTAAACTGAAATGGCTCATCTCCTACCAGGGGCCATATATGCTAATCAAATGGCTTTTCTTGGTAGAAAAGAAGAAATGAAAAGAGAAGCGCCTGGGTGGATTATATGGTGTGTAAATTATATCTCAGTATGGCTTATTTAAAAAAGAGCGACGGGAAGCTGAAAGACCTAGGGTTGCCAACATTGAGGGTAACTGTGGCTTTGAAGTTCATTTTCAAGAATATAGTAGAAAGAAGTCATCCCGATTTCAGTGAGCACCGGAAAGATTGGAGCAGGGCAAGAGGGGCAAGAATATGAGGGAGGGAGATTGGAAAGGAAAGTCTCTGGCTACTCTCCGTTGAGTTCCTGACCTCCCCCTTGCCCTTGTATCTTGAACATTCCTTGGTGCTGAAGCTCTTCTTGCCTCACACTCCGGGACTAGTCACAGGTCTTTAGTACCTCTGTCTGCTTTAGTCACCTGAGGGCAAATTCAGATTTGGCCTGTAGCAAGCTTTGTAATAAATAGGAGTACTTTCACTTCTTTTTTTGCCCTTATATAAATATTTTAATCATTAGGAAAATCTATATAGTTTCAAATTAATCTGATTTATCTCCAGCACTAGCTAGTTCTTGGTGTTTCCTAAAAAGGCATGTATAGGGATATTAACAAATTTTTTTCTATAACATTAAATAATACATTCTCATATTTCTGAGTATGAGATTTTCTTTCTAATATTGTAGTTATCAAACAGATTTAAAATAGTCTTTGAATAGAGAATTTTCAGGATAGGCATTTCATCATTTTATTTATTTAAATATCAGTGTTCATAATATTTTTTTCAAGATTTTATTTTCACTCTCTATGCCCAACGTGGCACTCGAACTCAAAACCCAAGATGAGAAGTCACATGTTCCACCAACTGAGCCAGCCACAATCCCCAGTGTTCATAATATTTGTTTTAATAATAATAATGACAAATATTTATTAAGCATTTCTGAAACATGATATTATTTAAATCTCACAACACCCCTAGGAGGTCAATAAGGTTACAGCTCTTATATAATATATGCATACAGTTGAGGCTTAAAGTGAATTGATTTGCCCATGGTCATATAATGAAGATCCAAACCAGGACTGCTAACCACATCTTACTCTAGAGCCTTTGATCTTGATTCTTCATTTTGTTTTTGGCACTTCCCACCATGATTTTGGGAAGTGGGATGGGCTTTTATCTTCCTTGTTTATTTGCTTTATCTTACGTGTGTTATAATAATTGAAAGGGCAGGCATCCAGCAGCATTAACTGTTTCTCAAGACTCTGTAGTTATGTTGGTCACACTTTACATTTTATTAGTAACACTTTTCAATAGAACCAAAGGAACATATCTAAGGGATACAGAAAGCTAGCATGTGTTTAAATTTGCAAAGCTCCTTGCAAGATACATCCACGAAGGCAAAAGAAACAAAAGCAAAAATGAACTATTGGGACTTCATCAAGATAAGAAGCTTTTGCACAGCAAAGGATACAGTCAACAAAACTCAAAGACAACCTACAGAATGGGAGAAGATATTTGCAAATGACATATCAGATAAAGGGCTAGTTTCCAAGATCTATAAAGAACTTATTAAACTCAACACCAAAGAAACAAACAATCCAATCATGAAATGGGCAAAAGACATGAACAGAAATCTCACAGAGGAAGACATAGACATGGCCAACATGCACATGAGAAAATGCTCTGCATCACTTGCCATCAGGGAAATACAAATCAAAACCACAATGAGATACCACCTCCCACCAGTGAGAATGGGGAAAATTAACAAGGCAGGAAACAACAAATGTTGGAGAGGATGCGGAGAAAAGGGAACCCTCATACACTGTTGGTGGGAATGTGAACTGGTGCAGCCACTCTGGAAAACTGTGTGGAGGTTCCTCAAAGAGTTAAAAATAGACCTGCCCTACGACCCAGCAATTGCACTGCTGGGGATTTACCCCAAAGATACAGATGCAGTGAAACGCCGGGACACCTGCACCCCGATGTTTCTAGCAGCAATGGCCACGATAGCCAAACTGTGGAAGGAACCTCGGTGTCCAACGAAAGATGAATGGATAAAGAAGATGTGGTTTATGTATACAATGGAATATTACTCAGCTATTAGAAATGACAAATACCCACCATTTGCTTCAACGTGGATGGAACTGGAGGGTATTATGCTGAGTGAAGTAAGCCAGTCGGAGAAGGACAAACATTATATGTTCTCATTCATTTGGGGAATATAAATAATAGTGAAAGGGAATAGAAGGGAAGGGAGAAGAAATGTGTGGGAAATATCAGAAAGGGAGACAGAACGTAAAGACTGCTAACTCTGGGAAACGAACTAGGGGTGGTAGAAGGGGAGGAGGGCGGGGGGTGGGAGTGAATGGGTGACGGGCACTGGGGGTTATTCTGTATGTTAGTAAATTGAACACCAATAAAAAAATAAAAATAAAAAAAAAACAAAGTCAAAAAAAAAATAAAAAATAAAAAATAAAAAAAAAGGTAGAAGCAAAATAAATAAATAAATAAATAAATTTGTATATATAATGAATAAAAAAAAAAAAATTTGCAAAGCTCAAGGAATTGTGGCTACAATTCTGTAACTCCCCGGCCAGTAAATAACATTTCACATTCATGTGTTCAAATGGCAAGAAAACTTGGGATTTCCCTTAGCTGAGTAGAGTATCATTATATCTTTATTCTAGCTGTGCTTTTCTAAAACACCGCATGCCATGTATATCCTTTTCATAATGTGTGACCATGATGAAGAGCATACTCTCATAGAGTGACATTGACATTCTTGAAGAATTAATAATCTGTTAAAAAAGGCAAAATTATCCCTTCATTTCATTTTTTTTTTTTTTTTTGGTTACAAAAAACTTTTTTTTAAAGATCTTATTTATTTATTCATAGAGACAGAGAAAGAGAGAGGCAGAGACACAGGCAGAGGGAGAAGCAGGCTCCATGCAGGGAGCCCGACATGGGACTCGATCCCGGGTCCCCAGGATCACACCCCGGACTGCAGGCGGCGCCAAACCGCTGCGCCGCCCAGGGATCCCCCTGCATTTTTTTTTTTAAACATCAAAAAACTATTCCTGTGATTTCCCTACTTTCCTCTCAGGCCTCTTCAGAACTCCATGCTCTGCATATCTGTGGTGTTTCCAAGTGAATATGAATGTGTTTGGTTTTTACATTGCAACCACTAGTAATACTCCCAAAACAAAGCTGTAGGCAAGGTAACAGAGCCACCCATTAAATCCCTGAGAGAACAGAGAGCTTTCTTCATTCTCTCAAAGTGCCCCTTCTTTCCTGACTTTGGCTTACACACTGAGCTCATCTATGGCAGTGGACTCTGTCAGGTTTGGCCTTAATTATTGTTTAATATTGTATTGTTTTTACACCTTTTGGAGGACGAAAATTAGAAATAACACCATTCAGTTTGTTAATAAGTGTGACAGACCAATCTTCTCATTACTATTTATTTCAACAGTTGTTATGTGATCATGTGTTTAAGGCCACTCCTTTATGTGGGGGGTGGGGTCTCAAGTGAAGAGTGGGATCATTCATTATATTTATCAACACAGTCTTTCCAATCTGCTGGGGAGTGGTATGATTTTTAGACCAGAAAGATGGATGGGGTGGGGCGGTCTGTGCCTACTAGCTGAGATAGACCCTTCTATTGGCTTTGAAGGAAATAAATCAGGTAACTCAGTGGTCTGCTTTTGTCTGTGGGAAGGAAGCTATGGTATGGGTACAGAAGGCACCCAGTGAGTTGTGGTAGGACATGCCCTAGCCCTCTGGATTAGGCTCTAGTTTGATTAAATTAAAACTTAGAATTTTGCAAATGTAGTGTTTTCCCCGTAAACTTGACAGCTTCCCGATACTAATGTTTTTTTTTTCTCGTGAGATTAATGGTGGTATCAATAGATGTGATGTTTTTTATTGTGTAATGATAAGTGACAGCATTTGGTACATCTGTATGACTCAATAAAGTAATGTTTTCCAAATAAGCAATGCATGATGTCACCAAATCCATTAATAATAGAAGATAGACCAATATTGGACTTTAATATTACAGAATATGGGAAGCTCATTGAACTGGCTTCAAATTCCACATTTAACTAATCTTTGAGAAATTACCGCTTGTAAAGTTTTGGTGTAGATTCAGGGAAAGATAACCATGATTATCTTAAAAAGCCTTTTTTTTTTTTTTTTTTTTTGCAGTTTAAAATGATTTATTTGACAAACTTCTGTGGCTTACATTTTAGCATTTCATCAACTGCAAAAGAGGAAATAATTTATGGGCCTGGTATGCTTTTGAAAATATTTATGGTTCATAAAAATGTACATTCATATAGTTTGAAATGAACATATTTTAAGAAAGTTCAAGCATATAGAAACACTTGTTTAATCTCACAAAATGTATTAATTTTGTTGGGAATATTTGCACTATAAAAAGGTCTTTAATTTACCAAAGGATTTGACACGAAGCTTTACTTTAAGTTGCAATTATTTTTTCCAGTCTAAAGAGGGGTTACGACTCATGCTATCCTCACATAGCTGCTTCTGTGCAACCATATGGATGAGAAGAGACACCAAAAGGGTAAAGTCTTAGTTAGAAAGAAGATGCATGGGATCCCTGGGTGGCGCAGCGGTTTGGCGCCTGCCTTTGGCCCAGGGCGTGATCCTGGAGACCCGGGATCGAATCCCACGTCGGGCTCCCGGTGCATGGAGCCTGCTTCTCCCTCTGCCTGTGTCTCAGCCTCTCTCTCTCTCTCTCTCTGTGTGTGACTATCATAAATAAATAAAAATTTAAAAAAAAAAAAAAAAAAAAAAAAAAAGAAGATGCAGGACAGACAACCGACAGGTGTCCCTTAAGGAAGACTTTGGAACAATATCCAGTCAGATATAAAGACACTTAAATATGAGGGTCAGTCCTCATCTGCATATACCTGTTCTTTTTTTTTTTTTTTTTTTTTCCTTTAACACACTCATTCATACTGGAAAACATAATGGTGACTATTTGGTCATGAATCTTAAAAGGCTATTTTTATTAGCCTTTTACTTCAACTACATATGTGTCTGATGCTGGATACAGAAGCAGATTTGAGAATCCAGCTGTCTTCTCCTAAGCTGAACATAAAAAGATTATCAATGGTAAAACAGTGCCTCTCTTCTCACTATTTTTTTGTCTTTGAATATATAGTTATTTTAAATAAACTTTATTGTTTATTTTGACATGTAATAGTTTTATTTATTTATTAATAATTAATAAATAGGGTTATAACAAACCTATTAATAAATAGGTTTATTATTTTTTTCCAAATAATTAAAAAATATTTAAACAGTCTACCAGTTTTAATTGCTTATATGATAAAATCAGTGTATATAAGTTACATAAGCAAAGCTCCTTTGAATCTTTAATAATTTTTAAGAATGTAGTCTTGAAAACAATGTTTCCCAAGCCAATAATTTGCATAGTAATACTCTTTTCATTCATGTCTCTATTCAAATGGCTTATGTTTAGAGAGGCCTATCTAAAAATAGCAGCCTTTTATTTTTCGTTCTGGCACTTCTCATTATCAGACATTGCATTATGTATCTATTTTTTTCTTTGCTATCTTCTCTTTGAAAGTATAGGTTCTGTTAAGAAAGATGTTTGTCTGTCTTGTCCATTACCTTATTTCCTTCACCTACTATAGTACCTGGCACATAGTAGCTATTCAGCAAATATCTATTGAAATAATGAAAATATTTCCTATGTGGATATTTTCCCTGTAGTACTAAAGCTTTAGAGACTCCATGTGTAATTCTTTTTAATTATGCCTCACACTTTTGGTATTATTTTTTAGTCTGTCATGGGTTTTTATACTAGCTGACATATCCAGTCAGTTTTCACATGGTGTTCCCCAGCACCCTCTCCCCACGACACATTCATATGGGTATGAGGTTCCATATTTCCTGACAACAACAACTGTCACCGTGGCCAGACACAGTCTCTTAATTACACACCCCATTCTAGGTATGCTGGAGACCTCAAGCTAGAACTGCTTGAAGTTCTATTGCAAAATGGAAATGAATACCTCTTCGTGGTACTCTCTTAGAGGGGCACAAAACATGCTATAGAATTTTTAAGGAAAGAGCCCTTCCCATTGTTTTTGACTTCTCCCTCTCCAGAGACCCTGCGTGAACTTCATGGGAGAATGTAAGTCCAATCTAAGTTAAGAACACTATCTACTTAGACTCATCTCTCCCCTAACAAAAAATACTATGCTGGTGTAAGCTCCTTACATACACCTGACTTCTTTCTTTAGAGCAGGATCTCAACCTTGGCTATATATACATTTGAATCCATTGAGAATCTTCAAAATACCGATTATTATGTTCCACCCACAGAAATTCTGCCTTAGTTAATCTGGGATGCAGCCTAATCAGTGAGAATATTCAAAGCTCCCCAGATAAGGTGAACTGGTACAGCCACTCTGTAAAATTGTGTGGAGGTTCCTCAAAGAGTAAAATAGACCTGCCCTATGACCAAGCAATTGCTCTACTGGGGATTTACCCCAAAGATACAGATGCAGTGAAAACCCAAGACACCTGGACCCCAATGTTTATAGCAGCAATGTCCACAGTACCCAGACTGTGGAAGGAGCCTCGGTGTCCATCGAAAGATGAATGGATAAAGAAGATGTGGTCTATGTATACAATGGAATATTCCTCAGCCACTAGAAATGACAAATACCGACCATTTGCTTCAACATGGATAGAACTGGAGGGTATTATGCTGAGTGAAGTAAGTCCATTTGGAGAAGGACAAACATTATATGGTTTCATTCATTTGGGGAATATAAAAAATAGTGAAAGGGATTAAAGGAGAAAGGAGAGAAAATGAGTGGGAAATATCAGTGAGGGTGACAGAACATGGGAGACTCCTAACTCTGGGAAACGAACAAGGGACAGTGGAAGGGGTGGTGGTGGGGGGGGATGGAATGACTGGGTGTTGGGCACTGAGTGTGGCACTTGACGGGATGAGCACTGGGTGTTATACTATATGTTGGCAAATTGAACTCCAATAAAAAAAAATACAAAAAAAAAAAAAAAAAAAACTCCCCAGATGATTCTAATGTGCTGACCTGGGTGAGTTGTCCCTCAGAGACTATTCAGTCCTCCCCAAAGGGACTTCTCTTGTGTCCCTCCCCCCAGATCATTGCATAAACCCAGCCATAATTTCTTCTAAGAATTGAATTCCAAGCAACTAAGCTATTTCTGACCTGTCCAATGGAGAAACAGTCTTGTAAATTCAGGATGTATCTGAACTGGAATGTGATCAATTGAATGGGAATCAGCCTTCCTCTTCTCCTAAGTGCACAGTGGGAAATAAAGTATCTTCTCTGTCATTTGGTAGTTATCTTCAGACTCCTGCTCCATCTCCAGCCATTGCCCCCAATGTGCATCCTAGACTAACAATCTCAAACTCTTTTCAGTTTCCTTAAACCTAAGAAGTTTATGAGAAAGTACATATTTGTTTGTAGAGTTGGGTTCCTGTGTTTGGAACAGCTTTTCTTACCCTTTTACCTGACATATTTTGAGGCATCTCAGAATCATCACAGTCCTCTGGAAAACAAGCCTTCACTACCACAAGCCAGGTTAGGTGTGCCCTCCTTGATTGATTTTCCTTCTCATCCTACAAATTTCTACACTACACTGCCATTTTCTGTTACAGTTGTCTGACTCTCTAATCATGAACTCCTAAAAACAGACCATGTATTTTTCTTAATTTTTGCATTGTCAGTACGCAGACAGAGCATAGTGCATTAAACCATCAATAAGTGCCTATTATATGTTGGGAAAAGTTAGTGAATATTTTATGAAATATTTATATTTGAGGTGTTCTTAGGGAGGAGATGTCTATAACTTTTACTTTACATGTGTTGTCCAAACAGTCATATGATGTATCTTGGGTCATACTCCCTAGTTGTTGGGTCCTAGACAAAAGAATTCCTGACTTTATTATTATTATTTTTTTGAATTCCTGACTTTAATTCAGTGCCCGTGCTGTTCAGAATTTTCTGTAGTTTTTTTTTTTTTTTAAGATTTTATTTATTTATTCATGAGAGACAGAGAGAGAGAGAGGCAGAGACACAGGCAGAGGGAGAAGCAGGCTCCATGCAGGGAGCCCAATGCAGGACTCGATCCCAGGACTCTAGGACCATGCCCTGGGCTGAAGGCAGACACCCAACCACTGAGCCACCCAGGTGTCCCCTGTAGGTTTTTTAAATTGATATTGTGTTGCTTGGCTTCGATTTTGGTTAAGAATGATTTAGGTGCTGCTATGTGAGAAAGCACTTTCCTGAGTATAAGTTAGATATTTGGGGAGAGTGTCTAAATTCCTAAGCTGCTCAATTACCACAACTCATGCTCTCTGCTCTAATAGTTGAAACCATACCTGTTGACATCCCATGGTATATGCTTAAATATTCCCTTTGAAGTACATAAAATCATTAATATATCACAGCATATGGTAATATGAATTGCATAGTACTTGCACTTAACCTAGATAAATTTTTAAAGCAATAGTAAGAGTAAAAAACAATGAGAAATAGTATATTAAATAATACAGGCTATGTTACTTGACATTCTATTTAATTAGGAATGTCCAGGAGTGAACATAACATAGAAATATAAATATGCTCTACCTTCAGACAGTCTTGCTTCCTACATGTCTCTTAGAACTCAGGCATCATACTTCATTATATGTGAGTCTGTAGATGAAAGATATGACTTATTGTTCATTCAGCATGGCCCATAAACCTGAGACAGCCACCACCTCTGGTATCAATCAGAGAAACTGATCTTATCAAGTACTGGAGAGAAAAACCAGCCATGTTGGATTCACTGAGAGGCAGTAGATTGTTCTCCAGCATGGTACCTTCAAGAACAATTTTCATAGACCTTAAAACCTATTATCCCATTAGGTAGGATTTTTCTATATGTATGGGAAAATAAGATTTCTGCATATTTTATGGTATATATTGTGTATCATATGTTCTGTATATATTATATCATTGCTAATATATAACATTTTATATAAAGAAATTATTTGTATTATTTTCTGGTCAATAATGTTGAATTGTACACATATTGTCCTACCTGCTACAAACAGACATCAGAGCAAAACATTTTTAAAATTAATAAACATAGTTGTTCTAGAAAACAAGAACAAGAGATCTCTGTAGACCAGAGTAAGGATATTTTCCTAAAAGAAAAAGGCAAAAAAAAAAAAAAGAAAGAAAAAGGCAATGGGGAACAAATAAAGTTCAGAACAGTCAGAGCTGTGAAATCAGTCCATAGGCAGGCAAGGGTTGGAACCCAAGTGAGTGCTTGGAAAAAGGTGCCAGTATCTTTATGCCCACACAAGTTGTGTGTGTAGCTCACAGCCACATCTATACAACTTGTGTAAAACTGGGTGCTGGGAAAAATGCCACCTGCTTTTGACTCTCGGCTGACCTAAGGACAGCAATACCTCCTGACATTTAGCTTGGGGCTCCTGCAACACAGTTCATACAGTTATGGGAGCCCAGAGCTGAGCCTTAACAGGAGCATTTCTAGAAATAGAACTGTAAAGAGTGTAGCCCTGAGTGTCAGACTTGCAGAGGAGCCAGACTGCCAGTGGAGCCTGTGCAGAGGCCACCACAACCTTGCTTATAAGAGAGCAGAATGGAAAAAAAAAAAAAGACAGCAGGATGCTCTCGGAGGAGACACTCTGTGGAAAATGACTACATAGGCACTTCACAAAGACAATGAAAGACAAACAACAAACTGGTAAACAAGAAAAGCTGATAGTGAGGAAAATAGATATACTAGTACAACCAAAAAAGGACTTCAAAATAAGGACTTTTGATGCCATTAGTAAGATAAGAGATTTCAGCCATGAGAGAAGAATGAAAGTTTAAAAACAAGAATATGGGGTTATGCCACAAGAATAGATAATTATGAAGAATAAATAATAAGAAACATTGGCAATAAAAAATGTAGTTATTGGAATTAAAAAATAAAACTTTAAAAGCAAACTGAATAGCAATGAGCACAGCAGAAAAATAAGTCCACTGGGATAATTAAATGAACTTATCTCAGAATTCAACTTGTGATATGGACAATAATTCAAGAAACTCCTCCAGGAGAGGATAGTAGGGATAATATAGATAGCATCTTAAAGGAGGATCACTGATAATTTTATGACACTAAAGAGAGATAATGAGTTTGAAAAGATTCACTGTGATGAGAAATACTAAAGCAAAATAATTATATTTAGACACATAATATTAAAACTTCAGAACATTAACAATCCTAAGATTTACAAGGGTAAAAGAAAGTATTTGTAAATGAACAAGGATCTGAGTGAAGACTGATTAATTATCAATGGTTGTGGATGCCGGAAGACAATGGAGTAATGTCTTCAAAAATTTGAGGAAGAAAACTGATTGATTTTTTTTTAAAGATTTACTGATTTATTTGAGAGAGAGAAAATGATTGAGGGGGAGGGGCAGAGTGAGAGGAAGAAGCAGACTCCCCGCTGAGGAGGGAGCGGGTTGTGCGGCTCCATCCCAGGACCTCAAGATCATGACCTGAGCCTAAGGCACATGCTTAACCATCTGAGCCATCTAGGTGCGCTGAGGGGGAAAAAATTAAGGTTCTTACCTAGTCGAACTATCACTCAGAAGTGATAGTGAAACAAAGAAAGTTCTAGATATATAAGGACTCAAAGTTTGTCTCCTTTAGAATGAGTCCCTAAAACATCAGTAGAAGGCATGATGTTAAGGTGAGCTCTCCCTCCAAAATATGTCTGTCTGAGGGCAGAATGTGTAGAGTAACACTCAATCTAATATGGCTGAAGTTGGAAATAAAATTTTCAACCAACAATACTACAGGATCTGTGTGAAGAAAGATTATGGAGGCTGAGTAAAAGTGTGGGACAAAGAAAACCACATCAGCTCAGCTCTTCAGAGCCTCTGTCTCTTCTCTGAAACTCATTAAAGCCATGGGCCACTGTCCCCACCCTCAGGCCTGGAGAAGTAGCTCAGAGTTTTTGCATAGGGAGACTGGCTGGAAGAACGGAGAGCAATGTAGGTCTTTCTAAGGACAATGACTTTATTTGGAGAGACTAAAGAGAAGATCAAGCCTTGAAGGCACTTTTAAAAATAATGGAGATTTTGGTGGTAGACGTGGAGGCGAGGAGTTCTTGAGAGCAACATGCTAAATCACAGATCAGCTGTATGTTTAACAGAGATACAAGGAAAAATAGAACCAGGAAAACGCCTCCTGTGAGTGGGACAAACAACTGGCCTCAAAGATTATCTCTGTAAAGAAGCTTAAATCTAACTGATTCACACTACAGAGCAATTTGTTCCTCAAGGTATTGTTGAAACACTAGAGCAATCAATTGACAATTAGTGGAGCCTAAAAGCTGGGTTTGATACCAACAGTGAAAGACTAAAATAAATTTATAATCTCTACTATAGAATACACTACAATTTTCCTGGATGTGTGTAGTCATCAGGAGCAAAATTAGGAGAGAGGAGGAAAAAAGAAAGTGATGGCACAAAACGTAACATCACAAAAATTTAAGTTGCGTGTAACTAGATTGTGGAACATTTTACAATAAAGAATTATATAAATAAATTTATGCCATGAAATTTTAGAACCTCGATATTTTTATTTTTTATTTTTTTATTAAACTTTTGTTTTAATGGGTCTCAAAATTCTGTGACAGAATTTTGGTCAAGTGGTTTCCATTAAAAAGTACTGATTTTAAAAACTAATAACTTAAAACTGCCACACACACACAAAAAAATAAAACCAAATGGTCCACACAACATTCTCCCTTCCTTCTGAGGGTTTTAGGATGCGCTGTTCTCATTAACCAGACTTTTACTATTCAACCCAAGTGGCCGATTGACACAGTTCTGAGGCCGTTCTTCCACCACCGATCAAGACTGGGGTGGCAGGTGTTGGGGATAATACTCATTTAGCCTCCTGGGCTTTCTGGGCAGACTGGGGGACTCTGCCAGCTCCAGCTGCCTTCTTGTCCTCCGCTTTGAGGACATCCGCGCCACCGTCTGTTTCATGTCACGAGCAGCAAAACGGCCCAGAGGAGGGTGGTCAGAGAAGCTCTCAACACACATAGGTTTGCCAGGAACCACATCCCCAGATTTCACGAACTTGGGACCATCTTCCAGCTTCTTTCCAGACCGACGATCTACCTTCCCCTTCAGCTCCGCAAACCTGCAAGTGCTGTGAGCTGCGGGTCGGCCCAGCACAGGTGCGTGTCCAGCACCGATTTGGCCTGGAGGTTCAGGAGAATCACCTGAGCCGCGAAGCCAGCTGCTTCCACGGGTGGGTCCTTGTTGCTGTCGCCGGCCGCGTCGCCACGACGAACATCTTTGACAGACACGCTCTTGACATCGAAGCCCACGTTGTCCCCAGGAAGAGCCTCACTCCAGCGTCCCGGTGCATTTCCACAGACTTTCCTTCGGGTGTAACATTGACCGGAGCAAGGTGACCCCCTGCCAGGCCGAAGAACACCAGCCCCCCTCGGCCCCAGGCCGGTACCGACACCACCGATTTTGCAGGCGTCCCGGAGAGGCAGGTGCAAGGGCTTGGCAGGTGGACGAGTCGGCGGCGGGATGCAGCCAGAGCTCCGAGCAGTGGGTTCCCGCATCCCCGTCCTCACGGGGCACTTTCCGTCCCTGGCCCCACGGCGTGTTACCCCTGGCTCCAGCCTGTCGTCACCTTTCCAGCCAGAGACGGCACAAGTGGTGCTGCTGCGTGGGGGGTAGCCAAGCTCCGTGGTGCGGGTGCTGACTTCCTGGGCGATGTCCTCGGGGCTCCTCGGGCTGTGGGGTGGCTCAGTGGGATCCGTTTCGTTAACACCAACGATTAGTTGTTTCACGCCCAGTGTGTAAGCCAGAGGGCACGCTCACGGGTCTGCCCATTCCCCGAGACCCTGCTTCAAATTCACCGACACCAGCGGCAACGACCAGGACAGCACAGTCAGCCTGACGTGTGCCCGGAATCATGGTTTTGATAAAGTCTCTGTGTCCTGGGGCATCAGTGATGGTCACATCAGTGATGGTCACATAACACTGCTGGTCTCCACGGGGAATTTCCACAGGGACACATCAGTGGTGATACCACGTTCACGTCCAGCTTTCAGTTTATCCAAGGCCCAGGCATACGTGAAGGAGCCTTTTCCCATCTCAGCAGCCTCCTTCTCAAATTCTTCGATAGTTCTTTGGTCGATCCCACCACATTTGTGGATCAGATGGCCAGTAGTGGTAGACTTGCCCGAGTCTACGTGTCCAATGACGATGATGTTGTTGTGAGTCCTTTCCTGTCCCATTTTTGGTTTAGGTTTAGCGGTGGTTTTCACGACACCTGTGTTCTGGTGGCAAAACTGTTGCAGGAAAAAAAAAAGCAGTATTTTTAAACCTAAGGGGAAAACATGACCAAAACTAACCTAAGATGTAGGAAATCTGATTATTAAGTATAAAATAAGTCGAAAGACTAGGGTTCTTCATATTTAAAAAATAAAAGTAATAAGAGGCTCTGAGATAATTTCTGTTAATTCTTTATAAAATATATTATTGTGCCTGATACAAACTGATTTGTGGGAAAAGAAGAAAGGGAAAGGAGAAGGGGAGAGGAAATTTTATTTTATTTTTTTATTTTTTTTAATTTTTATTTATTTATGATAGTCACACAGAGAGAGAGGGAGAGGCAGAGACACAGGCAGAGGGAGAAGCAGGCTCCATGCACCGGGAGCCCGACGTGGGATTCGATCCCGGGTCTCCAGGATCAGCCCTGGGCCAAAGGCAGGCGGCAAAACACTGCACCACCCAGGGATCCCAAGAGGAAATTTTAAAACTCAGAGACAAAAAAAAAAAAAACAACTCAGAGACAAACACATATGTATGTATGTATGTATGTATGAAATAAAGGTGTTGTCAAACTTTGAGAGAAATAGCAATCCAATACATAGTATTAGAACAATTGGCTTCCTGTTTTGGAAGAAAAAAAATCCAATTAGGTTCCTACCTCATACCATACATAAAAATTAATTACAGATGGAAGTAATAATAATAATAATAAAATGAATTATTGGAGATTTTAATGGAAAAACATCTCCATGAATTTCAACCAGGTAAAGCTTTCTTAGAAAAGATACAGACACAAATGAAAAATCAACAACAACAAAAAAAAAATGACACAATTCAATGCATCAGATTTGTTTGTTTATTTATTTATTTGAGAGAGAGAAAAAAAGAATCACCGTTGAGCATGGAGCCTTATGCTAGGCTCAGTCTCACAACCCTGAGTTCATGACCTAGGCTGAAATCAAGTCAGAAACTCAGTCAATTGAGCCACCCAGAGGCCCCCAACATATCAAATTTTTAAAACCTATAGACAAGGTGCCCATTAAAGTTAAAATAAAATATAAAGCATTATATTGGGACAAAAAATCTTCATTATATCCAGTATATATATATACATATTTATTATGTAAACCTAAGGTCTCACATATTTATCACTGAACCAACCTACTAGGACAGAAGCATAGAAATGGTAGAAAATGGTTTTCCCAGTAAAACATGTCTATTGTCCAGGGGACATGATGTTACAGCATGATGCGGTAGGAGCAAGGGATATCGTATAGCACATATACATGTGCCATATCATGTGCGATTACTTGTAGGCCCAGCTTGGCTCTCTCCCATGTCTCCTCTTGAGGTTGTCTCTGATTGTATCCAGCTTCCATCCAAATGCACCGGGGAATGCACAGCTTCTACTTTTATTTCTTGGCCAGAAATTGCATGACCCTGAAAGTCTTATGAGAAGACAACACAGTGGGTGGGGCCAGTGAGCTTGAGACCTCAGGTCTTGGGAAGCCACCCTGGATCCAATGGTGACAGAAACTTACCATGGTAAGGAACAGTCTCATATAAATAAATCTTTTTAAATGATCATGAAAAATACAAAAACCTAATTTTAAAAGGGGTGATTTATAAAAGACGTTTAAATAGTCAGTAAATATGAAAAATTTCTCAATGTCACTAATAATCAGGTAAATGCCAACTCAAAATGAGATACTTTTTCACACATCAGATTGGCAAAGAATAAAGTCTGATGATATTAAATGTTGACAGGGATGTAGGAAAGCATATACTTGTAAACACGCTGAAAGAGATGTGCTTCATGGCAGTCACTCCAGAAGGTAACTTGAAAATGCTAATAAATCTGAAAATGTGCCTATCATATGGTGTAGAGATCTCATTTTTCAAGTGACTAAAGAGAAATCTGCTGGTATAATCAAAAATGTTTACTGCAGTTTGTTTTAATAGTGAATAACTAAAAATAGTGAAAGTGTTCACCAGTAGAGGAATAGATAAATAGAATGGGTGCATGCATACAACAGATAACACTTGAATACTGTAGACTTATAGGTATTGATGTGAACCTTCTTTATAAAAATGTATTCACCTAAAATAATATGATCATGGGACTCTGCTTCTGACCAAGATATAGGAACAGGGTGTTTTCCTTGCCTGAAACAACTGGAAAACACACACACACACACACACAAGATATATGAAAAAGCAATTTACATTCACTAGACTCAGCAACTCTCCCTTGAGACATAAGAAACTAGTAAGGTGAGCACTTTGATTATCCCATCTGGGCTTGAGGGTTTCAAGGCTGTGCCATGAGATGGGGGTCACCCTGGTAAAGCACACAGGACTTTCTGAGCTGAGGAGAATGAGCCTTGAGTCTGGGAAGACCATAGTGGCTGAAGTTCACAGGACACAGTATCGCTAAGAGGCTGCAGAGAGAGAGACTCAGATGGGGGGGGTGGGGGTGGGTGGGGGGGGGCATTCAGTACTCAGGGTGCATGTATATAAGGAAACTTATACAGAGAAAGAATCACCTAAAAGGAATGGAGAGAACAGTGCCCAGCACCTACATAGAGCCAGGAATAGTGCCTATTTCTATTTTCCAGACCGGAAAAACCCAAGATCCACAGACCTTTGGGTGGAATACATAGAAAATATATGCAGTTGAACATACCTCTAGCCAGACTGATTAGGGAAAACAAATAGAAAAGACAAATTGCCAGTATCAAGAATGAGAGAGTTGATGTAATTACAAATTCTAACATGTTAAAAGGATAATAAGGGAATATGATGAAAAATGTATGCCAATAAATTTAACAGGTTAGATGAAATGAACCAATTTTTTTTGAAAGACACGAAGTACCAAAGCTCACTCAAGAAGAAAGCTAGAGGGGCTCCTGGGTGGCTCAGTGATTGAGCATCTGCCTTCAGCTCAGGTCATGATCCCGTGGTCCTGGGATCGAGTCCCACATCGGGCTCCCTGCAAGGAGCTTGTTTCTCCCTCAGCCTATGTCTCTGCCTCTCTCTGTGTGTCTCCCATGAATAAATAAATAAAATCTTTAAAAACAGAAAAAAAGAAGAAAGCTAGAACCTAAATAGCCCTATATCTATCAAAGGAATTACATTTATAAAGTTCATCCCACAAAGAAATCTCAATGCCCAAATGGCTTCACTGGTGAATTTTACCTAGCATTTAAAGAAGTATTGGGGCAGCCCCGGTGGCCCAGCGGTTTAGCACCACCTTCAGCCTGGGGTGTGATCTTGGAGACCCTGGATCGAGTCCCACGTCGGGCTCCCAGTGCATGGAGCCTGCTTCTCCCTCTGCCTGTGTCTCTGCCTCTCTCTCTCTCTCTCTCTCTCTCTCTCTCTCTCTATCTGTCACGAATAAATAAATAAAATTTAAAAAAAATAAAGAAGTATTACCAGTTCTATACCAACTCTTCCAGAAAATTGAAAAAGAAGGAACACTTCCCAACTGGCCAGCATTACTCTGATACTAAAACTAGACAAAGATTACAAGAGTAGAAAACTATAGACTGCTATCTCTTGTGAATATAGATGCAAATATTCTGACCAAAACTTTTGCAAATTTAATATATTAAAAGAATAATGCATCATGACCAAATGAAGTCTACCACAGGAATGCAAGATTGGTCTAACTTTCAAAAAGAGCAACCCATGTAATTCACCATTTTAACAAACTAAAACCGACCAAACAAAAATAATAATATATTTTTTAAAGATTTTATTTATTTATTCATGAGAGACACACACAGAGAGAGAGAGAGAGAGAGAGAGAGAGAGAGAGAGAGAGAGAGAGAGAGGCAGAGACACAGGCAGAGGGAGAAGCAGGCTCCATGCAGGGAACCCTACGTAAGACTCCATCCTGGGTCTCCAAGATCACACCCCAGGCTGACGGTGGCGCTAAACTGCTGGGCCACTGGGGCTGCCCAAAAAAATAATAATTTTTAAAAATCTCAATAGCCCCAGAAATCACAGTTGACCAAATCCATCATTCGTCCCACAAAAACTCTCAGCAGAGTGAGAAAGAGACTTCTTCAACCTAATAAATAGCATTTATGAAAACCTTCCAGCTAACATCATACTTCACAGTAAAAGAATGAATACTTTCCCCCGAAGATCAAGAACAAGACAAAGTCTGCCCTCTGACCACTTCAATCTAACATTCTACTGGAGGTTCTGTCCAGTGTAATCAGGTAAGGAAAGTGATAGAGTGTATCCAGGTTGGGAAGGAAGAAGTAAAATGGTCTTTATTTTCAGACAACATGATTATCTGAAAATCCTGTGGAATCTACAAAACAACTGCTAGAATTTGTGAGTCAGGTTGGCAAGTTCGCAAGATATATGGTCAGTATAATAATAGTAATTATATAATAATTATATAATAATCATTAATACCTATGTGCTTACCCCTTCCCAAGAAGTAAAATATTACCAGTAACTTGCATCTAGTATGTGCTTCTTATTCCATCCCTATGTTTTAAGAGCCTCTCCATGTTTTATGTGTAGTTTATATGCAGGAGCATATAAATGTAGACAAAGGAATGAGAAAAAGATTAGAAGATTAGGAGAATACACAGCAGTCTAGCAAGGGGATAAGAATGGGGATTAAGTTCGAGTTATACTTTACCTATATCTACAGTTCTAATATTTTAAAGGACAATAAAGTGCAAACATAGAAAAAACACTTGAAGTAAATATGCCAAGTGTTTATATTTGTTAAATCTGAGTGGTGGCATTATGAGGGGTTCTTTTTTTTTCTTTCTACTTTCTGCGTTATTACTTTGTTTTTCATATATCTTTCTATGTTACTTCTCTATGTTGTTTAAATTTCCAGAAACAAAAAGGAGGTGATTTTTATATAACATCATAAATGAGAAGTTCTGATGTACAGTGGTCTGAAGGAGTAATAAAAGACCTTTCATGTTATCATAAGTGGAGGTATTAGGGATCTCTTAGAAAACAAATTCACTGCCCATTACAATTGGTAGAATATACGTCGATTTCTAACTTGCATCTTTCAAGTATTTTATTTATGACCAATTTGTTTGTTTGTCTTACTTCATACTGTTGTAGTAGAACAAGTCATGCCAAAATTCTGTGGCACAAAACAACAGTCATTATTATAACTCCCAGCTCTGGTTTGCTGGGAGATTGATCCCTGGGCTAGGCTGAGCTGACCTCAGATTGATTGATTTGTGTCTCTAGAAGTGTCTGTGAGTCTGCTGGGTCTCTCCTCTGCTCCTTAACCTGGGACCAGCACACAGGCCCAGATGTGAGTTTATAGTGATTGCGGGGTTGCCAAAGGGCAAGTGGAAAGATGCAAGACCTTTTGGGGGGAGGTTTTGAACTAGCATATTGTCATTTCTGCCTTATTCTGTTGGACTGATTGATTTCTACAGCCAGGCTCAGATTCTAAGCATGGAAAATAGACTCCATCTCTTAAATAAAGAGACTGCAAAGTCATGTGTTAAGGAGTTTGAATACAGGGGGAATAGGGATAAAGAATTAGGGCCTTTAATGCATTTCACGACTTAATATATACTTATATATGTAAACATAAAACACATTTTTATGAAGGATTTTTTTATTATGTGTCTTCCTCTTATGTCATGCTATGCTATTTCTTAAAAAAAAAAAAATGCTGATGGGTACTGGATTGTTTCAAGACTCATTAATGGGTCACAGACCACAGTTTAAAAAATACTCTCATCAGTGGGAGAGACTGTGTTGTGTGAATGGAAGTTTCAGTTCCTGGGTTCCAGAGGGAAGGCTTTTACAGGAGGATCTTCACTTGCATAAAGACAGCAGGAAGCAGAGTAGCAAACACAAAGCAGTTTATAAGGACTGGACACTCTCAATGGGAGGATGGGCAGACCCAGACTTACTTGGCAACCACCCTGAGGCCACAGGGGTCCTTTCCTTTTATGTGGGCAGGGTCTTGGGTCACAGACAGGGTAGTCTCTAATGGAAGCTGCTTCCAGTCATTTGACAGACTCCTCCCACAGGTTGGGAAGGGGAGTGTTTGATGCTACAAGGTTTGTACCGGAAATGTCACGGTAGCTTTCCCCCCTGGTGGGGAGGGCAGTAAAACCGCAATGCAAATTGCATTTAGGAATTTCCTTCGGGGCAGAGGTGAGAGAGGAGAGCACGGGTTCTGCTCTGAGGTCTTGGAAGCCACAAGGCTAAGATGTTGAGGGGTCTGGGAAGCCACAAAGTCAGGATGATGTGGTCCCAGGCTTCTAAGGTGTGATGTTGTGCTTCTAATGTGTAACCTATGTATCGCCGTCCTTGCTTCTAGCTCCCGTCTAACTATCAATACCATGTTATAACATAGCATATGCAGGTACGATAACTTTCTCTTTTTCCACTTTTTTTTTTTTTTTTTTTTGTCCAGAATAATGTGTGAATTCTGGCATATCCTGAGCATGAATTGGGTAATTTCCAGATGCCAGGCAATGTGCTAGGCATTTTATATGCATCATTTCATTTACTTCTCTAGCCATTTTTATGAAGTTGTTATTATTCTAGATATATAGGTAAAGAAACTGGGACTGAAATTGAAATAGGCATTTCTTCAAGGTTACCCAGGTTTTAACTGTACAGCCTGAGATTTAAACCTGAATCTTAGATGTTGGGCAAGGAACAGAGGAGGCTAGACAAGCATTTAAACTTTGCCATGGCTAGTATTTTTGTCATGGATAATCCTAAATATATAGATTAGTAAAATAGTAATTTGATACATATACAACCTGCCAAGTTTAATATTTCTTTATCAACACTTGTCTAGCAACAAGCTTTCTAGAGCAGTACTTGTCTAGTAAAAATCTAGACAAGATCCCTAGTTTTATGTGGTAGATAAAGAAGAAAGGCAGTTTATCTAATTCGCACATGTGGAGGCTTCATTATTTTCTTTTTTTTTTTTTCATTATTTTCTTTTAAGAAGCAAAGCACTGTTAAATTGTCTTCCCAACATACTTTAAACATGATAGATTAAAGTCAGTTATCTATGCTTGAGATTCTGGTAGTTGTAGATCTGGCTTAATTCTTTTTTTTTTTTTTAAAGATTTTATTTATTTATTCGTGATAGACACAGAGAGAGAGAGAGAGAGAGAGAGAGGGAGAGACACAGGCAGAGGGAGAAGCAGGCTCCATGCAGGGAGCCTGACATGGGACTTGATCCCAGGTCTCCAGGATCTGGCCCTGGGCTGAAGGCGGCGCTAAACCACTGAGCCACCCAGGTGCCCTGGTTTAATTCTAAAAACATTTCAGTTTTTTGGTGATCAATTATCTAGACCAACCGCTGTATCCTTAAACATCTGTTAGCCTACCCCCTCCCAATTGTTATTGACTTTTTCATTAATATCTTTTAAAAGTTCATTTGAAGTAGTAAAAAACTCAAGCTTCATCTATTTGGACTCTCCTTCTAGCTTCCCTGAGGTTGTGTGTAAGGACCCAGACATGGTGGGGCACTTAGTTCTCACTATTATGCTCCTTAACTGTCTTCCAATGAACTATCCTTCATCTCATCTGGTCCTCAGCCAACTGTCTACACATGCACTGGCCCTTGTGTTTCCAGTGGCTTATCACTCTGCAACAGGAAACTCTATTTTTTTGTTGTTGTTGTTTAAGACTTTATTTATTCATGAGAGACACAGAAAGAGAGAGAGAGAGACAGAGACACAGAGCCTGATGCGGGACTCGATCCCAGGACCCCGGGATCACAACCTGAACCAAAGGCAGACACTCAACCACTGAGCCACCCAGGCATCCCTGCAGTGGTAAACTCTTAACTAAGTGTCTAAGGCATCTGCCTAGGCTCTTCTTAGATCCATTTAATTATTTGGAGCCATGACACCTTCTGAACCTCCACCCAGACCATGAGGAAAAAATGCCTTTGTCTTTGAACATCCCAAACCAATACTGGATTTTTTGCCAACTCTCCAAGACACAGCCCAAGGCACATTGACTGGCAACGTCTCCCTGGGAACCTCTCAAGTCTTAAGCTCTCACCACCTCTTCCAACTGTCCTGACTTTATATTTAGCCCTTTTTCTAGCTTGAGTCCCTCTATCTTTCCTAAGTGTTAGTCTTTTGAAATCCAAGAGCCAGAGAGGAATTCCTTCTTCTCTCTCCTCTTTCCTGTCTGTATCACTTCTCTGAGTCTGTAAGCACAGATGGTCTCAGCCACAGCTTGACTGCTTCAAGGAGGTGTGTGGCATTAAGCTCTGATGGCTGCTTTTTGTAAACCAAGTGCCTAATAAGCTAGGCCTAAGAGTTTTGATTGCCAAGGCATACACTTCAAAGAGGCATCCATTTCAAAGATGGCTATCTCCAGTAAACACCTCTCCAGCTACTAGATAAAGAGCCAGGCTGGCCCTCCCTGCCAGAGATCTTGGTTGGTTTTGATAACTGAGCACTTGGGCTGCTTTGTGTTTTCTCTTCCTGCACTTTAAATTTCCACCCTAACCCACAATGAAAGCAGAATCCCAGGCCTGTATATCTCTCCTTATGGGTGACTTCACTGTGTGCCCATGGTGTGCTGTCATATAAATAATAAACTTTTCCTTTTTCTCAAAGTTTCCTGATGGTTATTGCTGACAATGTCTTACAGTCATAATAAAAGCCACAAGGGCTGGTCCAGCCACAAAACTGGTTACCAATAGGCTGACACCAGCCCACAATGAGACAGGAGAAGGGAAGGTCTAGGACTATAGACAAAGGGAATTACAGGGATTATCCAAAAATGTTTTGTGTTTCCTGAATATCGGGTCTCTTTTGTATGCATTATTGAGACTATCTGGCCTTTAGGAGCTACATCCTTAAAGAAAAGGAATTGGACTCCCTAGTTTTCAAATTTGACTCTGGGGAACCTAAGGGGCTGTTGGCTGGCTGTAGAGCACCACCCCCCAACCCCATCTCTTTGCAACTAGTACATTTCTCCTTGCTTTGATAATGTTACATATTGAGCTTGGTAAACATTTTTCCTTTAAAGAAAGGGGTTAAAAATGTTTGAAATCCATTCCATTTGACTTTAATACTCTGTGTATATAGCATAGTGGTTAGTAATATAGCCCCCTGCCCATTACCCCCACTGTCCTTCAACCTCTACTCATGCCCCAGATGCACCAATGTCTATTTGAAGGGAACAAGGTTTGGTTGATGAGAGGAAGAAAAGAGAAGTGTGCATCCAGCTCCTACAAGTTCACTGGATTTTGGAGAGAAAAGATTCAAGGCAGAAGCTGAGGGAACTACTCAAGAGTGATCCTGTGAATTTCTGAGAACAAAGGGATTCCATACTCCTAAATGATCAAATATGGCAAAGAGCAGGATCCTGCTAGCCCTCAGTTCTGTGAGAAACCTGGCATTGTTCTGGCACCCCAAGGATTAGAGGCTTTGTTAGATATCCAGAGATTGTCCTTGGTATGGACAGTATATTCTAATGATATGCATCACAGCCAAATAATACCCAATAGGAACCAAAGAAGCCAGAGAAAAAGAAAATATGCTCTGTAGTCATTGCCACTGACTCACTAGTTTATAAATAACTTTTTGAAGGTTCCTAGAAATAACAGGGGGGCTTTGGGAGGAAGACACTGAAGTACTCTTACTAGTATTGTAGGTTCTATTTAGGATACAGTTAGCCATCATATGACTCTCAAAGCAAATAATGCTGAAGAAAGCTTTTCTAATCTAGAGAGAAACGTACACATTCATACAAATTCCACTGCAATTACTCTTGTTATTTATGTAGAAGGACAACTTCCATCGGCAGGAGTGATCCACCTGAATAAGCATTTCCATGGTGTTACTTTTATATCTGAACAAGAGTTCTGGTTTTGTTCCCAGCCTCACCTCTGACTCATCATTGTGAAACTAAGAAATCATTTAGCCTCTCAGCACCTCAAAATCTCTCTTCTGTGAATGAGGATAATGGGTAAACCTTCTCTTGCTTCACTGAATTGTTGTGAAGTTTAATTAGATAATGTTTGCACAGCCCTTTGAACTCTACTAATTAAATTGATGTGTAAATATGGTGCTTCCTTTTATCAGGATGCCTTGACTGAGCCGTTTCATAAAGACTTAAAGATGACCACGATAGGAGGATTCATAAGGAAGGGATTTTTTTTTTTTTTTTAGTTCATGTGAACTCAATTCTGACATTGTCAAATAGACATCTGAAAATATTCAGTTTGAATTCTAATTAATAGGACTAAGGATATAGCCTCAAACTTGCTCAAGGGGTAATGGTTACACCTTCATATCAGGGTAAACTTAGCACCTAGGCTATACTATTGTGCTCTGTGTGTGCTTTAGGTATTGGTGTTGTTGGGGGTTTTTTTAAAGATTTTTTAAAGATTTTATCTATTCATGAGCAACACAGAGAGAGAGGCAGAGACATAGGCAGAGGGAGAAGCAGGCTCCCCACAGGGATCCCCCAGGACCCTGGGATCACAACCTGAGCCAAAGGTGAACACTCAATCATTGAGCCACCGAGGTGGCCCCCTTTTAAAGATTTTATTTAGTTATTTGAGAAAGCACAAGAGTACAAGTGGGGGAGGGGCAGAGGGACATGCAGACGCCTCACAGAGCAAGGAGACCCTGAGATCATGACCTGAACTAGAGTCAGATGCTTAACTGACTGAGGCATCCAGGTGCCCCTTATTGGCATTGTTTTTAAGGTGTTATGTTTATTCATTATATTTCACTAAGAAAACACTGGTGATTTATTTCATATTTGTCATATAAGGAATCACCCAATAACAGATTTGTAGTCATCTAATAAGATAGTCATAACTTTTGAAGTAGCGTGATTCAGTGTAGCTCACCCATGGGTTAGTCTACTTATCAATGAAAGAGATTTTCACCTACAATAGAGAAATCCTAGATAAATCAGAAATCCACTTACTAAATTTTCTAATGAGAATAGTTCACCATAAAATAATTATCCCAATTATTTCTGAAAATCTGTATTAATAATAGGTCTTTTTTTTCTCTCAGAAATAAATTCATAGATGGATTAATTGGCTTGGGGAAAAAAATATAAGCCTTCCTCTATAAACTGGCCTTGGGCTTTACCGTGTAATTATATTTGTAAGCTAGAATTTTTTAATGATGATATCATAAGTATGTAGCAATTAAATTTCATGTATTACTGAATATCCCAGTATATAGAATTGAAATGTTTTATCAGGAATTTAGCCAATTGAGAGTTTTGAAAACTATTAAATATCAGGATGGGAGTTCATAACAGCAAATGCTTCTGTAAAATCTAATACCTACTTTATTATACATAAGTAATGTTTCTTCTGTCGTCTGTACTTCTGGAATATATTTGCTGATGGACCAGCTTAATATAAAAGTACTTTGAACTGTTAGAAACTTCAGATTCCACTTCTGATTCTTATCTTCTGAAATGGATTCTCTGTCCTGAGTCCTCATCTGAATGAAAGAGTAGAATTCCAGGAATTCTTTAG
Source organism: Canis lupus familiaris (assembly GCF_011100685.1). Taxonomy (NCBI): domain Eukaryota; kingdom Metazoa; phylum Chordata; class Mammalia; order Carnivora; family Canidae; genus Canis; species Canis lupus. The sequence goes on from NC_049234.1 coordinate 63,829,185, forward strand.
GCCCTGGCTGAGGACTTGTGAGAAGTGTGGTGTGAAGTGCCTTAGTAGACTCTAGGCATAGCAGGCCCAGATGGGTACAGTGTTGATATTTTCAGAAGAAGGCAAATAAGTATTGATTATTATGATCTAAAGAGACACTAAAGAAAACAAAATACAAATCTAAAACCACAATATATTGCCTCAGGAGGTTCAAAGACAATAGAATTTGAGTTTGCTACTATAGGAAACAGGGAATGGATATTCCATTTATGGCTCTAAAATTCTGAATGAAAATACATCCTTACCCACTGGGGTTTTTAACTAGGAGGATGAATGTTTTAAGGATCAGTTCTCTATTAGTTTTACTCTAACTTGAGCTTATTTTGGAAAACAAACCTTTCTAGATTTTGGAAAATCTTTAACACTGGCTTTCAGCTCAGAATAAGACTGGATCTTAAAACCAAAGCAGTTTTCCTTGCACTCTGGAGGTTTCTGGCCAGCCAGGAGAGAAAGGAACAAGTCAGAAGAAAATGGCAGAAATAGCTGAGGAATAATAGGATGAAGGCTATTAGGATTGTACTGAGATTTGGAGGAATCTAGAAGAGACACCAATTTTAGGTTTTTATCTTTTGTTTGCCGTGGCCAAGACATCTTTTAAGGGAACAGTTTTGGATTCTGAATACCTTTGGAAAATTCCTCAAAAACAGTAAAAAACGCAGACCACTGGATGTGTGGAATTCTGTTCCTTTACGCTGTAACATAAGTCTCCAACAAACACTTTTGTTCACCTCAAAAGTTCTTCAAGATGGCTATTATAATTCTAAATTATTCTTGGTGGAATAATGCCATCTAGAAAGGTAATCATAAGAATTTGGGAATTGGTATAAACATGTAAGAAGCAGGAGTCTATATCAGAGGGAATAAGAGTGTTGGTACTGAGGCAAATCCAGGAGAGTCTGGGACTGGTGAGTTGAAAGTGCTGCTTGTATACCTTGTGCCTCACCCCCCCGCCCCCCTTGTCTAATGGCTGGCCTGTCTCCAGCTACAAACCTGACCAATTTGTGGCTCTCCCCAGACAGAAAGGTTTGGGGAGATTTCACAGACAAAACAAGGCTCTTGTTTTATGAAAAAAGTTCTCATAAAATTTTACTTAGTGACCTGAGGCATAGTTTTTCCACAGGATTTTCCAAAGTTCAGAAGATACTCTCTGAATTTCTCAATTCCTAGGGCCAGTTTGAAGAATGGATTTATCCAGGTTACTCACATATCCTCCCTGTGAACTTCTCCCATATAGATATACAACAAAAATGACAGGGACATAGACAAATTTCATTCTAAGTAATGACTGATCTCTACTAAGGATAAAAGATTTTTAAATTAAAAAAAAAAGATTTTTAAATGATCAGGTAATCAAAGATTCCTAAAGAGGGTTCCTTATTCATAGAAGACAAAATAAATCCAGCATTTGGGGAGCTTTAATAAAAGAAACCAAAGTTCAGACTCAAAACAAGACTGACCTCATCATTCCAGTCAGAGAGACCAATAGCTCCCTATCTCAGCAAGAGGCTCTAGGGGCCACAGAGGCACCCATGGTTTTGAGTTGAGATCTTGAGTCATGGCCAAGAGTGATTATTGATGAGATCTTCATGGGTCCCCAATATTGTTGAGTACTGGCTCTCCCTAAATACCCAAACAATCCATTGATAAAACAATCTGAGCTTATGGTTATAGAAGCGTGAGAAAACACTGTCTTAGCAGTCTTTTAGGAAGAGCGCTGTCCTGGAGCTTCCTAAAATCATCCAGCCTGTGAAGGTTGATTCTGAGCTTCTCTTTCTATGTTCAGTTGATGTCATTTGCCATAGAACAGTATTTATACCACAGAAATCATAAAATTCCACAAATCAGGGATGCCCCCTCAGCTCCCAAAAGCCAGTTTGCCTTAGTAGTGTCTTGGGGTATAGAAGCAAATTTGGGATTCTTAGATGTCGAAATTTGTTTTAAGGCAAATCTTTTAATGTGGAGGCTTGCTTAGAATTAGGTAAAGATCATAATATAAAAGGCTAGGATTGGTGGGTAAACAAGGAGAGGATTTTGAAGCAAGGATTTTCGAGAGTCTTAGAGAACAAAGAGTCATTTGATACTATCTACTGAAAAGTCAAACAATTGGATGTTAATTAAAATGAGTTTTTAAATAACTTCTCAAGACAGTGAAATTATTTGCAACTTCTGTCTTTCAGAGCAAGAGTTTCCTGGAATAATAAAGTCATCTTGATGAAGATAGTAGAATAATAAAGTCATATTAATGTATACAGTAAGCTATGTGGGTGTGGATAGTTTCGGTTCTCACCTACAATGCTTGAGTCTTCGAATTATGTAAGAATTAAGGATAGGTTTCCATGGAATGATCACAGCAAAAATAAATTAATAAATCAATCAATAAAAATAAAGCTCATAGGAAATAGTTATTTGAACTATAAGAAAAGTTCATTTTCAACTTTCACAAAATGTAAAAAAAAAAAAAAAAAAAACCCAAAACCCCAAAAAACAGAAAACAACAACTAATAGCATTTAAAACCTATTGGTGTTAAATATTCACCAAATATTTATTTATTTATTTATTTATTTATTTATTTATTTATTTTTAAGATTTTATTTATTTATTCATGAGAGACAGAGAGAGAGGCAGAGACATAGGCAGAGGGAGAAGCAGGCTCGATGCAAGGAGCCTGATGTGGGACTCAATCCTGGGACTCCAGGATCACACCCTGAGCCAAAGGCAGGCACTAAGCCGCTGAGCTACCCCAGGAGTCCCTTTTACCAAATATTTAAATAGTTTTTAATTCTATACCACTGTAACTCAAGTGATAAGAATTTAAATATATTGCATTTGTATACTTGGGGAGCTAAATATATATCATGTCTAAGAAATCTCTTTTCAGTGCCTTTAAAAATATAATTAATGAACTCCGTGGTCCTGGAGTCCTGGGATCAAGTCCCACATCGGGCTCCCTGCACGGAGCCTGTTCTCTCTCTGCCTCTCTCTGTGTGTCTTTCATGAATAAATAAATAAAATCTTTTAAAAAATAATAAAATAAAATAAAATAAAATAATAAAATGAATCCTAGAAATGGAAGTGCCTGGGTGGCTCAGTTAGTTAAGTATCTGCCTTTAGCTCAGGTCATGATTCCAGGGTCCTGGGATTGAGCCCTGCATTGGGCTCCCTGCTTAGTGGGGAGTCTGAGTCTACCTCTGCCCCTCCCTTTTGCTCGTGTTCTCTCTCTGGCACTCTGTCTCAGATAAATAAATAAAATCTTTTTTAAAAATATCGTAGAAATGGAAGGCATTATAACCTTCCCAGATTAATTCCTTCTTTATGTGATTGTGAATATCCCTAGTGAGGAATAAGGACAGTATATACTTTCTTTGTGGAGCATTTTTTTATTCTTTTTTTATTTTTATTTATTTATTTATTTATTTATTTATTTATTTATTTATTTATTTATTTATGATAGTCACACACAGAGAGAGAGGCAGAGACACAGGCAGAGGGAGAAGCAGGCTCCATGCAGGGAGCCCGACGTGGGATTCGATCCCGGGTCTCCAGGATCGCGCCCTGGGCCAAAGGCAGGCGCCAAACCACTGCGCCACCCAGGGATCCCCATAAAAAAATTTTAAAATGGCATCAACAAATACTTTTCATGGAAGACCTCAATAGACCTTTTTACAGATGCATTGATCACCATTTTTTGGAAAACGTTATTTAACTATCCATGACCTATAACAATAGTAGCTTTTGTCCAACCCATGTCTTTCCACCAAGTTAATAAGGGTTTAGTGAAAAATTTTGTCAAATTTGATGCTGTAATTAAGAAATCAGGGATGCATAAAAAAAAAAAAAGAAAGAAAGAAATCAGGGATCCCTGGGTGGCTCAGCGGTTTAGCGCCTGCCTTTGGCCCAGGGCGTGATCCTGGAGTCCCGGGATCAAGTCCCACATTGGGTTCCCTGCTGGAGCCTGCCTCTCCCTCTGCCTGTGTCTCTGCCTCTTTCTTTGTGTGTCTCTCATGAATAAATAAATAAAATCTTTTAAAAAAATCATCTGTAGTTTTCTGAACAGAAATGATCATCACTGCATTTTTTTTATCACTGCATTTAATTATAATAGCAAAATATTAAAAAGTTCAGAACTATGTAACTTATGGTAATTCATATAATAAATTATTTCATGTGGGTTTTAAATGTCAAATAATTGATAAAACGGGAAAATGCTCACAATTTAATTTTAATGACAAAATGGTAGGGTACATAAATGCAATATTAGCAAAGTTATAAGTATTTTATATATGACATATAAATATTTTGAAATCCTAGAAACACAATAAAAATATGCTTACTGGGCAGCCTGGGTAGCTCAGTGGTTTAGCGCCACCTTTGGCCCAGGGCATGATCCTGGAGACCCGGGATCGAGTCCCACGTCGGGCTCCCTGCAGGGAGCCTGCTTCTGCCTCTGCCTGTGTCTCTACTTCTCTGTCTCTCTGTTTCTCATGAATAAATAAATAAAATCTTAAAAAAATATATGCTTACTGTCTTTGAATGGCATGATTATAGTGATTTTTTTTTCATCTTAAACCTAGATATTTTCTAGATTTTCTACAATGGGTATATGTGATGTCATCCTCGGAAAAAAATAAACATGTATTTAAGGTTTTTCCATTTTGTAATTTTCCTGAGAATTAAAATCAAACACACATTTCCCTCCATTTTGTAAATTGTGCATTTATTATTGCCAGTCTGATATTCACTGAGAAAATGTAATGAACAACTACAATTGGGAGGGAAATTTGGATCTTTCTCAGAAGCATAGTAGCTGAATTTTAATAACTATTTCATCAACATTTTCATCTTAAAAGGAGTTCCTGAAATTATAATCAATGTATGTTTCCTTTTTTTTTTTAAAGAAAAGTTTTCCTTTTATTAACCATCTATAAAACTTCCATCCAGATCACTATGGCTTAAAAAAAGATCACTAATCTTTTAGAGCTCTTTAGTACCTAAGAGCAGTGGATAAAATCCATACAGCAGTTAAGAAAAGTTCATTTCACCATTAGTTCAGAACATCTGATTCACTAAGCTTAGATTATTTAAAAAGAATGATTAGAGGGATCCCTGGGTGGCGCAGCGGTTTGGCGCCTGCCTTTGGCCCAGGGCGCGATCCTGGAGACCCGGGATCGAATCCCACGTCGGGCTCCCGGTGCATGGAGCCTGCTTCTCCCTCTGCCTGTGTCTCTGCCTCATTCTCTCTCTCTCTCTGTGACTATCACAAATAAATAAAAATTTAAAAAAAAAAAGAATGATTAGAAATTAAGCATCACAAATAAGATTTTTTGTCACCATTAAAAGTCTGAGTTTTAAAGAGATTCTTGGACTGGTGACTCCTATCTATCAGCTCATTCAACTTTAGCACCTATCTCATCCCCAGTAGCAGAACTACTACCATCATCATGAAGCCCCATGAGCTTTCCTATTTCAAACTTGGGCTTCTTCAGCATTTTTACTTTTCTGACAAAGAAAGACATCATGGAGTGAATAAGTAGACTGACAAGGTATTTCTGTATCTTTTCTGATGCTATCTGGAATCAATTTTTTGGCCATTTCTTTCAGGTCTTTTGCCTGCATCTCTTAGGTCATGATTTTGCACCATCTTTTTCTGAGTTTGGCATACCTGTTGGTGCTGAACATAGCAGGTCTTCTGAATCTGATCATTGTGGTTTTTTTTAGTAAAACCAACACAGAACAGACAAAGCAAATAATCATGAGTAGTCTTAACATCAACATGAGTCTGCCACTTTTTGACCATGGAGCACATACCGTCATGGGTAATGAAATGATCCACACCATGGAAATTAGGCAGTTTTTGCCCTGAACATCCTCAGTAATTAGCTTGAATTTTCTAAACGCAATTTCATTGTTCAACAGATCAGCAAAGCTCACTTTGAAAACACTGCCCTTGAGGCCATCAGATCCTGTTTTGGCTCTTTGAATAACTAATGTTTTTCCAAAATTTATTGTATTGAACGTAGCTGGTGCTTTTATATCATACCAATCTTTCTTCGAAGATGGATCAACCATTTACTTCTTGGCTCCCTTTTCGCTGCCTTCCATAAGGTGCTTATTCTTGCCAACTGCCATGGCGCTGCTCAGAGAGCCAAAAGGCTATGTTTTCTTTTTCTGTTGGATGCCAAAAAGAAACAGGATTTCTGACTATCTTTAGAAAAATACTCAATATTTAAACTAGAACTGATTTAAAAGGAAAAAGTTCTATGGGCTAGGATAGGAAAGCTAGAGAAAAAACATTTCAAACATCAATGCCTCATTGGTTATAATATTATGTGGTTGAGGAACCTATCAAATAGCTACATCTACTTTAGTACTGACCATTTCTTTATAGCCTTTAAATTCTTGTACTAAAACTCTTATGACAACAAGGTGACATTTAAGCCATCTGGAATGCTTAAATGGATAGTTTAAATGTAGAAGAAAGCTTCTGACAACACAACATGTGTCCTTTTCTTGCAAGGGATGCAGAATGTGAAAATGAGTGAGTCACCTCCTAGACACGGTGGTGGTAAAGATGGCCACAACCTTGGATTTTCCTCTCACTGAAAAGTGAAATCTCTGCCACTGCTTAGCTGGTAAAATATAACAGAGGTGGTATAACACAGCTTCCAGGTTCCAGCCTTAAGTGACTGGCAACTTCTGCTCCGTGTTTCTTGGAGCACTCTTTTTTGGAAGCCAGCTGCCAGGAAGCCCAAGCCACAGGAGAGGCCACACCTACTTACTCCAGTTGATAGTCCCAGCTGAGCTCCAAGCATGTGCGGCAACTGCAGGCATGTGAGTGAGCCGTCTTGGATAGTCAGCCCAGTCACATCTTAGGATAACTCCAGCCTCAGCCACTGTCGGATTCCAAGTAGATGAAAGACCCCAAGGAAGATCCATCCAACTGAGCTCAGTCAACCCACAGAACTATGAAATGTAATAACGAAGTGTTGTTTAAGACACTAAGTTTGGGGATGATATCTTAATTATTAACAAAAATAATTGAAACATCAACCATTGTTACCTTGTGATGTTGTACTTGAAATAAAGTTTGAAAATATAGAAAATGAATGGTAACGTAAGACCCCTGTAGAGGTATATTTCTTTTCTTTCTTTCTTTTTTTTTTTAAGATTTCACTTATTTATTCATGAGAGACAGAGAGGCGGAGACACAGGCAGAGGGAGAAGCAGGCTCCATGCAGGGAACCCAACGTGGGACTCGATCCCAGATCTCCAGGATCTGGCCCTGGGCTGAAGGCGGCGCTAAACCGCTGAGCGCCCCCCCCCCCCCCGGGCTCCCTGTAGAGCCATCTTTCAAACTGCAATGAGGAAATAGTGAGTAGAGCTTAGAATGTCTTATACCTTTCCAAGTCATATAAAAACATAATGAATCAAAGAAACCAAGAAAAAATAAGAAAGCCCAAGATAATACCTCATATTTAGAGTTGATACCACTATGTGTACAACACTTTATCATTTACCACAACCCTGAGTATTCGAATTATTATTGCTTCATCTTTTTTCTTTTGATTCCTCCCCTGCACTCCACTCCACCCTTCCTTCTCTCCAATTTCCAAATAATTTTCCAGGAGCCTGTTATTCATATCTATAATGTCCCCGTGCTGTTTATAGTGCATGAAATACAAAAGGATGCTCCTCCAGTGGGAACTCATCTGGAGAAATCTCTGAGGTGAAAGGGTAAATCCAGGTAGGGTTTGATGCACAGAAGCTCCCATGTGCTGCCTTTGTTCTTCTGCTTGATCAGAAAGGATCAAGTGCAGTTAGTGTCTTCCTAGAAACAGTGTATTTTTATACAGTGTTTAAAACCATGACAACAAAGCATTAGACGTATACATTGTTAGGCTCAAGGATGAAGTTGAAGTCTTTTCCAGAGTGTCTTACAACTCTGTTTTGCTTTCAGGTATTCCAAAGTTGATTACATCTGATATGGTTAAAGAAGGTGCTGCTGTAATTGATGTGGGTATCAACTATGTCCATGACCCAGTGACAGGAAAGACAAAACTGGTTGGAGATGTGGACTTTGAAGGTAATAAACTATATCTCTTTTGATGAGTGAAGGGGAAAGTGAAAGATTCTACTTTGCATGTTCTGATGGTAGAGAGAGAAACTTTGTGTTTGATGCAGGCACTATTAGGTTATTAATCATTCTACCTCCTTCCTCTGAGGGAAAAGAGCTTAGTCACTTACATATTTCCAGCCTCTCTTCTTCCCTCCCCCACTTCCTTCCTTTATTCCTTCCTTCCTTCTTTTTTCCTCTCACTTCTTGGGAGGAAAGTATAATTACACTATTAATATTTAGTTTTAGGATTAAATTCCTTATAGTGCAGGTTTTTAGTGAAAGAATTCAGGTGACCTTCTCTACCAGGCATTATTTTGATTTTTGAGAGTGTGTCTCTATACTTTACCATCATGCTATGTATTCCGCCGTTCACACTTAAAGCCAGAAGGCGGGGCTCCCTGCATGGAGCCTGCTTCTCCCTCTGCCGATGTCTCTGCCTCTCTCTCTATGTCTTTCATGAATAAATAAATAAATATTTAAAAAAATAATGCCAGAAGGCATCTTGGGATGTGTTTGCTAATCCTAGCAATATTTCAGATCTAGAGAGTTACCTTGTTAATTCAAGTCAACATTCTCACCTGTGTTTTAAAGATGTGGAAGAGGATCAGATACTTAGAGGCATTCAGGTTTTCAGTATAATGAATCTTAGATGTCCAATGAGATATTAATTTAGTAAAGTAAATGGAGATATGTTCATATTAGAAATATCATCTAGGGCAGTTCCGGTGGCTCAGCGGTTTAGTGCCGCCTGCAGCCCAGGGCATGATCCTGGAGACCCGGGATCGAGCCCCACGTCGGGCTCCCTGCATGGAGCCTGCTCTCCCTCTGCCTGTGTCTCTGCCTCTCTCTCTCTCTCTCTCTCTCTCTCTATATATATATATATATATATATATGAATAAATAAATAAATAAATAAAATATTTAAAAAAAAGAAATATCATCTATATTAGATTGATCTTCTGGCCAAACAAAGCAAGGCCATGTCAAGAACTTTTTTTTGGGGGGGGAGGGCGGCGGGGGGGGGGGGTTGAATCTGGACCATGTCAGGAACTTTATCAGTTATAGGTATGTCTTTATAGAAAAACTGAAAGGAATAATAGATGATGCCATTTTAAAAATAATTCCAAATTTTACATTTCCTCCTGGAATCTGATCATCAGCTGATGTTTTATCCAAGTCCTAGCATGGTATTGAATGAAACCAAACACGCAGGCATCCAAGTGTTCTAGGGTATTGGCCCTATGTTTGTGATATTCCAGGGAGCATCGGGTAGGCAATCTGAGCCTGGTGCTGAAACAGAAAAGAAAAACCTGAGGGCACATGTGTAGCAATACATTTTGGGGACAGAAGGGCAAATAAGAGCAAAGTACAAACAGCACACTGCTGCCCACCTAGGCCGTCATTCATAAGTTCCTGCCAGTGATGGAGCTTCCAGTCTAGCAGATGTGGCTCTCTAAGCAACCATGGGTGTCTGTCTGCATATATGTGCGTGTTAAACTCTTTAGGAAGTGACCTCATTTCTTTATTTCATTTGTCATGTTCAGTCAGTAATGTCAGATATCAATAATCTATCTGAATTTCTCAACCTGAAAGAGTAAGGATACATTTCATTCTAAAACCTGACCTTGGGATCCCTGAGTGGCTCAGTGGTTTAGAGCCTGCCTTCGGCCCAGGGCGTGATCCTGGAGACCCGGGATCAAATCCCAGGTCGGGCTCCCTGCATGGAGCCTGCTTCTGACCTCTGCCTGGGTCTCTGCCTGCCTCTCTCTGTGTGTCTCTCGTGAATAAATAAATAAAATCTTAAAAAAAAATAAAACCTGACCTTATTTTATTGCTTATTCTTGCACTGTCATTCTGCTTCTTGATAACATTACAGTAACCGTGTGTCTGTTGCAAAATCACCATATGCTTATGATGCATCCAGATGGCATGGACAGAGCACGATAACCAGCTCGAGGCAAGGAAAGCAGAGACATTTACAGTTCACAACCTTGACTGTGCTTGTAGGGCAGGCTTACCCAGCAGTTTGACACATCTTTTAAGACCCTTCTCTCGGGGGTCCCTGGGTGGCTCAGCAGCTTAGCGCCTGCCTTTGGCCCAGGGCATGATCCTGGGGTCCCGGGATTGAGGCCCACGTCTGGCTCCCTGCATGGAGCCTGCTTCTCCCTCTGCCTGTGTCTCTGCCTCTATCTCTCTGTCTCTCATGAATAAATAAATAAAATCTTAAAAAAAAAAAACAAACCCTTCTCTCATATGATTGTTCATTGGTCTCAGACCGTTTCCATGCATCCTTATGTGTAGCTGAGAATGTATTTTGTTTATGGGGGTATTCTAAAAACATTTTTTAAAAAAGTGAGCGTTTTGGGGTATGTGCCCATGCGCAGTCACACATAGATGATGTACTTCAGATGGTGTACACTGTACTTGGTAGACTCTATTAGGTTGAATTGCAGTTATGTGTATCTAAACATACATTAATTTTTTTTCTAAAAAAGAGGAAGTGACAGAAAGGTATAAGATAAATGAAAGAGCATTGGACTGGGAGACAGAGAGGTACTTTTTAGACCTAGCATTGTAGCCCAGTAACTTTGCAGCTTTGCTTGACCATCAGGGGTATTAGCAGTTAAATGGCAGCCGTCCTGGCAGTGGCTCTCCCCAGCCCGAACACTTGGTGCATCTTGGACATTTAGCTGATTGCGACCAGGTGATCCTGTGAAAACACAGAAACTTTTGGAAGGTCAGGTTTTTCTGATCCAGTAATAAGATATGCTCATCTGATTGATAATATTACTCCTGCTACCCCCTGGTTCATAGTCCCAGGACCCTAGGGAAGACCCGGACCTGGTAAAGAAGGCCTTGCGAATGAGGCCATGACTCAGCCACCCAGAGGAGCAGGCAAATGATAGGTTTTGACATGTTGCTCGTCAGGTTGTTCGTCAGGACTTAACCTGAGGTAAGGGATGATCCCTTGGCTGAGCGGGAGGAACTTTAACTTGGGTTATGCTGCAGAACTTATAGGTAGCACTTGGCTGCCAATTGCCATAGGCAAAGTGTGGCTACTTTGTGAGTATCGGTGAGCATTTCACTCCAACATTTCAGCCAACAGAAACATGTGAATGCAGGTAAAATCAAGTGCTAAAATAAATTGTCCTTGCAGAAATGTTCAGCTGTCTAATAAAGGAAAACGGGATGGCCTTTGGCAGGAACGATTTTTTAAATAACAATTTCATTATTCACCCCACCTTGGGAAATAGCAAGAATATGTGAATAATTGCAAATTCAATGATTTGTTAAACCAGGAGGCATTTTATCTATTTTCTTTCTAAGAAGATGTGGATGCTTATTTGTAATCTTCTTTGTTATTCGATGTTTTGGTGTCAGTTTTGAATCAGGCTCCTCATTTATGGGTGATATTTTATATTAGACACAACATGAAGGTTGCCTCATCCCTTACTATAGTTCTTGATGAAAGGGGACACAAATCACTCTAAATATTTCTTTTTGATGTTAATGTCAGGGTTTTTAATTTAGATATAATTTGCTCTAGACCACATCTTCCTTCATATACAAGGGTTTCTCATTCTTATTTTTTCACTGCTCCATTCTTTGCTTCCTTCTTGCTTTGTTCTCCTTCTCTGGAGCTCAAAATAAAATTGAATGGAATATATACATTTATAGCCCTTCTTGAACTGGTGGACTGATATGGGGGTCAGGACTCAAATGGCCTGGAGACAAATGATTGTCCCTCCCTTCACTGCTCCTCCAACAATTCCCTGCCACCTCAGTCATAAAATTGCCAATGTTCTTAGAAAGGAAGCAAGCATATCTAGTAGAAAATTATATTGAGGGTGGGGAAGGTGGAAGAGGCTTTCTTACATGGGGATACCCTCTTCTCAGATCGCTTGGAATTATTCTTCATTTTATAATAATAGCAGTGTTTGAGAGATGCTTACTGTCCTCAGACTTTTACCTGAATTATTCATTTAATCCTTATTATAGCCCTATCAGGCATTACTATTATCCCTCATTTCACAGAAGCACACAGAACCTGGGCATCCTCCCTGAGATGACATGTGATGCAGCACAGTGGGTTCATAACCAGGAACTTGGAATTTCTATCCTGCATTATCTTCACTATCCTGTATTTCACTGGATTAATACTTTCCTTTTGAGATGTGAAATTATTTCTTTTATGTTTCCCCCAGGATATGTATAATAGCAAGTTCTAAGAGTGCCTAGACAACAATATCAACATATGTCAGTCCTCTCTACATGGTCTGATATGCACAATTTCAGTTACTGTGATTTAGGTAAATAACACCAGTCCTGCAACAATGTGGCCCAAATTTCAGTGAGCCTGCTATATTAACTGTAGCTGCATAAAGTGCAAACTTCTCTGCTAGCCCTTCAATCTACAGATCATTATGCAAATAACAAATGTGCACTGTGATCTGTGGCCAATGACATCACTTACTTCAAGTCTATTCATGGTCAGTCGTGGCACACCCGTTACTCAGCTCAAACAACAAAGTGTGTCATTCTATTGACTCCTTGTTTCTCGCTAATAAACTACATGACATGTTACAAAGATAGATCAAGAAAGAGGGAATTGCCAGCAAAGAAATGGAAAGCAAAGAAAAACCCTGACATGAACATATAATGCTGAAAATAGAATTTGGAACACCTGACAATGGGATGTCGAGAGTGCCCCCACTTGCCATTTGAGATTCTGGCTACGCAGCCAGAGGAACTTGGTGAAATCCAACATGTCGATGCAAACGAGGAAGTGGTTGCCGCTAAAAGGACGACGATATCCGAGAGGAAGTGAGACTGGCATAAAACTTCATGTTAAAAAACCCTCTTTCATGGCGTTGAAAGGGCAAATACAAAATGTTGGAAGCTGGTCCAAATTTGGAAAGGAATCCAAATTCACCAAGACGCAGGAAAGGTGCTCACCCAATACTGTACCGTATGTGACCAGAAGAACACAAAACACTGCTCAAACTACTTTTGAGAAGTTTCTGCAAATAAATAAAGCCCTTTAATTCTCAGTGTTTCTAATGTTCTAAATATATTATGGCACTCTAAAGAAATGTTTTAGTACTATTTTCAATTCCTATACATTTATAAACCATAGAAAGAGGATTTTTAATGTTTTGACAAAAATTTCTAAAGGTCGAACAAACGTAATGTCCTCCATCGATCATTAGAATGGCTTTGTACTGTTTCAGTTTGCACAGGGGTTTGTAAGGTCTTTTCTGCTACTGTGGAAGGTGAGCACTGCCCATATTTAACTCCCTGTCCAGTGAAATTAGCTGGCAATGAGTCATTGAGTTCAAACTTCTATCCAATGCCACAATCACCTCTACTACCTGATTATTCACTTGTGTTTGTGTCACACCTCTCCCAGGGAATCCACACTGGTGTTTTTCCTCAATATAGATCCAAGTTAGGCCCTCCCTACAACACCTTTCCTCTCTGGGTGTCTTGAGTTAATAGGGCCTTAAAGTTATTACTAAATTGAAATGCAATTTTGGTTTGAATTGATCCTTAATTATAGAATTCAAGATAGCTCATCATTGCTTCCAACCTCTGACAAATACTTCCCATTCCCCTTCAGTTACCTGAACCTACCTCTCCCCTCTAATTTAAGGCATGAAAAGAAGAAACTGTACTTAAAAGCATCTGTGATAAAATTATTTTCTCTGTCTGAGAATTGTTTCTCATTACTAGCAATCACACAATAAATAATGTCTCTTGAAAAATTTAGATCTGCTCTACAGATTTAAAAAAATAACAACAATGGGGCTCATCTACTCTAACCTGGTCATCTTCTATTAGTAGCTTTGAAAGAAACTTCATGCATTTCTCACAAAGAAGAGCATATCCTCATGAGGTCGAAACAAGAGATTATGGGGTATGAGTTGTAAATTGCTTCTTCTGACTGGAAAGCAGTCTGCAGTGCTGGACTAGCTCATAATTATACTGCTTTTATGACAGCAATTCTCTGAATGGATTTGGCGAGCTGAACAGTCTAATTAATGACTTCCCGTGCTGTTAATTCAGCTAACCTCGTTTGCACTGGCCAATTCTCAGGCCTCATTTGCACCTCCTAGCTACCACACAGATGTTTCTATAATCTTTTGAAGCTTTTAATAGCTTTACTTCAGTTTTACGATGAATTCTTCAGGGATTGCAGTGGAATGAAAGGAACTAGAATGTCTGCTCCTTTTCTCCTCCCATCTTTCCTCCCTGCCTTCTACTCCTGACCACACCTCTCCAATCATTGGTCTGTCCCAAGACAGGGAATTAAAAAAAAGGCTGGGAAGAACTGCTGAAAAGAAAGAGGTAGGAATAATGTGTAGGCTCTTTTCTCAAAGTCTGAAAAGGTGAGGCTAATGTCTAAGAGTGTCTCTTTGCAGACTTAAAGTTATAGAAATACATAGAAATACAGAGATAAGTCTTAGGTGCACTACAGTGTTGATGAAACAGATTTAAATTATAAAAATGGATAAGCCACATTATTTGGAAAAGAATGTCTGCTCTAATGCAACCCATTATTTTTTAACTGTACTTGCTTCCAAACGGTTCATGTATGCATATTTTCCATATCTTGAGGAATATATGACTTAGGGCCGTAGATTTTTAGCAACTGTTTTCCATGCTGGAGCCCTGATTCATGGTTATGTTTAGTGAATCTTTCAGAATTTGCCTCATTCTGTCTCTTTTATTAAATGTTGTTTCTATTTTTCCCCCTCTAAATATTATACTAGAGTATAGGTTATGCTGCTATAAGAAAGGGACACCAAAATACATGAACTCCAACAAGGGAGTTTAGCTGTCACCTACTGAAGTCTGGAGTTAGACAGCTCTTCTTCGTTCGGGGATACTGCTTTCATCTATCTTACTGTTGGTATTAGTTTGATAAAACTGCCATAACTAAGTACTAAACACTGTGTGGTTTAAACAACAGAAATTTATTTTTCACACATCTGGAGGCTAGAAGTCAGAGATCAAAGTATCACCAGGGTTATTTCTTCTGCAGCCTCTCTCCTTGACTTGTAGATGGCCAGCTTCTCTCTGTCTTCACGTTAGCTTTCCTCTGTACTATGTCTATGTCCAATTTTCCTCTTCTTACGAGGACACTAGTCATATTTGATTAGGGTCCATCCTAATGGCATCATCTTAATTACCAACATAGTGACATTCTGAGGTACTGATGGTTAGGACTTCAACATATGAATTTGGGGGAGACACACAGCCCATATCACTGTTCCACTTGAGTATTCTTATCCATACAGTTGAAGTTGGAAGCAGTCGCCTCCTCATCCATGTTTTCTTCCACTGAAAAGTGAAAGAGAGATGAGGACAAGTGGCTTCACTTTAAGAAAATTGAACTGGAGGATGTATGCATCACTTTTGCTAGCATCCTATTGACCTGAATATAGCCATATGGCTATTGTATATGGAAGTGAAAAGATGTGGAATCCATAGTTTCTAGATGGAAAGGCATGCCTGGATGAAGAATGATCCATTATGTACAGAAGAACTTGAAAACTAATCTCTTACTTGGAATAGAGAGAGAGATCTTCCTCTAACCCCCATATACTATTTAGTCTACCCTTAATTCATTCAGCTGTGATAGCCTCATCGTATAGTCTCACTGCTTGCTTTTTAGTAAGTTTCAAAGCCTGACCCACTTATTAACTCCTTCCTGTGTGATTGGTGGATGCCTAATGTCAGTGAAGTCATATCATGACTCAGATCTTAATAATATTAACAGTGAACTCTGTAGATATACTTTAGATATGTAGATAGTACAATTTCACCAAAATGTCTTCAGTTCTAACTAAACTCATTTTTATTATTCAATCATTTGTAGAGACTAGACACTTTTTATTTTTTATTTATTTTTTTTATTTTTTTGAGAGAGAGTGTCCATGAGAGTGGTGTTGGGAACTGGGTAAGTAGAGGGAGAGAGAGAGAATCCCAAGCAGGCTCCATGCCTAGCATGGAGCCTGACATAAGGCTCAGTCTCATGACCCTGAGATCATGAACTAGGCTGAAATCAAGAGTTGATTAAGCATTCAAGAGTTGAATTGCTTAACCAACTGAGCCACCCAGGCATCTGAAGACTAGACACTTTTTGACAACTTCATGCAATGTTGAAAATTATGTCAAGTCCCTTTGCGGTTTCCATATCTCTTTACTGACCTTTTGATCTCTTGATCATTACTGATGTTTTCAGTGTAGCCCTTCAAATTCTCTAAGCCATGCTTTTATTGAAATCCATGTCATACAGTATATTCAGGAGTTGGAAAAATAGCAAGGGGAATAGATCTAGATCTCAGCCTTGTCTCAGCCACCATCTATAACTGGTCCTGAATAGGAAAGGCATATAAGTTACCACCTATTGTGACCAGACAGGAAAGAGAAACCCACAAAGTGAAATGTGTCAAGAGAGCATGAGATCTGCTTAGGGTGATCAGCTAGGACAGTTCCCAAGCTTCCTTCTACCCCTGCTGGTCTTACTGTGGCACAAACTGACCACAGGTGACCTGCCTCTTGAGAAAGGGTTCCCAAAGTGTCTGAGGATAGATGATAGTAGGTGAGGCAAGGATCCCAGTTAGATAGAAAAAGGACAGAGGACAAGCCAGCCTTGACTGAATTGGCTCATTTGGCCAAGAAGTGGGGTGGAGGCCTCAGGGTGGAAGTCTGCAGGGGACCCAAGGCCCCCAGCCTCAAGCAATGGAACTATTGCTGCTGCCATAAGGCCCTGCTAGAGACCAAAGGCCTGGGCCAGGCATACCCCAGAGAGACTCCAGTAATGAAGACATGGTACTTTTAGGCAGCTTAGGTAAGTAAGCTCTGGTCAAACCTGCAGGAAGTAGGGACAAGCCTGTGAGAAAGGCCCCATCTGCTGATCATGGACTCAGGGCCCACACAGACTCTGCATGTCCCTGGCTCAAGTACTAAGGTTTTTGTGTGTATGCTCTGTAAGGCATTTTCCTGAAGATGAGTGATATTGAACTTCTTTTCATGTACTAGTTGACCATTTAGAAGTCTTCTTTGGAAAAATATCTATGTCTTCTGTCCATTTTTTAATTGGATTAGTTTTTGTTAATGAGTTGTTTTGCATTCTTTAGGTAATTTTTATAAAGTATTTTGGATAATAACCCCTTATGTGATATATTATTTGCAAATATTTTCTCCTGTTCTGTAGGTTGCCTTTTCATTTTGTTGAGCATTTCTTTTATTGTGCAGGAGCTTTTTTTTTTTTTTTTTTTTTTTTTTATTTGATGTAGTCCTGCTTGTTGATTTTTGCTCTTGTTTCCTTTGTTTTGGTGTCGTATTCATAAACTCATTTCCAAGACCAACATCAAGGAACTTTCCCCCTATGTTCTCTTTTAGAAATTTTATGGTATCAGGTTTTATATTTAAGTCTTTAATGCATTTGGACTTGATTTTTGTAAGTAGTATAAGACAGGAGTCCAATTTCATTTTTCTACATGTAGTTTTCCTAGCACCATTTACTGAAGAGTGTACCCTTTCCCCTTCAAGTGTTCTTGGCTTCTCTGTCAAACAACAGTTGACGTTACATGCAGTGGCTTATTTCTGGGCTTTCTACTTTGTTCCATTGTTCTATGTGTCTGTTTTTATGCCAGTACCATAATGTCTTTAGTATAGCTTTATAGTATAGTTTGAAATCAGGAAATGACTATTCAGGGCCTTAGTGGTTTCATACCATTATTTTTTTTTTCCTATTTTTCCTATTTCTGTGAAAAACACTATTGGAATTTTGGTAGGAATTGCATGGATCTATAGATGGCTTTGGGTAATATAGATACGTTAGCACTATTAGTTCTTCCAGTCCATGAACATGGGATATCTTTCCACTTTTGTGAAAAACTGATTTTTGTGTATTGATTTTATGATCCGGTGATCCCACTTCTGGGTGTGTATCCAAAGGAAATGAGAAAAGGTTATCAAAAAAGATATCTGTGTAACCATATTTATTGCAGCATTATTCACAATACCCAAGATATGGAAACAACAGTGTCAAGTCAATGGATGAAGGGGTAAAAAAGATGTGGTATATTCAGTTGAACATTTTCAGCCATTAGATAGAAGGAAATCCTGCCATTTGTGACAACATGGGTGGACCTGGAGGGCATTATGCTTAATGAGATAAGTCAGACAAAGACAAATGCTGTATGATATTACTTACATGTGGAATCTGAAAAAGCTGAATTTGTAGAAGCAAAGTAGAATGGTAGTTACCAGGGGCCCAGTGGGGAGTTGGGGACTGGGAAGATGTTGTTAAAGAGTGCAAACTTGCAACTAGAAAGTGAATAAATTCTGGAGCTCTAATCCACAGCATAGTGATTATAGTCAACAATACCATATTATATATTTCAAAATTGCCAAAAAACTAGATCTTAAATGTTTTCCCACAAAAAAGAAATTATAATTCTGTGGTGTGATAGAGGTGTTAAATAAAGCCAAGATGGTAATCATAGTATATATATATATATATATATATATATATATATATATATATATATATGTTTCAGTTCATCAGGTTATACATTTTTAACTTAAACAGTGTTTTATATAAATTATATTTCAATTAATTTTTTAAAAAATGCAGTGCGAGGGATCTTAATTAGGTTCAGACCAGAACACGGTGTATACTGGGGTGTGGGTAGGGCGTTTTCTTCCTAGTGTTAATTGTTTGCTCTCGGCTCCTCAATGCCCTGCTTGCTCTTTGGAGCCTCCTTTGGGGTCCTGTATATACAGGAATATACTGTATATACAGTTTCTGTGAATAGGCTGGGAGAGCAATGGGCCAAGTGCCCTCCTGAAGCTAGGTTACCTCACCCTGTAGTCTGCAGAGGGATGACACAGGACCAACACAATTCTCTAGGGAGAACAAGTTTCATGAGAGTCTGAGCTTAAACTTAAAGAAGAATGTGTGGATGGGGAGAGGATGGTCCCAGGGAGGGAGAGAAAGGGGACCCCTAGGCCAACTGCCCAAGACAGTTAGGGAGAAGAGAAGGCCCAGAGCCTAGACTAATTCATCCATCTGTCTTACAACCTGCTCTTTTCTTAACTACACCAAGAATGATATACACCGGTCTTGCAGGGCTCACAACAGCTGAGCCCATTTCCTGCCAGTGATTTTCTTTCTGGCCCATCATTCCTAGTACTGTATAGTCCAAGGGGCTTCTCTGGCCCCTCACCACAGCCTTTTGCAAACAGAAATAAGGAGCACAGTGGGAAGGGATGGAGCCTCCCTTGGCCCTCTCAGGAATACCTAGAGGGCAGAGTGAGGCTGAGGCTGGGATGCAGGTGGGTTTGAAGTGAAGCTGTGTGTCAGGTGTTGTGATAGACACTTGAGATGTGGCAGTGATCTAAGTAGGCCAAGTTCTAACCTATAAGAACTCACATCTGGTTGGAGAAGACAGATAATAAACAAATCCATACATATCCATGTAATATACTGGGCAGTGTTTATGTTACAAAATGAAAACAAGATAAGGAAGGCTAGAGAATTATAGAGCAAGGTTGCTTAAAAGGGGTGGTCAGAGAAGGCACACTGCCAACCAGAACGAAGTGAGGGAGAGAGCCATGTGGATATGGGAGAGGAATATTCCACACACAGGGAGCATCAAGTGTGAAGGCCTTGAGGATCAGCATGCCTAATGGCTGTCATGAGCTCCATCAGGCCATTGTAACTGGCTCAGAGCAAATAAGGGGAAGAGTTTGGGGAATAAGGTCAAAGAGGTAGCAGCAGGGTGGCATATCATGTAGGGCTGTGGAAAGAAATGTGGATTTTACTTTTAGTGCAGTAGAAATCTAGTAGAGGATTTGGGGCAGAGAAATGACAGTTGACTTGCATCTTAACAGAATCACTCTGGCTACTGATGGCAAACAGACCTTGGAGAGGTTAGGATATAAATAGGGACCTGTTAGGAGGCTATTGTAATTATCCAAGTAAGAAATTATCCAAGATGGGATGTAGGCCAACATGGTAATGGGTGAAGGTGTTAACAGGTGGTTAGATGGGAGATATAATTTAAAGGAAGAGTTGGAATGATTGGCTGAATGATTAGATATACAAGAAAGAGAAGAATCAATTATGGCTCTATAAGAGTCTTCAAATAAGCAAGAGTGAAGGTGCCAGTTCTAGAATCTTTTTGAGATGAGTCTGAGAAGATGAATTTTACCAAGTGTGTGTATATAGGGTAGAGAGTGGATGGGGTGGTGGGGGGGATCTTTCCAAGTGAGAAATAGCAAATGCAACTAATATTCGATAAAGGAGGAAAGACTATCCATTGGAAGAAAGACAGTCTCTTCAATAAGTGGTGCTGGGAAAATTGGACATCCACATGCAGAAGAATGAAACTAGACCACTCTCTTTCACCATACACAAAGACAAACTCAAAATGGATGAAAGATCTAAATGTGAGACAAGATTCCATCAAAATCCTAGAGGAGAACACAGGCAACACCCTTTTTGAACTCGGCCATAGTAACTTCTTGCAAGATACATCCATGAAGGCAAAAGAAACAAAAGCAAAAATGAACTATTGGGACTTAATCAAGATAAGAAGCTTTTGCACAGCAAAGGATACAGTCAACAAAACTCAAAGACAACCTACAGAATGGGAGAAGATATTTGCAAATGACATATCAGATAAAGGGCTAGTTTCCAAGATCTATAAAGAACTTATTAAACTCAACACCAAAGAAACAAACAATCCAATCATGAAATGGGCAAAAGACATGAAGAGAAATCTCACAGAGGAAGACATAGACATGGCCAACATGCACATGAGAAAATGCTCTGCATCACTTGCCATCAGGGAAATACAAATCAAAACCACAATGAGATACCACCTCACACCAGTGAGAATGGGGAAAATTAACAAGGCAGGAAACAACAAATGTTGGAGAGGATGTGGAGAAAAGGGAACCCTCATACACTGTTGGTGGGAATGTGAACTGGTGCAGCCACTCTGGAAAACTGTGTGGAGGTTCCTCAAAGAGTTAAAAATAGACCTGCCCTACGACCCAGCAATTGCACTGTTGGGGATTTACCCCAAAGATACAGATGCAGTGAAACGCCGGGACACCTGCACCCCGATGTTTATAGCAGCAATGGCCACGATAGCCAAACTGTGGAAGGAGCCTCGGTGTCCAACGAAAGATGAATGGATAAAGAAGATGTGGTCTCTGTACACAATGGAATATTCCTCAGCCATTAGAAATGACAAATACCCACCATTTGCTTCAACGTGGATGGAACTGGAGGGTATTATGCTGAGTGAAGTAAGCCAGTCGGAGAAGGACAAACATTATATGTTCTCATTCATTTGGGGAATATAAATAATAGTGAAAGGGAATAGAAGGGAAGGGAGAAGAAATGTGTGGGAAATATCAGAAAGGGAGACAGAACGTAAAGACTGCTAACTCTGGGAAACGAACTAGGGGTGTTGGAAGGGGAGGAGGGCGGGGGGTGGGAGTGAATGGGTGACGGGCACTGGGGGTTATTCTGTATGTTAGTAAATTGAACACCAATAAAAAAAAAAAAGAAAACTCATAAAGAAAAAAAAAATAAAAAATAAAAATGTCCATAAGTAAAATTTTATTGAAATACCAAAAAAAAAAAAAAAAAACAAAGAAGAAAAATTGCAAAAGGTCTTTTGTACCCAATAGTAGTCTCACCATTGTTGAACAAGGGAAATATGACATTGAAACAATCCTGAATATTGTGCCCCAAGTAGCTACAGGCTTACTTTGTATTCTTCAGAGTATCTCTACTTGACACGAAATCCCTCCTAGAACAAAAAAAAAAAAAAAAGGCTCTATAATTTAGGACTTTACTGATCAGAATTATTTCTCAAAATTCTAACCCAGTAGTCAAAATATGAGGACAAACGAGGTCTAGAATTATTACAGAAGCACACTACCATTTTCTAAAAAACTACTAGATGTGGAATAAAACCCCTGGAGTGCTTTTGAAGCAGCTTTTAATCTATATTTTCCCTTCCTTTAATAGTCGTTTCCGGATGTCTTGTGTATGCACAGTATTTCACCTTTGAAAGCTGAGTTACCTTTTCGCTCCATGCTCTGTATATATTATGTCCTATCTTTCTTAAAAGAGTATGATTTGGAGTCAGGCTTACTTATGTTTGAATCCTAGTTCTGTTGCATAAAACAATTATGATCTTAGGCAAATCCCTTCACCTCTCTCTGAGACTTGATTTTATCATCTGAAAAGCAGATGATAATGGCTATCTTAGAAAGTTGTTATGAAGAGTAAATGAAATAATCACCTCACATGAGCTGAGCACAGTGCCTAGCAGAAGACAGTATCTGTGTGTGCACATGATTCACCTTCCTCTTCATTCTCACTTCAGTACTAGTCCAGAAAGATGTAACTTTGCATTGCTGTTATGACCCTGTCCCTCAGGGGCTTTTCTGGCCTCAGCTCTCTTCTGGCCAAGTCTGTTCTTCAGTCGAAAATCATATGAACCAACTTGAAAGCACTCATGTTTATCTCTATCTTCTCCAAACTCCTATAGCAGGTCTCATCTGCCTTGTTCATTTTGTTCTTTTTTTAATTAATTTATTTTTTAAAAGATTTTATTTATTCATGAGAGACACACAGAGAGAGGCAGAGACATAGGCAGAGGGAGAAGCAGGCTTTCCATGGGGAGTCTCATGGGGGGGGGAATCGATCCCAGGACCCAGGATCACAACCTAAGTCAAAGGCAGACACTCAACCACTGAGCCACCCAGGTACCCCTGTTCATTTTGTTCTTAATCCTGTACAACCTTGCACTTTTACTTAGTTGTTATCTATTGAATTGTATGTCTCTGTAAGATAAACTTCTTGTCCTACACTTCTTTTGTCTCCATCCCACAGCAGGTCTCAGCCTTCTTAGTCATACCATTGGTCAGGTGCATGACCATCCTCTGTACTTACAAATCTCTAATGTTGCATTACAGAGGTAATTCCTTAAAGTTGCCTTAATGGGAACACAAGCTGCCACTCAGGGTAGCATCAAACATATTATTAACCCACAACAATCCAGGTCCAGTAATAATATATCCATTGAATCATTCGTTGATTTACTCAACATATATTTCTCCTTCAGCATACCTTGAAGGTATCAGGGACATAGTCATGTGCAGGATAAAGTTCCTGCTTTCATGGAATTTATATTCTCCAGATTAATTGTTAAAGTAAGCTGCTGCTGCTTTTTTTTTTTCAATGTTTCAAGCTTTTATTTAAATTCTAGTCAGTTAACATATAGTGTAATACTAGTTTTGGAAGTAGAATTTAGTGACTCATCACTTATATGTGACACCCAGTGCTCATCACAAGTGCCCTCCTTAATGCCCATCACCCATTTAGCCCATCCCTCCACCCACTTCCCTTCCAGCAAATCCTCAGATTATTCTCTGTAGTTAAGAGTCTGTTTATGGTTTTCCTTCTTTTCTTTTTTCTTCTTTTCTCTGTGTTCATCTGTTTGATTTAAAGTAAGCTTCTTTTGGAAGTGACTTTGGCACTAGTTACTCATAAGTATGTGTTATACAAGATGGGAAAGCAAGATAATATTGCCAGTTTCTAAGGAAAGAGTACTATCTTTGAAGTAGATCACTTAGACGTAACTATTATCTATGATATTGTAAAACAAACAAACAAAACAAAGTTAAAGTGACTTCCCACCAACTCAGTTTTCATTGTTAATCATTTAATTTGATGATACGTGTCTTAGTTCAGGCTGCTATAACAAATTACCACAAACTGGGTAATTTAAACAATAAGCATTTATTTCTTATAGTTTTGGATGCTGGAAGTCCAAGATCACAGTGCCACCATAATTAGATTCTATTCTCACGTCAGGCTCCCCACAGGGAACCTGCTTCTCCCTCTGCCTGTGTCCCTGTCTCTTTCTCTCTGTGTCTCTCATGAATAAATAAATAAAATCTTTTTTAAAAAGTTGATGGAAATTTGCAAAAGCCTCTGTTAGAGAGACGGTTACAAACACCATGGTCATAGTGCCTATACAGCTCAGTTCAGAAAACAAGTAGTAATGGTCACTATGAGATCCTTATTAGTGAGCAGCTACCTCCACTGTGGCTCACGGCACACTTACATTTTACAATGTAGCATAATGAGCATAATGGTGCTCATTATGAAGTCCAGGTCTTTGAAATCAGGTCAGCTTTAAAGATTTTATTTTCAGAGGAATATATTTGACATTGAGCAATCTACCTTCATAGAGAAGTTAAAAGTTGAAGCACAAAAAGGACATCCACAAGAACAAGAGAAGTGCTGGTACATCTACAAGTCTTTCTTCTCTTATACCTAATGATGAGATTTTGTTTTGTTTTGTTTTTTTGTAGTTGTTTCTCAGGGCTCCATATTAAAGTACAATTATCTATGGAAGGAGATTTTATCTTTTAGTATCTTGGGTTGATTATGGCAGATTCCTGACATCGAGGCCTTGCCAAGAGACTTGGAGGACACTTTAAACAGCCTATCTAGTTTACAGATTTCTCACTGTATGATAGGGATGTTCAGTAGCTTGAGGAAAAAGGATTGGGGAGAATGACAGGAGTAAATGATAATTATGTTTCTCCTAAAGAAATAATGAAAGGGAGATATTGTTAGTCTTTTGGGTAGAGTACTAGAAATACACATGGCAGTAATCCTTGCTCCTGCCTACCAAAGTGGAAACTGGCCCTGATAGCTGACACCATCCATAGTCAGAAAGGAGGTTCCATGGATGAGCCATAGACAGAGTTTACAGAAAGGAATTTCAGATTTTCATTTGGTTATTGGTTTGCTGTTTGGCTCGACTGA
Organism: Canis lupus familiaris; assembly: GCF_011100685.1. Taxonomy (NCBI): domain Eukaryota; kingdom Metazoa; phylum Chordata; class Mammalia; order Carnivora; family Canidae; genus Canis; species Canis lupus. The sequence continues at coordinate 63,854,219 of NC_049234.1, forward strand.
ATGCCTTCCAAATAGTGTGAGTGGTGTTTTTTGGTATTCATATCTATGAGGCAGGTACCTGGGCATATGGAGAGATGGGATTTAATGTAAAGAAAAAGCAAAGGCGGGACCTCTGGGTGGCTCAGTGGTTGAGCATCTGCCTTCAGCTCAGGGAGTCCCGGGGATCCTGGAGTCCCGGGGTTCAGTCCCATGTCGGGCTCCCTGCACTGAGCCTGCTTCTCCCTCTGCCTGTGTCTCTGCCTCTCTCTGTCTCTGTCTCTCATGAATAAATGAATAAAATCTTTAAAAAAAATAAAGAAAAAGCAAAGGCGTAGCCACCCTACACATACAGATAGTATGGTAAATAGGTGAGGGATGCATTGGTAAGTGCAACTTACAATGCTAATGAAGCCAAAACAATCTGTCTAGACATGTGGATCAGTCTCATACTCAAACTCTATAATCCTGCCTGTTCCATTGCTTCTCCAAAGGTGCTGTGCTAATGAATGTCCTAATATATGTAGAAATCTTGTAGAAACCCCAGAATCAGGCAGCCAGATAAATGCAAAAGGAAGCATAGTGAATTGCCTTTGGGATATCTGAATCCTTGTTGCCCTGCAAGTGTCCAGTGGCGAGCCATTCACTTGTCAAGGAGCCCTTTCCTCTAACTCATCATGCTCGTAAGTGTCATTTTTATATCAACCATATGAGAAAGTGAAGTGTTTTCCATATTACCTCCTGAGTCATACTATTTCTCCAGTCCTACGCCAGTCAGGTTTTTCTGGTTGTTATTCTCATACTTCATTTTCCTGAAGCTTGTCTCCCCCTTCATTATAGTAGATGTGTTTGAGAGGTCATGCCTAAATGGCCTACATTTAGAAGCATGGGAAAATTCTCCAAGCACTTAATTTAGACAATTACACAGGTATATTAGAATATAGAAGGTTGAAATTCATATGAGAAAAACAAGAAATTTTCATCTGCTGTCTTGCCACACATAAGGAATCATTCCTTTTGGGGATAAGGACACACATCCCCTTTTGGGGATCCTTGCCACACATAAGGATCTTTTCCTTTTGGGGAAGGAAGTTGGTTTTAAAAATCAGTTGTTGCAAATCTGACATGGATCATGGAGTACTTCCTTAAAAGTGATAGAGAACTGGACAAAATACAAAGAGAAATAAACCAATATTACAGCACCCTGAGATGTGAGGTCCTCATCCTCCACCCAAAAATGCATTTATAAAGCACAAACATATTCTTTAACTTTGCCAGAATATGCAACTTCCAAGCCATACTAGCAAAACCAGTTGTTTAGATACATCTGGAAATTCCATTATTTGGAACCTTTGGAGTACATTATATACTGAAGCAGAAATTCACTATTTGCCAAAGAATTGTGGAGTGTCTAACAAAGTGTCTTAGGCAAGAATTTGAATTATGAAGTCCAGGCCCTAGGAACCTGGGAGCATAAAGTTTCCAGAGAAAATAATGACACAGAACATACCAGCCAGAGACATCCAGTCATGAGACATGGATTGCTGGTGCCAAAGATTAATAATGGTCACATACGTTTCCTTTCATTCTTACTTGACTTGTTAAAGGGCATTTTGATGTCTCTTATGTTGCTATTAGTATCCTTCGTGAGTAATCTTTCCACACCTTGTGACCACGTGTGACTCCTGGATTTTTTTGAGACATAGACACTGGACATGCAGTCTCCTCCATCATCCCTGTCATCATCTCAAATTTTAAATATAAAATAACCTAATGACTTCTGCTCCATACTTCTTGTTCTAATCTTGACCTTGATACATAGTTGTCTTCAATGGAAAAGATGTCAGGCCACACCCATCTGAATTCTTTACTTTAGAAATCTGAATCTAGTAACCAGGAGAGTGTAGTCAGTCACCCACTGAGTGGAGAAAAAGGAGCATGACAGATTAGATTTCAGACTTCAGGCAAAGAAAGGGTTTCTTGGATAATAGTTGAATAATGTTCCAGGACCTGAAACTTTGTGAAAATACAATGTGAATTTCTCTGTCATTTTCTGAAATTATCATGTAGTATACATTTTTCACCCCCAATTTCTCGCTCTGCAAAACTGGCTGTTCCAACCTATAAAAATAACCAAGTTTTTTCACAAAAGACTTGAAAGTTTATTCGCCGGGACACAATAATTACAGCTGCCATCACCCCATCTAAATGTCCTGCCCCCTCACCTGGGGGTCATGCAGCCCATGGCTACATCCCCCACTACATCTCACTCTACTCTGTTTTTCTCATGCACTTTGGTCATAATGAACTACTGTCAGCTCCTCTGTTGCATCAAATTCATTGTCAGATCGAACCTCCTTTCGCTTTTACTATTTCCTTATGTCTTCATTGTAGTCTCTCCTTTTTCTTACGCCTCTGGCATCCATCAGATCTTGAAGCTTTTCTGTCTACAGATCTTTCTTTGATGCTCGTATCTGATTTCTGTTTCCTCCTTGAGCTACTCACTGGAGAACTAGAATTTATTACCGTCTTAGCACATCTTACTTTATGTTCTTACTTTTATTATCTCCCTTTCCTCTGTGTCAGATGATGACAGCTTCCCCACTTGATCGTATCTTGCTCAGGATAGATTTTTTTTCCTCTAAATTTAAAATACTTCTGGGCTCTGCATGAGCAGGAATCTTCTCCTTCATAGCTACATGTTGGCAACCCTGGCCTTATTGCAGCATTTCTAAGCGTTCATGCTCCTTTCCACCTGAAGGAAGCTTCTTTCCACCTTCACCACAGACATTGTTCCACCTACCAACAGTGTCTGTGCCCCACCTCTTCATTTCACATGGAAAAGTTTGATTTATCCTTCATGTTTCTGGGCTTGGCATAGATAAAACCCATATGTGTATGCAGTGCTCAGTTAGAGCCTCCTCACAATCACATGGGTAGCACATTTCATAACCATAGTTCAATTATTTTCGGGGTAATTATATATATATATATATATTTTTTTTTTTCCTCATTGAACTTTTATTTTAATGGGTCTCAAAATTCTGTGACAGATTTTTGGTCAAGTTGTTTCCATTAGGGAAGCCTGGGTGGCTCAGTGGTTGAGCATCTGCCTTCAGCTCAGGTCATGATCCCGGAGTCATGGGATCGAGTCCCAAATTGGGCTCTTTTCGTAGAGCCTGCTTCTCCCTCAACCTGTGTCTCTGCCTCTCTTTGTCTGTCATGAATAAATAAGTAAAATCTTTTTTAAAAAGTTGTTTCCAATAAAAAGTACTGATTTTAAAACAAATAACTTAAAACTGCCACACACGCACAAAAAAATAAAACCAAATGGTCCACACAACATTCTCCCTTCCTTCTGAGGGTTTTACGATGCGTTGTTCTCATTAACCAGACTTTTACTATTCAACCCAAGTGGCCGATTGACACAGTTCTGAGGCCGTTCTTCCACCACCGATCAAGACTGGGGTGGCAGGTGTTGGGGATAATACTCATTTAGCCTCCTGGGCTTTCTGGGCAGACTGGGGGACTCTGCCAGCTCCAGCTGCCTTCTTGTCCTCCGCTTTGAGGACATCCGCGCCACCGTCTGTCTCATGTCACGAGCAGCAAAACGGCCCAGAGGAGGGTGGTCAGAGAAGCTCTCAACACACATAGGTTTGCCAGGAACCACATCCCCAGATTTCACGAACTTGGGACCATCTTCCAGCTTCTTTCCAGAACGACGATCTACCTTCCCCTTCAGCTCCGCAAACCTGCAAGCGCTGTGAGCTGCGGGTCGGCCCAGCACAGGTGCGTGTCCAGCACCGATTTGGCCTGGAGGTTCAGGAGAATCACCTGAGCCGCGAAGCCAGCTGCTTCCACGGGTGGGTCCTTGTTGCTGTCGCCGGCCGCGTCGCCGCGACGAACATCTTTGACAGACACGCTCTTGACATCGAAGCCCACGTTGTCCCCAGGAAGAGCCTCACTCCAGCGTCCCGGTGCATTTCCACAGACTTTCCTTCGGGTGTAACATTGACCGGAGCAAGGTGACCCCCTGCCAGGCCGAAGAACACCAGCCCCCCTCGGCCCCGGGCCGGTACCGACACCACCGATTTTGCAGGCGTCCCGGAGGGGCAGGTGCAAGGGCTTGGCAGGTGGACGAGTCGGCGGCGGGATGCAGCCAGAGCTCCGAGCAGTGGGTTCCCGCATCCCCGTCCTCACGGGGCACTTTCCGTCCCTGGCCCCACGGCGTGTTAGCCCCTGGCTCCAGCCTGTCGTCACCTTTCCAGCCAGAGACGGCACAAGTGGTGCTGCTGCGTGGGGGGTAGCCAAGCTCCGTGGTGCGGGTGCTGACTTCCTGGGCGATGTCCTCGGGGCTCCTCGGGCTGTGGGGTGGCTCAGTGGGATCCGTTTCGTTAACACCAACGATTGGTTGTTTCACGCCCAGTGTGTAAGCCAGAGGGCACGCTCACGGGTCTGCCCATTCCCCGAGACCCTGCTTCAAATTCACCGACACCAGCGGCAACGACCAGGACAGCACAGTCAGCCTGACGTGTGCCCGGAATCATGGTTTTGATAAAGTCTCTGTGTCCTGGGGCATCAGTGATGGTCACATAACACTGCTGGTCTCCACGGGGACACATCAGTGGTGATACCACGTTCACGTCCAGCTTTCAGTTTATCCAAGGCCCAGGCATACCTGAAGGAGCCTTTTCCCATCTCAGCAGCCTCCTTCTCAAATTCTTCGATAGTTCTTTGGTCGATCCCACCACATTTGTGGATCAGATGGCCAGTAGCGGTAGACTTGCCCGAGTCTACGTGTCCAATGACGATGTTGATGTGAGTCCTTTCCTGTCCCATTTTTGGTTTAGGTTTAGTGGTGGTTTTCACGATGGGTGTGAAACAATGGGTGGCAAACCTATTGCAGAAAAAAAAGGGGGTAATTTATATTTTTAATATCTGTCTCCTAGCTACACTATAAGCTCCGAGGGACAGCTCTGGCTGTCTTTCTCAAGAAATATTTGTGGTGAATCTATCTGGGCCAAACTGGAGCCAGTGTGGGAACAGTGAATAAGTTAGGAAAATGTGCAAGGGTTGGGAAATAATGCCAGACCCGGATGTAGGGCCAGATCCTCAAAGAGCTTTATTGCCACGACAAACAGTTTATACTTTATCCTGAAGACAGTAAAGATTCATCAAATGTTCCAAAGCTGAAATGATCAATGAAATAATCTGTGTTTCAAAGAATGAGTCTGGCAGCAGGTTAGAGGATTTTTGTCTCTAAACCAAAAGACTATTTTAGTAGATTATAAAAAAAATGACTACGTATTTCTCCTGTCCCCATATGGACATCCCTTTGGCAATGTGGCTTTATCATTCTTCTTATCCCATGATTTTAAATATGAGTTTAGCCATGTGACCTGCTTTGACCCATGGGGCATTAGCAGCTGTGATTCAAGCATTTGCACCTAGGGGTTTGCCTGGGGCCTGAAAGGGAAACCAGAAGTCCCTAGTGAAGTAGCTTCATGAAGCAGTGAACTTCAGCCATGTTTTAAACTTCCTCTTTGCTACTGTTAACACGTACAACACTGGCCCCCTCACACCACCAGAGAGAAATCTCTCTCCCTTCAGCAAATGATCCTCAGAAGTGTGCTCCAGAATCTTGAGGTGGGAGGGAGCCATAAGGAGCGAGCCTACATTTGTCAGGAGATTACAGCATTCATTATAACTGCAAATTGAAAGCCACTCTACTAAGTTTCATGGGTCAGTGAATGAACAGTTAATTCAGCCTGGAGAGTTAATGAGCACAAAGGAAGTGACATTTAGCTAGATCTGCAAAGGAAGAATAAATATTCATCAGGTAGAAAAGTAGAGGCAGGGTACGTCAAACAGAGAGTAGCATGTACAGAGGCAAGTGTTGCATCCCAAAGGACTGATTTTAAATGGTCGTCTTTTCCCCTTCTATACAACTGAGCATCCTCTCTGATATTCTAGATCATGCTAGCAGAACCCTCTCACCCTCAAGGAAGCCTATAGAATTTACTTCTGTGGTGTCTATAAAGTTTATAGAAAGGCCAATGAAACAAATTGCCGTGGTAATTAGTGCCTTTCCTCAAAATAGTCTTTATTTTCAGAAACCTGTTTTAGACACGACCAAGTCATTTTCCTCTGACTCTCATTCCCCAGAGTGAGCTCAATGCAAGTAACAATAGGATCTAATGGTTGTTTTATTTGTGTTCACTGTCAAATGGTTTCAGTAACTCTAGAATCATGTTAACTTCATGAAATTGAATCTAATCCTGATTGCGCAGTATCTGTTCATGGGCCTCTCATGAAAATCCTGACATTGATCAAGATCTAAGGCATGTTCCCTGCTTCTTGAAAGTTCATGTTGCCACTTTGCTGTTACAAAAAAAAAAAAAATAAAAAACAAAGCAAAACTACATTAGTATCTGTTTTCACTAAGTGAAAGAAATCCGAGGTTTTTAGCTTTTCTGAAAAAAGCAAAAAACAACAGCAACAACAAAGAATAGGTGCAAAGCCAAAAGCATTCAGTGTTTGCTTCACAGTGAGCATCTGACGTACAGTGTGCACAGAGGCAGTGCACACCCCCAGCAGGGAGGGGGGCCCCACCAGGCTCCTTCCCTGGGAACTACACTTCAGCATGTCAGTATCCAGCAGCCAGAGCTGTGAACTGTGTCTGTGAGCACTTAGGCTTCTCCCCATTTATTTTGCACATCTGTTAGCAAGATATGTCCTAAGATGTCAGAAGAGCCAAAAAGGTTATTTTTTAGGACTAAGAATGCTCAAAAATTTCCCCCTATAAATTAATGGTATATGCTTCTTCTGTTACTCCATCATGGCATAAGAAAGGTTTTTTTGGATTGCTGGGAGGATCCTGTACCTGGTTTTCATACATACAGAATTTTTGGCATTTTCCTTAACATACACATATACTCCCTTACACCTAAACACAGAATAAATAAGTCTCTGAAGGAGATTGTTGCCTTAAAGTGCTTCTGTGATTCTTTTCAATATAGCATATAGAACACTTTTCCTCACACGTAATAGGATTAATCTTTAAAAGCATCCTCTTCTACAAGCAGGTGCAAACCTTTGTCTGCCCTTAGGGAAAGATCAGCCAAGGAGAGCTTTTTCTGGTGATGTAATGCTTGTTAACTTACGCTCTTGCAGACATGATTGGGGAAGATGCTTTTCAGAGCATCAGACATATTGGATTTAACTCTTTCTCACAAGACTAATTTAAGCTCACAAGCCACTTCTGATGCTTCATAAATATGTCAGGTAGGACAACCCTGAGATAGTTATGCACAATCATCAGTCTAGAGAATTTCTTTTAAGAATTGGCATCTTTACCCACTGGCATTTGCCAATGATAATTCCCTACCTTTCTTGAGAAATCAGTACCTCCATATCCTGGTTCTTCTGTAAATAGATGATACATTAACCCTAGCCAGCAGCAAATAAACTTCTATTTCTTCCTCCGATATAGATTCTCATGAAACTCAAAAGGGATGGAGACCTTGTATGGGTTGTTTTCCATCAAACTCATCACAGTTGACCTCTCGTGACTGTGTACAGACTTAATTTTCATATTCATCCGCTTTCTTTCAAAAATTAAAAAAAAAGAACAATTTTTGATAGCCAGGGATATTCATAGTGATATAATCTTCTGCCTAGTGAGTGATGTTCAGGGCTCTGTTGGTGCCACTGAGCGCTTGTGAATGTCCAGAGAAGCCCTCGCCCAGGGCAGGTGGCCCACTACCCATCACACAGTGTGTTTCTATGAAGTGATAGGTAAGGCAAGGTAAAGGTGTGTTACCTTCTACAAGTTGAATGCGCAAAAAAGCAGACATAAGCTACAGATTCAGGCAGATGTTATTTTGTGCAACAGCTCATCCTCATTCCTCTGTCCTTCCACCCCAAACCTCACTTTTTTGAGCAGAAATATGCAACATAAGCATATTGTGAAAAACACAATTTGGAAGAGGAGTGTCATGGTACCTGAGCAGACCAGTGGTTGATCTGATCTGACACCCAGGAAGAAAGCAACTCAGACTGCTAAGCCAGCTGTGTAATTTGAAGTGCTGGATGTAATTCAGAGATGATGAGCTGTGAGTACTCAGAGTAAAAATGTAGGAAAGTTACTTTATTAGAACTTCCCTCCTTATATCTTTTTTCAGACAATCCTCCAAACCCTTTGAGAACACTGCATCAAATTTTGGCCCCTGAATCTTTCCTGGGACTTTTCTACTTATTCAGGTCATGGTAATACAGTTGCATTGGGATGGGGTGGAATCATGGAATCGTAGAATGTTTCAAACTGGGCTGTAGATAGCATCTCCACCATATAAGGGAGTGGTAAGTCACTCTAACCGCAGGGAGAAACACTTTCTTCATCTATTAAGATGAAATAATAATTCCATATGGATTATCACAATAATATTTGTAAAGTTCTTGGCAAGTAGAAGGTATTTAATTGATAGTAGCTATGGTTAATATTATCTTTATATGCATAATTTCAAGCCACTTTACCTTTCAAAGTTGAAAACCAAATTATATAAAATGACTTTACCTACAGCAGATCCCCTGACATGACGAATTTTATCTACCTTTTGACTGTGAAATGAATAATTTTGTTTTCCATTGCAGTTGGTTTGTACTTGATTCTTCATTTACCAGTAGTCTTTTATTTTTACCCTTTAGTATTTCAAACTCAGGACTTTACAAATACATAATTTTAAATACTACCAGAGTAAATAGTCGTAGCATAGTACATTTCTGCCAGAGATCCACTGATATTTTAAAAGCATGGCATTTCCAATTCTGTAGAAAAAGTCCTGGAAGGCACTGGTCATGCTATCAAGTCAGCCTATTACAAAGGGGGGAAGGGGCAATTTGTCATGATCAAGCAAATTAGTAGCTTGAGTTTTTCAGTAAATTAGCTTGAAATAAATTGTCTGTATCCACTGACACATTCCTGCAGATTGATTTTAGATTTTAAATCTCAAAGGCTATGTAGTTCACTTCATCAAAATTTACCGAATGCATGACCTGTGCATGGTGCAACTCTCAGATGAAGCCCAATGACGATAGCACCAGCTGTAAAGCCTTGGTTTCCACCATCCAGGTGCTAGTGCGTAGCTACTGGGGGCAGGCAACACAGTGTGCTAATTTCCATGACAGAGTTACATATAAAGTTACTGGAAATACAGGTGGTGGGGCTTTTAATTCAACATTGGAGGGGTGAGTTTTTGAGAAAAATTATAGCCAGGTAACATTTTATTGGCTTTTAAATAAGGATTTTCTTATTTGGATAAAGTAGAAGAGTATTCCAGGGGGAAGGAATAGCTAGAGCAAAGCAAGAAAGGATTGCTAATTCATAGCTATTTGTGAAATGGCTATTGACCTAGCCTAGACTTTGACATTGGATGGAAGTGTGATGAGGGAAAGACATGTTTGTGTGTAGAGAAGCTTTTTGGAAAACGAATCCATTGCCTTCCAAATCATAAGTATTCTTATCTTTTCTTTGTTACATACCATGATTGATAATACATACAAACTGGTTTTTTTTTTCTTTTGGTGATGTCTTTAAGCCTATTTGGACTTAAGCAAAAGAATATTATTCCTTTGCTCTTCCTATGATTAAAAAAAATTCTAGTGTACTACTAAACTTCAATTAAAGGTAAGGGTAAACTTTACAAACCCTATTTCTAGAAGGCAACATAAGTCGTACAATAATAATACTTGAGATCTAGAAAACTTGTTAGTTTTTTTAAGATTTTATTTATTCATGAGAGACACACAGAGAGAGAGAGACAGAGACAGAGACATAGGCAGAGGGAGAAGCAGGCTTCATACAGGAAGCCTGATGTGGGACTCAATCCCCGGAGTCCCGGGATCACGCCCTGAGCCAAAGGCAGATGCTCAGCAGCTGAGCCACCCAGGGCCCAAGTTGTTAGTTTAGATTCCTATAGAAGCATATGCGAGCGAAATTTGTAAAAGGCAATGCATCTAAGTAACATGTGAACTAATAATGTCAGAGTATGTGTTAAAGAAGTATTATCTGTGCTAACTGACAATAAAAGAGTTATCTGGGAAAACTTCATTGTTCATATTCACATGACAAAGCATAAAACCAGCAGGTCAAAGCAGGGGACCATTCACGTGTAATAATGTGGGTGTGAAAACATTCTTAAATAAGACTTGCTGAAAGTTCTCTGTGTTTTCTTTGAGTCTATTCACTGAATAAGAAGTCTGCATACCTTAGAACAGGACTATGTGTATATGCTCAGTAATTCAAATATATTTGATGATTTTTATTAGACTGCACTGGGAATGTATTATTCACACATAAATGATGCTGTTGTTAGAACAGGAATTTATCAATTTAACAAATGGTGTGTGCTGAACTGTCTATATCCTGTTCCCCCTTTGTTACTAATATCATGTATTTTAGAAGTAATTAACTAAAATTAAAGGTACTTGGGTCACTCATGGATTATAGATTTTCAATCATGTAAAACTAACTGCGTGGAGATTCAACCTATAGTCTTAGGCTGATTAGGTATCATACACAGGATGGTCCAAGTGTGTGAGTGTTTCCAGGCTACCTTATTCTGACAGTGTTTTGAGGTTGTTAGACTTATATATGTAATGCAGAAAAATCCACTATATTCTGTTAAATTAATTAAGCAAGGAGGCTTTTAGATTCATATGGCTCTAATGCCATGGCAGCCCATGTAAGCCAACCAAAATCTAAGCCTAAAAATGCCTCAAGGTTACAAAATCAAAACCGAAGGACAACCAGTCACAAAGAGCCAATTGAGTTTTAAGTGATAGCCAAAACTGAAAGGTCACTATTGAATGACCTTGCTTTGTTTCCACCTGTTCCCTTAAAAGTCGCTCACTAGCCTCTTGTTGGTAGAGCGCTCCTGACTACTTCCAGTTTACTGCTATGCAATTCAAATAGATAATATAAACTCTTAAAAATTTTTGAGGTACTTGACTGGCTCAGTCGGGAGAGCATGCAACTTTTTTTTTTTAAGATTTTATTTATTTATCTGAGAGAGAAAGAGAGAAAGCACACAAAAGAAAGCATGAGAGAGGGGATCCCTGGGTGGCTCAGTGGTTTAGTGCTGCCTTCAGCCCAGGGTGCAATCCTGGAGTCCTGGGATCGAGTCCCACGTCGGGCTCCCTGCATGGAGCCTGCTTCTCCTTCTGCTTCTCTCTCTCTCTCTATCATGAATAAATAATAAATAAAATCTTTTAAAAAAAAAAAAAGAAAGAAAGCATGAGAGAGAGAGAGGGAGAGGGAAGCAGGCTCCCCACTGTGCAGGGAGCTGGATACTGGGCTTTTGATCCCAGGACCCTGAAATCATGACCTGAGCCCAAGGCAGATGCTTAACTAACTGAGCCACCCAGATGCCCAGAGCATGCAACTCTTGGTATCAGAGTTACAAGTTTGAGCCCCATGTTGAATGTAAAGATTACTTTTTAAAAATGTTTTAAAAATTTTTACACACCTCTGTTTACCTTTTAACAGTTCAGTTTATTTAAAAATATGAAAAAATTAAAAATAAAGATGGCTTTCTGTTTTCTCCATCAGCTGTTAAGAAGAAGGCTAGCTTTATCACTCCAGTTCCAGGAGGCGTGGGACCCATGACGGTGGCAATGCTTCTGAAGAACACCCTTCTGGCAGCTAAAAAACTCATTTACTAGATCACATGAAAGAATAAAGCAAAATGAAATCATGCTATTTATTTATTTGACAAAGGGCAAACATCTTTATATTTTACTACAAAGCTATTTATTTCTACATTGTATTTATTTTTTCATGGATGGAATCATTGTGGATCAGATGATTCATACAACTTGATGCATTTCCTGCTAACAGATTTTGAGTTTTAGGGAGAAAAAAAAACCCAATTCCAGTGAAAGCTTTGGTAACAGCGGTTTATTTTGTGAATAATATTTGTTCATAGTTTTAAACAAAAAGGGCTCATAATAAATGAATATATTTTTGACACAAATATCACACTATGTTTTCAACAAATGTCCTGTCAGCCAAATGGGTGCCCTTATAAAATGTAATTTAGGTTTTGACATAAGTATGCTCAGTTTTTATATATTTTGTTTATCATATGCTGAAAAAGAGCTTACTTGCTAAAAGAAAGATAAAATATTAAAAGTAAGATCTTGATCTCATTTATTCCTCAAATGGATCCTGTGAGGCCCCTTAATGAGAATGATACTCTATTCAAGGAAATAAAAATAAACAAAGAAGGCAAAAAATGCAGAGCCACTTAGAAAGGTAATGATCATTTCAAATTGCAATGACTACTTTCTATGGTAAAAATGTGATAAGAATATCTTAGGTTTACATGTAATTTCTTTCTTATTCTAGAAAAATATTTGGATAATACCTTCCTTGAAGAATAATGGAAAATCCAATACCAAACATATACAACAAAGCTATGGTTGTATTTTCCCACAAATATTAGAAAAATATAGTATAGAATGAGTGAGAACTGCATTAAAGAAAAACTGCCAGATTTGTTCACAGATTCAGAAATTAATAGGAAAATAAGACACTTAACAAAATGTGCCAAAGCTAAGTCTTAGGCTATGACAAAAAGTCTACTGCTTTGTTCCCCACTGTTCTTACCTCTTCTGCTGTGGCATTTGGTTCTCAAAGTAGATGCCATATTTCGAACGCCATTTAAATTAGGAAATACACATGAATGTCAGTTGAAGGCTATTCTGAGACTATCCTAAGCACTTCATTGTATTGTTTTCATGTCCAATTCCAGTGTGTTTAGGCACCAACAATGATTCTTACCCAGTGCATGTCTTTATCACTGTGTGTTTCTGATCAATTGTGTGAAAATAGACTAGATACTTATAATTAATAATATTTCAACCGTATAATAAAAGCAATTTGAAGAATACCTGTCTTTTTTCCTTAAGATATTTGTGGTTTTTTTGTTAATATATATTTGTTACCTATTTCTTTCTCCTTCTTCTTCTTCTTTTTTTTTTTTTTTTTTTTGTAGTTTCAAGTTCTTATTTATATTCCAGTTAGTTAACATACAGTGTAATATTAGTTTCAGGAGTAGAATTGTGGGGCACCTGGGTGGCTCAGATGCTGGTTGAGCATCTGCCTTTGGCTCAGGTCATGATCCCGAGGTCCTGGGAAGTATTCCCACATCAGGCTTCCCCATGGGGAGCCTATTTCTCCTTCTGCCTATGTCTCTGACTCTCTCTCTCTCTCTCATGAATAAATAAGTAAAATATTTTTTTAAAAAAGGAGTAGAATTGTTACCTATTTCTTTACCAACATGCTGAGGAAATGTACAGGTTTTTTAAGCATGTAAGAAAAGGTTCTACAGCCCATTCTACAATCAGTCCAGACCAATCTTTGTCTGATAACACCAACAGATTTTAAATTCAAAGCTCCAAGCAAACATCTCAGAAAGGGCCTATTTTATTCTTAAGGGCCCCAAATTCCCCAAACAGACAAAATGACCCAAAGTACAGGTACCTGCAAAAGGTGAAGTCTGTAGTTTTGAGCCTAGCACCTCCAACCCCTCAAAGTACAGGAGGAGTTATTTTTGGAAGGTTTCTGACCTTTGGCTAGGCTAAAATTCAGGAGTGAATCTTTCTAGAGACTTAAAATACTGTAAAAGAAAAATTGTTCTGACATTTGTTAAAAATGATAAGGAAGACTTTATCCAGGACTATTGCAATGGGATCAAGACTATTGCAATAGAGAAGATTCAACTCAACTCCAAATACAGCAAAGACAGCTATGGATCTACATCCAGTAAGTGAGTAAGGAGATCAGTAGGTGGGAAATTACTATAAGAGGAAATGGATTATATATCAAAAATAGAGGGAGTCTTGGTAAACTAACTTACCAGGACTCTTGCTGAAGGCAGACCAGATATCAAGGGTGGGGCATGAGAACTTGATCAGATGTGGTGGGGAGGATGGTCTTCATTAACTGACTCAGCAGCATTCTTTGCTAAAACGGGGCTCAGCAGGCCTAGTCAAGAAGACTCAGAGGAATCTGACTGAAGTCCAGTCAAGAAGAAGGAAGCCTTTGTCAATACATAAAGGAGATAAAGTTGATTTGTTGGTACCATGACTTTATTTATGGGTATTTGGACTGCATGAAAGATAGATATATCATGGCCATGTAGAGGAGCTTTGGAGAAGTAACCTTCCTTCTCCTGCGAGTATCTACAAAAAGGACCCTGAAGAAGTAAGGGGAGTGAACAATAATACAAAGATATGGAGGTGAGAATGAGTTTGGCATATATATATTTATGAGAGCAAGAGTCAGACTAAAATGAGAAGCGTATGTTGGAGAGTGGTAGAAGCCCAACTGGATAGATTAGAGAGTACCTGGAGTTTAATGAGTTAGGAGAATTGTAGTTAGACCCTGGAAGATGTTATCACTAATTATCACAAGGAAGGTGTAAAAGGGAGCTGATTCTGGAGGAGAGATTATGTTCAACTTAAGAGTAACAGATGATAACATGATACCTAAAGAGAAGTCCTGACATAACATCAGTCTGGGAAGAGACTAATGAAGATTTAGGACTCAGTACTGTAGTGGGTTTTTTTTTTCTTTTTTAAGATTTTATTGATTTATTTGAGAGAAGGAGACAGCGTGAGAAAGAGAGAGAATGTAAGAGCATGAGCTGAGGGAAGGGAGGAAAGGGTAGAGGGAGAGGGAGAAGCATACTCTCAGCTGAGTAGGGAGCCTGATGCCTGGCCATCCCAGGACCCTGAGATCATGGCGAGCCGCAGGCAGGTGCTTAACCCAACTGAGCCACCCAGGTGCCCCTCCATTCCATGTATCAACCACTAAATCCCTGACCTTGTTGACCATTATACACCCCCTCTGTCCCTCTACTCTTGTTCAATCCTAACAGCTATCCTTTTATTTTATTTATTTATTTATTTATTTATTTATTTATTTATTTATTTATTGTTGTAACAGCTATCCTTAAGAGCGCACCTGGCATGTGCTAAATGCTTTACGGATTCTTGTTGTTATTGACAATCTCCATTTGACAGATGAGAAAATTGACCCTTGGGATTATTAAAAACCTTCAGCCAGGGCTAAATGGATAGTAGACGTGGGATTGGAATTCAAAACAAGGTCTGGGATGATATGAGCCGGAGCTCACTCTCCGTTACACCACACTGCTTCCCTCAGTCCCTCCCCAATCCCCCGGAGTCCTTTCTCTTATTACACATCTAAATCTTACTTGTTATTCCAGATTCACCTCAAATGAAACTTGTTCATGAAAACTGCCATGAGAATTTGACTAAGTCCTACCCCTGAACTCCCACAGCTATTTCTGCAGACATTCGCAGCACTTATCAATTCCTACCTAGTTTTGTAGTTATGTATGCACTTTCCTTAACTCCCTTCAGCACCTGAAAGTCAGAGTCCATGCATGATTTGTCTGTCTTGCTAATACCACATCCAGCCCAGTGCTATGGATATTCTAGGCATTCGATATTTTATGAATGAATGAATAAGTGAATGAATGAATGAATGAATGAATGAATGGCAACCGCACCCATGAGAATTACAGAATAAGTTTCGAGAGAGATAAGGCAATGGACTGATTTCCTGCCAATGTCTAGCAACATTTTTGTTGAATTAGTGAAAAAGCAAGAAAGAAGAAAAAAAAGGGAAAAAAAAGACAAGGGAGGGGAAGTGAGGAGTGGGGAAAGGAGGTGGAGGGAAGACACTTTCAGAGATGCTTATGACAAGACGAGAGAGATGAATACATTAAAAAGACAGAAAGAGTGGTAGAAGGGAAGAATGAAAGTGTAGTGTACTTAGCCTTCTTTCCCCTTTCTCTTGGAGCAGGTTGCTCCTATATGTATCAAGAAAGAAGGAAGAAGTCAGTGAGGCCACCTTATAGTGCCCATCTTCCCCAATCTTCAGGAATGGGAAAGGCACTTTTCGTGAGAGGGTTGAACGAGGGGACTCTCTTAAAGGGAGTGTAAATGGGGTCCAGCAGTATGAGTCCCAGTAGGAGTCCCAGAGGCAAGACGCGTGAGAGCGGACTAGAGCTATTTTGTTGTATAAGAAGTCTTCTGGAAAGTGGAGCATAAGCCTTCCGGAAAGTGTAAGCGAGTTTCTGTGTTATGTGGCTCACCGCACCAGAGTAGGGGAACATCAGGAAAGAGCATGGGCCATTCCTTTCAGCCCAAATGTACGTGAAAGCCACAGTTCATTTAATATTTAAATTCTTAGGATAGAGGTGATTTATTCAAAGTTTGATTTTTAGGAGATTATTCAGAGAATTCCTCTGAGATCAGTGTTACGGATTCCTACCGGAGAACACAGCTAGCAAAGTAGAAAGGGCGTGTGATCTGGAATCCGAACGCAGATTCCAGTCCTGACTGTAGGGCGTATCCTCTCTTTTGAGCCTCCATCCCTCCGTTGTCCCAAGGGAATAGAAATAATGCCTATTGCTTATTTCTCTATTGACTCAGATGGATTCATTAGGTAAATAGCATATGTTAGGCACTGGATTCGTTGGGGCCAGGATTACTGAAGAAATCACGGAGATGTGTGTGAAAGCCTTCTGCAAAATGCAAAGCACCATGGAAACTCTAGTTAACAATTACAGCCAAGTTGGCTGTTGTACTATGTCTTAGTCTTCCAAGTAAAGATATTTAACATCAGTCCTAGCATTTCCCTCCAAAGACTGCAATTTGTCATGAGGGTTTATTTAGTCCTTTGTAAATGTTCGTCTTCTTAAATTCACACCAGTGGCGCAGAGGATGATTATTTGATTTATAATTCAAATATTATTTGCCTGGAGAAAATATTATCCGGAATTGTCTTAATAATGAGGAGTTTTTAAAAATCCACAAAAGTAGAAATACAAAACGTATGCACATTTAAAGTGAGCCAAGTGCTATATATTCTTTTAACTGTAAAATGAGGACTCCTGTGGTGATTGCCCAAGTTATAATGAGTTCACAACAAGCTCATTCTTGTGTGATTTCTAAAGCCAAATTCATATTTCGGTAGTGAAAGAGATCCTTTCTGGTAAACCAAATTTGCTGGATGGACATGATGCAAATGATAACCTATCTTAACAACAGGTTTCCAAGGTACAGAAAATACAAGCAATTGAAATTCCTGGTAGAAAGGCACAACACCCCAGTAAACCATGTTTATATAAGTTCTTTATAATAATTTGGGGCAAGCGAAAATTTGTGGGAAGCTCTCTATATTCACAAAATCCAATAGGATTAATCACCTTTTTGGCCTTTCAAATGGCATTTTAATAATCATAACTAGATTAACAGTGAGAAAAATTTGAATGTCATGTTACATTAAAAACTTTCTGTTCATTAGACATACCAAACCTCAATATTTTATCTTAGTGGAGATGACATCATCATCATCACTTTGGTACTTTACTGGTTCTCTCTAGCCTAATCGAGCATAGATTGAAGCTTTGTAGCTCTAAGGAAATTGGTAGCCTGATCCATTTACTCAGAAACTTCTTAAATGGCAGAATGACATAAAGGCAAATGTTATGCTGTTAAAAATAATTATTTTTACAGAACTTGTAATGGCAAAACAAAGTAGCAAAAAATAAAATGGAGTATGAAACCTCTCTTTTCACCCAAATTTAATTTTCTCTCCTGCCCCTAAATTACAAACTATCTGCACTTGCAGTGGAATGGCCTTGTACCGAGAGGTGGTGTGACTGACAACAGTTTCGAGATGTTCGATTCCTATCCCGGGATGCTGCTTCCTGGTTTGCAAATATCAGAACTCTCCTTTGTGGGACTCCTAGGTAGGTGGCTAGCAACTTTGGAGCTGGTACAAGTCTGTCCCGGCAACGGGGCCTTTCCCGAATTTAGATTCTTTTTTGTTGTTTTAAGTACTTTTACATACACGATCATGCCCACAGGTAACAGGAAACCAGTGTTTCAAAAGAAAACTTGATCACATTGCTAGATAACACAGGTATTCTAAACAAGTGCGTGAGCGCCTCGAGGGCTCTACCTACAGCTGCTGCCAGAAGTACATATTTTTTTGATTGGTAAGAACTAGCAGATGACGCTTCATGAAATATAAATGCAAGAAAGACTCAGGAGAGCGCATTAAAAACCTTCCACCGTCAGTCTAGGAGGATACGAAGGATACTGTTAGCAGCAGCAGCAGCAGCAGCAGGCAATGGCTCTCGGAGTTCCAGTATCCGTCTATCTCTTATTCAAAGGTAGGTAGTTCCTTTCTGCCTTGTTCACTCTGTATCCCTGTAGAATACGAAGAGGATTTGTTTTCTCCGAATGAATGAGAAGTTGGCTTTTAACAGCCGTGTTTCTCGTGACAAAGAAGGGAGCAAGGAATCTGTGAATTAATTGAGTTCCTTATGTAATGTAGATTTGGCTCCTACCAGGTTGGGATACCCCCTTTTTTGAGACCTGTGTGTTTGCTCCATACAGCTGGAGAGCAGTTGACATATTCTAACTACTATGCCGTGGTATCCTTGTGGCTGAATCAGTGTACACATGTACCCACTGCCTCTTAAAAATTAATGTATTTCTATTTTTTGGAATTATAAGGTAGCCAGTAGAATTGGTGCGGATGGGAAACTGTCAGGAAACTACCCCTGTCAGGTTTTGGATCTCAAATGTAAGTGAATTAAGAATGGACACAAATGGGGAGAAGTAGACTAATTTTTGATCTGTGACTTGTGCATAACTTTTGATCTGTGGCTTGCACATAGGAGGCTCACCTGCTAAAGATGCCTTTCCCCCTACCCCTTCATGTAGCAATGACGGCCTTGACTCAAGAGGCAGCCGTGCCGGGAACACCTCCAACCACAATCCAGCAAAGTAACTGGACAGCTAACAAAACAGAAGGTATTTTCTTTACGCTTTCGTTATTTTAAGTGACTTTTTTTTTCTTTATCTTTGAGAGATATTTGGATTGTGATAAAAAGCAACGTTGGACGTTTTTAGGTATATATTTTATTATGAGCAGTCAATTCTTTTAGCAGAATGCTATTAAATGAAAGTGACAGGCAAATGTGCCAGCAAAGAATTGCCTTTTTAAAAGGGGCAAGTAAAGGAACTGAGAGACACAGAAGTTGTCTTTAGTTACTGCCCTGAATGTGAAACACGCCACATTTTCTGCTTGGCTCCTGTTTGGTTCCCAATAACCCATGCATGTCCTGAGGCACTTTGTCGCCGTTTTGGCATTCTTGATGATTGGTATTTTGCTATCCTGTTTTAATCTGTGACCAGGACTTTGAAGCCAAAGAAATTATGACAAAATGAAGCCATAATCCATCTTTGGAAAGATCTTTTTTCTTGTTTTGTTTTGGGGGCCTTTTGTTGTTGTTTTATTTAGCCTATGCTATATGTCCTAACCACTTAGACCCAATTTTGATGATATATTTTCTTTCCTATATTATTACTATGACTATTATTATTAGAATAGCTTCTGGCTGTTGTTGAGCATCAGTATTTTTTTAAGCCTGTTTGAACTCTCAGAGGTGAACTTGGAAAACTTGTTACCTGCCAAGACCTGTTACCAGGTGGTGATGGTTCTCACACAAATCACTACCCACCCGCCCTTGTGAAGATTGGTAATGTGACATAGGACAGAGGAAACACCATATCTTGCTCTCAGAGCCAGGCAAATAAAAAAATTAAGTCAGATAGATATTTTGTTCCTGAATATGAAGGCAAGTAATATTTAAACATTCCTCACTTCACCAATAATTTTTAAATTAAAAATAATTTACTTATAATATTTTGCCCATTTGAGGTTTGAATATCTATCCATTTGCAAAACAAATCAGTGTGAGCTTTAGAATAATTTTTAGCCAAACCTCTTCATGTCTCCTGAGCCTTTGAGCAAAGAGGAAAGTTCTTCACCGGCAGATAAATACTACAGAAAATTCAAGTTTCCCTCAGTGACTTACTTCATAACAGTGCACCCAGCACCACCTTTTTACTTCCTTAATAGTGAAAGTTTTCCAAGTTACAGAGAATAATAATAGAAAACAGGGCACAGAAAATATCATCTCTACAGGTTTCCTTTGCTTTCTTGATGGAGAGCTTCAGCCTCCCCCCCCTCCTTTTTTTTAAAGATTTTATTTTATTTATCCATGAAAGGCACAGAGAGAGAGAGAGGGAGAGAGGCAGAGACACAGGCAGAGGGAGGAGCAGGCTCCATGCAGGGAGCCCGACGTGGGACTCGATCCCAGGATCCCAGGGTCACGCCCTGGGCTGAAGGCGGCGGCGCTAAACCGCTGGGCCGCCGGGGCTGCCCTCCCCTTTTTAATTTAATTTAAAAATCTGCATCCAATACCTCAGGAAATTTTTAATAAATTTATAACTAACATTCTTCTCCTTAGGAGAAAGATGAGGCTCTCCAGCATACTCTTTGTTTGAAGATATCTCCTTTCAATTCTCGTATTTTCTAGCAAATCCTGCTTCAGGCTTGGTTCATTCAATCTATTTAGTCTTGAAGCAGGAAGAACCTAACACAGTTTATAAAGGGAAATTCTTACTAGCTTACAGTTAATTATTAAAATGTGATACTAAAAAAAATGAGATACTAGATTCACAACACCACATTAAGAAAATGAAGGTGAATTTTAAGGTAACATTGTGTGTTCTCAACCAAAATGAAGTTATATGACAGTATCTTATTGGCGGCTTACCTAAGATTTAGTATTTTCAATATAAAAAAATATGCCTTTTTAGATCTTTTTTTTTCCCCTAAAAACAAGTAAGTGGGATTCTGTTAATCTACTTAGCAAGGCAAATACGATGTCACATGATAACTAAGGATGAGGAAATATGTTTATTCATAACAATGACAAAATAAAATGCCACTAATTATGCTTGAGACAAATTTAAGAATCAGTAATTAGGTTTTTACCAAACAGGACTCAAGTGTCATTCCCACTGCATATACCCCAAGATTGGCTTAGGCATGTATCTTCAGTACCTCAGGGAACAAGGAGTAAGCGAAACGTTTGCATTATGCCAAAGGGAAACTTCCCATAGAGACTTCTGGCACTTGACCACAAAAGTTTTGCCAGATGCGGTCATTTGCATGATGTTAGAAGACAAAACCCAGATTTTCTCATTCTATCTGTCTCGAGGGCTTTCCCCACTATCTCATAATGTCTCTTAACTGAGTACAATTTCCAATTAATATTCAAAGGTGTTGTCTCAACTAGTGAAGCTTGAGCTATAACTTATTTCTGGCTTCTTGTATAGGTCATCACAAGGCCTCTTCTGAAATCAGGCACAGTGCTCCCTTTGCAGTTACCTTCTCAAGTGGTAGTCCACGGGAGAGGTCGTCTTCTCAAGTTCATGATCTCTGTAAACCCAAATTTCCTAAGTGCGGACTCCTTAGGTGTAAAGCGGAGAATTAAAAAAACGAGAATCAATGCTGCCACCTTTTGGCAAACTTGTATCTATACCTCATTGTGCGGCTTCTAAAGAACAGATCGTCGGTCCACCTCCACCCCTTAATTAATTAATAATATGTCTAAATGATATCAACCTAAACTTTGTGAGTATAACCTGCCGACCGAATTAGCCAACAGTTTAAAAGGCAGAGCACCCAAAGAATATCCTTAAAATTAAAGATCTCTTTACCTGTGTGTAACAAATATACTATAAAAGTATGACCCACTTCATCTGTTAACATTGTATGTGCTTTTCCTAGTTGACTCCACAGAAGGACCCATAGCCTTGAAGTTCTCACATCCTTGCCTGGAAGACCACAATAGTTACTGCATCAATGGCGTTTGCGCATTCCACCATGAGCTGGAGAAAGCCATCTGCACGTAATTGCAAAGAACTTTCCAAGTCCTAGAGATGGGAGGAGATGAATTTATGTTTCACATGTCTCTATGCGTTTCACATAGTACATTTCCACTCACCTCTCTCTTATCTAGTAAAAAGGGTACATCATCTGAACATGAGTCACTGTATTTGAATATCTAAGGAGTCTTTCTCTAAACTACCTAATCCTCATTACTCAAAAGTAGGGTTCCCACATGAGCAGCTTCTGTGTAACCTGGGAGCTTGTTAGAAATGCAGAAGCTTATGCTCCACCTCAAAACTACTGAGTCCAAATGTGTACTTTAGCAGTATGCAAGGATGATTCTGAGTTTTCACGGGGTTGGTTGATTACAGAATGAGGTGATAAAGACTCTATAGCAACACACTACAGGAATACAAAGTTCTAGAGCAATTAAGTACTATTTCTATGATCATTGCTTTGCTAGGCATTCTCCTATGAAAGAGTAGATTAACAATTTTCTCGATCAACCCACGGAAGTGGACTACCTTGCCCTTCTACCCATGAGGGAAGTTACAGTAATATGGGGCTTTAAAAAAATATATGGGGCTTTAATGGTTTGATTATTGCAAAATACAGAGCTTCTTCAATACATTTAACAGTTGGCTTTCATTTGGCATTTTCTGCTTTAAATTACATTCTGTGGAAATTTTTCATTCTTTGAAATTGGTCATTTCTTTATATCTCTACCACTATGAGTTTTACAATTATATATTCTTTTCTTTTTTTAAAGGTGTTTTACTGGTTATACTGGAGAAAGATGTGAGCACTTGACCTTAACTTCATATGCTGTGGATTCTTACGAAAAATACATTGCAATTGGGATTGGCGTTGGATTATTATTAAGTGGTTTTCTTGCTATTTTTTACTGCTACATAAGAAAGAGGTATGAGAAAAATAAAATAGGAAGTCACTGGGCACTTGTTCACTTGATGAATATTTATTGAGCCCCTATGATGTACCAAGTACTGACATGTATAATTTTTTAGTAAAAATGGCTGCAGATATGGCAATTTCCTCATATTTGTTTTGATGCTTTTTCTTATAAACACAGAGAAGCAGTACAAATTTACCTGCAATTGCATTAGAATAGCTCCTATTTACAATTTCCCTACATCCTCATCTCTGTCTGCCCACGTCAAAGTTATAGGTAAGGAGGACAGTAAGTCCCACAAGAGAAGAGGTAAAGCATGTCTTGTTTGCAATTATATATTCAGTGCTAAATACTGTGCCTGGCATACAGTAGACACTCAGTAAATATTTGCTGAATGAACAAATCAAGAAATGAGTATTAAAGGAATGAAAATGTGTGGCAGGGGCAGCCAGGTGGCTCAGTCGGTGAAGCGTTGCCTTTGCCTCAGGTTATGATTCCGGGGTTCTGGGATTGAACCCCACATCGGGCTCCCTGCTCAGCAGAGAGTCTGCCTTTCCCTTCACTCATGTTCGCTCTCACTCTCTCAAATAAATAAATAAGTAAAATCTTTAAAAAAAGAAAAAAAAGAAGAAGAAGAAAAGAGAAGAAAAAAAGAAAGAAAATGTATGGCAAACATGGGCCTTTTTTTTTTTTTTTTTTTCAGATTTCAGTTGAGGGTTTATTCAGGAGATTCTAGTCTACTGCTAAAAGCCTAAGAAAATAAGCTTGATCCACAAGTATAAATTACTTGTGTTATCCGCACTGGTAATCTTTTCTTAAATCCATGTAACTAGGAAAAAGGCAAGAAATAATGTGAGCTACATTAAAGAAAAAAGTGCAAATACATTTCCTTTGCTGTATCCTATTCACTAAGTTGCCATTTTTAAAACGACCAAAACAGATTGTGCAAAATAGAAAAAGATTGTTTGCTTAGTAACGGCATCTAAGAACATCTGTTATGTCAATTGTAGATCAATTGATATTAAATCAGTCCTACCAATTGATTTCGTTATGTCAGTTGCCTAAGAAACCAAGAAAGGAAGAGAAAAAATAGGAAGTAACTTTTACTTATTTTTATTTTTTTTAAAGACTTTATTTATTTATTCATGAGTGACACACAGAGAGAGGCAGAGACAGAGGGAGAAGCAGGCTCCCCACAAGGAGCCCAACGTGGGACTCAATCCTGCATCCCGAGATCAGGACCTGAGCCAAAGGCAGACGCCCAACCGCTGAGCCATCCAGGCATCCCTTGACCTTTTAATGTTAACAAGACTACTGTTGGAGGTCAGATTCCTTAGCAGCAAAACCTAGGATGGGGATTCTTGTGCAAGTCATTGGCCGAGGGCGTGCTCTAAGTGAACCCTGGTATGGAGAATGGAAAAATGGACTAGAGGAAGAAAGTGAGCAAAGATGAGGACATGACTTTCACTCTGTCTAGCCTTGGCCCAATTGCATAGGAAGACCTAAAATATAAATGGTCTCCCAAGAGAGTAAAGGATCTTGAGTTTGTTTGTTTGTTTTAAAGATTCTACTTATTTATTCATGAGAGACTCAGAGGGAGAGGAAAGCTCCCTGTGGGGAGCCCGGATGCAGGACTCTATCCCAGGACCCTGGGATCATGCACTGAGCAGAAGGCAGACACTCAACCGCTGAGCCACCCAAGCATCCCAGATCTTGGTTTTAGTGCCCTATGTCATCAAGCATGGGTGGCAGGGTGCTCCCGGTGGGAAAGAAGGCGAGGGCTTGCAATTTCCCAGGAATCTTCAGGCTAAGTGCCCTGTTGGCCAAGGGCCGTCCTCTGGAGAAGGAGGCAGCTGTGAGCTTGTTGACAGGTGTAGCCCCAGAGGGGTGGGGGTGGGGAGTAGGTCCAGCCCACAGATTGGAGGTGGGGACACCAGGAGCAACAGCGATACCACAGGATAGATGTCATCCTCAATAAATTATACAGACAGCAGTCAGATTCACATGGAAACCAACATTCTGTTTTAGGTGTCTAAACCTGAAATCACCTTACAACATCTGTTCTGGAGGAAGACCCCTGTGAGGCCTTTGTAAGAAATTCTCATGAGGCATTTATAAAAGTCAGCGGGCCCCAAACTGAAATCTTCAACTGAAACAACAAGCTGACTGGACTGGAAAATAACGGAAGTTGGGATCATGATGAAATGAGGGAATAAACTTCAACGTCGGTCTTCAGACTTTGTCATTGTTAGGGTGCCATGGGAGCCGAGGGAACAAGCTACAGTGCCAGAAGTCAGGTTCATTGTCCTACTCTGGATTTGTTGCTGTTGTTATGTGGTTATTGTTCTGATTGCAGAAGGACTGAGTTTCACGCTTCTGGCCATGTCAGATGTGAATTTTCATGGCAATAATGATCGAGCTTGCAGCAAGTCAAAGCAGTGCCAAGCTTGGGCTCTTCATGCCCTTGCTACCGCCAGTATTTTGTATCAATGCTCTGTGGACCTCATCCCAGGCATGCTGCTTTCATGGTAACTAAAAGAACGTGATGTCAACTGTCTAGATGAGGTCAGTATTATGACCCCTCCAGGGATGCAAGCATGTGCCTGAAGCCTAAACCAGAAAAAAGAAAATGCCATGTCCAAGGCAAACATACATCATGCCCACCTTGTGACAATAATGTGTAGCCTTTATCTGTGAAATATGGAATAAGCTAAAGAGTTTTTAATGACTGAAAGCTTTCTGGAAATTGAGTCCTGAGTAGGCGAAACATTGCTGTTTCTGCACGGATTATAAAACTCTGTGTTGGACTTATTGCTCCCCTAATGTTTATGTTCATCGCCTCTTCCTGTTGTTAGTGGAACTACCTGGTGACTATCCATTTTGGCTGAAATTCTAGAATTCTACCAATAAATAAAATGCTACCATTTGCCCTGAAATAGAAACTGAAGAACTGGACATAGGAATTTTTTTTATAGGAATTTTTTTCATCAGCCAACAGCATCTGGAAACTTTCGTTCCCATTTCTGGATACTTGATAGCAGATTTGCACAGAGTGAGAGATAATGGAACAATGGCAGAAATGCCTGTTTTTAAATTAGAGTCCTTCCTCTTTAATCCTATTTCTTCCCTGTACGTCGAATAGTCTTGTGCAGGTCCTTTAATTTCTTCGGGCTTTGGTTTTATTTCTACAAGGCCCTGATAGCTTTAAAATTTGAAAGTGTTTTCCGTGTTTGTTCTGCTAGTGGGATTATTCTCAACCCCACCTCTGTCCTCTGCACCACCTCTAATCCCCAGACACACCACTGGATATCATCTCAGGTGTGCATTTTACTGTTTGGTTTGTAAAATAATTAATTAAAAACTTGTTTTGCAAGGAAGTGAAATATGAAATTGAAGAATAATGTTATCTACTAATTTTCTTTTGGATTCAGTCTGAAACTATGGACTTTGTTTTCCTCCATTGTGATGTGGATAAGCAAAACAGTTCTGATCACAAGATGGGTTAAAAGAGAATCAAACACAAATGTTCTTTAAAAAAAAAAAAAGATTTTACCTACTTATTCATGAGAGACAGAGAGAGAGAGGCAGAGACACAGGCAGAGGGAGAAGCAGGCTCCCTGCAGGGAGCCCGACGTGGGACTTGATCCCAGAGCCCCAGGATCACAACCTGAGCCGAAGGCAGACGCTCAACCACGGAGCCACCCAGGCGTCCCTCCGCTCACTCCTAAACAAAACTTTACAGGCTGTCTCCTTTGAGTAGAAGGTATTTCTCCAGCTTTGTTTTTCCTCCACAAGGAATTTAATGCAGATGAAGTGCGTGTCAGCACTTTCTGCTTGTCCTCACAAAGTATGCAAAGGTTACATCATACCAAAAAGTGGGGAGGTGAAGGTTCCTCCCAGTGACTCCAGCAACCGCACCTAGAAAGCTATGCTCTTCCTGGGCATTTCAAAAAGGTGTTAAAAAGCTAAGGAGAGTCCAGGAAGAAGCAATAAAGCTTAACTAAGGACTGCCTCCTGATGAAAGGAAAGAGGAATTAATGCCGGAATCTGGGGAGGTGATAACCTAAAAAGTTATAAATATCTGCTGTCTATAAATATTTCTAAATTGTAAACATAATATAACTGAAATTAAATAACACCAGACAGAGAATTAAAATTTCCAGATTGCCAAAGCAAAACAGAGACCAATAGAGAATCCAATACTGTGGAATAGTGTGCGTTCAGGGTATAAAATGTCCTCCCTCACCCCATGAGAGACAGAAATGTAGAGTGTGGCTTAAGAGAGGCCATCTGTTTGTGGTCCATCATACAAAATAGTCTCCGGGTCCCATAACACCTCGATTTAATTTTGCAGGGAGAAATCTTGGCATTCCTATAGCAATATTCACATATGCGAGTAGAACTTGAGTGAGAAAACATACAAGATGTTTTGCAAATTTTCCGTCTTTTTTTCCCTCTTCTCTGTATGCAGTAAAGACCTTGGGAAAAGTCTGCCAGGGAAGCCCTGCCTCAGCACTACCTTTACAGCTTTCAGTCATGAATTATTAGGTGAGGTGGATCATCTAGGGAAGAAATGGGAATGTTTCTGGCATCTTTGACTAAATCAAACTGGATAAGGAGTTCATTGATTTCATTCAATTCCCGTTTTGTCTTCTTCCTGTGTCTATCCTTCAATCTTTGAGAACACATTCTTAAGTCTCGATATTCATGAGTGCTTCATTAATTAGTATATTGGACCATGCTAGGGGTAGGAGCAAACACTGTAACTTCAGTCATATGTGAACCAGTAAATTTACAAAAAAGAATTTTAATTACTTGTTATTGTATCCTCTTTCCCCAAATTACTTTTTTTTTTTTTTTTAAATAATCTCTATACCAACATGGGGCTTAAAATCATGACCCTGAGATCAAGAGTCCCATATTCTACTGTCTGAACTGGCCAGGTGCCCCATCCCAAATTACTTTTTGCATATTATGTTTTTGTGATGTTTGAAGTAGATGAAATTAAAACATAGGTTATCTTTTAGTGTTTCCTGGCACAATACAAAACCTAATCCTTTAATTTTGAATTGTCCACTTTGGTGACGTCAAGAAGATTTCTGTTCCTTATATGTAATTGAAAAAAATTTTTAAGAAAATCACAAGGCCAACATCAGCAATTTAAGCATTTGATGTTGGACGTAAGGACAGTTTTTGTCTGCAGAACACCATGAGTAAGCCATCTAACTTCTGGTATTGCAAAATGTCACAGACTCTCTGTAGTGTGATGTAAATATTGATATCCTGCAACCCACATTCATGGGAAGGGTTACCAGAATCTTTCTATTGCAAAATACCACTCTTTCTGGCTTACATCATGGCTGCATGACATCAGATTACTAGCATCTGCCAAGATGAACTAGAAGTGTTGAAATTTAATTTGTCAGTCGGGTACTGCTAATCTGGGTGAGCCCACATTTCTGTCCAAATCTTGGCGCAGCCCTATTCAGTAGCACATTCAGGAGCAGATCTTCCAAATTCACCTCCAGATTTCTGTTAATTATTCAGTCCATGAGTGCACAGCTCAGAGTACACGAGGCCAAGCAGTTCATTTCCTAAAAATGCAAAGGTTAGGCCCCTGTAGAATATCCACCTGAATGAATGAGTCCCACCATTTTATTTCACCCCTCTGCCAAGACTAAGCATGATGGCTATTCCAGATTGTGGGCAACACCCACAGGCTCCAAAGAAACATCCCATAAAGATTATGAGTGTGATTATAGGGTAGCAAGGAGAATTGAATTTTTTAGTTGGGTCTCATTTATAATATATCTCATGACTTTTCTTTATAGTTTTTATGTCTCAGGTGTTATTGGAGCATAAATCACTTAGATTGAAATTCGGTTAGGACCACAGTCAAGCAGGTTATCAAACCAGCAGTGCTTTTGATCTTTAAGAGGATATTATATAGGCTTCAAGCTTTCTGGAAAGAATGGCATCTATAGATCTTTAAAATTGCATGAAAATATCAATTCAATATTGAGTTTCCTCACAAATCGAGTTAAACTGATAGTGTAATATAGCTACCAATCACGAGCACTTACAATGTTTGAAAAGCATTATTAGCATTATTTTAGTGAATCCACAACTGTGTGTAATCGAGGGTAAGAGAAAAGTCTAATCTTTGTCAAGGTCACTTAGCCTTTCAGTGGCAGAGCCTAGATTTGAACAGATAGACCTAATGCCAAAGCCCCACATCTAAACTCCGTATGATAATGCTCCCCAATATTTTATGGAAAATATTGATGTTAGGGGGTTTGTTTCTTGATGAGCTTAGAGATAATATCCAAGTGGTTTGTATGCAAGTGAAAAAAAGTTCTTTAAATTATATAAAATAATAGTCTTTGTCATAGATCAACCACAGAAACTCCCTGCTATCATCTGCTGATTATTAAGATCTGCATACTGGGACACCTGGGTGGCTCAATGGTTGAGGGTCTGCCTGTGTCTCAGGGCATGATCCAGGGGTCCTGGGATTGAGTCCCGCATCGAGCTTCCTGCATGCAGCCTGCTTCTCCTTCTGCTACGTCTCTACCTCTCTCTCTCTCTCTGTGTCTCTCATGAATAAATAAACACAATCTAAAAAAA
Organism: Canis lupus familiaris; assembly: GCF_011100685.1. NCBI lineage: Eukaryota > Metazoa > Chordata > Mammalia > Carnivora > Canidae > Canis > Canis lupus. The sequence goes on from NC_049234.1 coordinate 63,883,585, forward strand.
AAAAAAATCTGCATACTATCCCTAGGGTGGGGCCAGAACAGGGTTCCAGTGCCCACTGACAGATGAAGGTACATTCTGGGGAGAGGCTGTTGACTGTTTTACCTTCAGGTTAAAACCCTGTTTTACCTTCAGGACTCCAGGATGAGGAGGTCACTCGGGAACACCTGACCCCAGCCTGTGAAAAAGGGACACACCTAATTGGGACACACCTGGCTTAGTTTGGTGAGGGGATGGGGAATGCGTGGTTTCCCCATCTGCAGAAAAATTTTATTAATCTCCTTCCCACCACATCACCCTTACAATCCTACCCCAAGTCCCACATACACTTTAAAGAAAGATGCTCAATGACAGTGGCCCACCAAGGGGTAAAAATTGGAAGCAACATTAAAAGGATTGATGCAAGGGAGGGACACTTGAATGACCTGCGATCTGGTCCAGCTGCGTGATAGTTTAGCTTTGTCGGGGCCCTTCGCACATGATGTCCTCATCTGTTCAGCGGAGGAGTTAAGACTCAGGATGATCTCTACATTCCCCTTTTGGGTGAAAGTTGTGTGTGGAAAACAGGCAGCCTTTACAGCACATCCAGCCTGAAGATACATTTCCTTTGACCCTCATGGTGTATATTTTAAAACAAGCTCACATTTAGAAATCTAGGTATTTTAATGTATTTTAAAAAATCTAGCTATTTTTTTGAGCTTCCTTTGGAAAATGGAAGATAGAGAGCGCTGGTCCCACATGCTTGCAGTGCTTTGGTGCGGCGCTTGCTCCCAACACCTAGCCCGCTTCTGTCATACCGCTCGCTACTTGTTCAGGGTTTTATGGGCCTTTCAATCCGCACCCTCAGTTCTTTGGATTGATTTTAAGATCCTGCATCATCTCCGTTCCTCTGAGTGTAGCCATCAGGTTGCCTGCAGAGGGCCTTGTTGTACAGCAAACCCAACAAGCCAGAAAGGACCATCGGAGGCCGGGCTGCCTAGAAGGTGCTTCTGGGAGCCCACACTCCCCTGGAAGCTGACAGGGGCGGCATCTGATGGCTCAAGCCTCTGTCCTGCCCACGCCCTCAGTCGCCCTCTGCTATAATCCTCACCAGATTTGTTGTTTCCTCAGAGCTCAACCCTGCTTACGTTACCTCCGCGCTCAAAAACCAAACTGACTCCCCATCATGCACCAGATTCAACAAAGACTCCTCTCCTAGCAGTTTGAAGCCCTCCCCGGGGACACCCAGTTGGTCTCTTTCTCATCTACCCTTCAGGGTTCCCTACACGGACCACAGCTGCGCTCTGCTCCCTGAACAGACTCCCCACGAGTCCTACCTGTGTTGGGGTCTCTGCTGTTCACTCCACATCCCCTACCCTCCAACATCTCTGTCTGCCTCTTTTGCATGTTTCCTTCCTTTGAACTCCCTGGATATTCACGGCCCCCGTCTCCCTGCCCCAACACTGTGCCTTTTTCATCTCCCAACACTGTTTACATTTTACCTTGTTTTATAATGATTTTTGTTCCCGGCTAATCTCCAGTGGTAATAACACTGTACTTCATTCACTGAGTTTATCCCTTAGACTGGGCATATTGCTAAGCAATTTATAGAGCCTCTCTTTCAAACCTCAGAGACAGCCAGGAGAAAGGTTTTTGTTTGTTCTGTTTTTAAAGATTTTATTCATTTATTCATGAGAGACACAGAGAGAGAGGCAGGCTCCTCACAGGGAGCCGGATGTGGGACTTGATCCCAGGACCTTGGGAACATGCCAAAGGCAGATGCTCAACCGCTGAGCCACCCAGGCACCCCACTCGGAGAAAGGTTTTATTGGAGGTTGTGGTAGATAGTGGTTCAGGTGAGTCTTTGGAGTTTAACAGACTGAGGTTAAATCCCTGCTCCACTGCTTACTAGCTATGCCACTGTGATCAAATTTCTTAACTTTTCGAAGCCTGAGTTTTGTCATTTGTAGAAAGGGGATCATATTTCTATCTCCTAAGTGTTTTGAGAGAAATAAGAAATGCTCAATAAATATTAGCTTTTTTTTTATTATTATGATTGACTTCCATTTTTCAGATTAGGAAACTGAATGTAGAAAGTTCTAGTAACTTGTTCAATGATATACACCTAGGTAAGTGGTGGAACCTGGATTTGACCTCAAGGATGTCCAGTTTCAGGGCCCGATTCCCTTGGCACAGTACTTTGACCATGGCTGATATGTGGCCCTGCTAGTCAAAGCAGGATCTGCAATCTCAGAGAGCTGGAATCCCAACTGTTTGTTAGTTCTGTGATGGAGAATAAAGTATTTAATTGCTCTAAATCCTATTATAAAATGTGGATAATAATTACACCTAACTTGTGTCATTTTAAGACTAAGTTAAATTTGGGCCATCTGAGTGGCCCAGTCATTAAGCCTCTGACTCTTGATTTCGGCTCAGGTCACATCTCAGGGTTTTGAGATGCAGAGCCCTGCACTGGCATCATGCTGGGCGTGGAGCCTGCTTAAGATTTTCTGTCTCCCTCTCCTTCTGCTCCACACCCCTGCTAACGTGCACACATGCCAGGCACTCTATCTCTTTCTCTCTCTCTCAAAACAAAACAAAACAAAACAAAACAAAACAACACCCCACCTAAGTTAGCTAGCCAATACATGTAAAAATCTAGAACACAGTGCTCATTCAATAAATATTACTTCAAATTATTTAATATTGAGAACTTCTGTTGAAGAAGCTTTTTTGATACTTGATACAGTTGATTTTATTCTAAAGTGACACATATCTTCCTAAAAATCATCACCCTGCAAAATTGAGCAATAAAAACCATAGGGCTTACAGGAAAACTGAGGTTAGGGGTGTGACATTCAAAAACTGTCCCCGATACATTTAAGGGAAATAAATGAGAACTAATAAAAACCACAGCACAGTTTGGTACATTTTAAACGGTTAAGAAATAAATAGTTCAGTATACTGGGCACTCTAGGAGAACACATGCAGTTGCTTGTAGAAGTGAGTGTCGGAAGAGTTGATTGTGAATTATCGTCAAGTGATGGAGGAAGCATTATGGAAATGGGATGGAGACTTGTACCAACAGAAGTGGATGGGTATAGCTCATAACACAAACATAAACCAACGTAGCTGGTTTATATTTGAGATCCCGGCACGTGTATGTGCGTTTGAGTAGCCCATGCAGCTCACTCAGCAGCTCTGTGCATTCCCCTAGCAGTTCTAGCCTCATTCTGCTCAAATTATCCCTTTATGTTAGAATAAATTGATGTTTTCAAAACAAGCTTTCAAACAGAACTGACTCTACCTTGAAATTATCACGACCTTTGTCTCTCGACCTACCTTAATTATAATTAGGAAGCACTTGAAGTATTCTGCTTATATTAGGCACTGAAGGGGGATTCCTCAACTAAATTTTAACAGGAATGTCAAGGCCATCATTCCAAAGGCCCTGTTACTGTGGATTTGAGTTCTCTCAGACAAACTTGTTATTATAGTGTTTGCTCCTTCCTTAAATGGATAGAAAACCTCATGACCTCTTCCCTTCTTAAATTAATTAACACTAAGATGGCTTCCCTCCAAATATTACTGACTTACAGTACAAATGGGAAGAGATCCAATTTTTCTTCCTTTCATTATGATTTATTCCCTTCCTATTTTTTTCTCACCCTCCGAGGAAACTGTTCCTTTTGTTAAAACATCTTTCAATGATGCAGAAAGGGAAAAAAAGTTTGCTTCCTGCAGCGGGCTATATTAGGCAATAAACTATGCTAAATTGCAGACATTCTAGCAGCAAGGACTTCTTAAGAATGAACAGAATGACAAAGAAGGGGCCCTTAAGCCAAAGGAAATTCCTAAGAAGGAAAAGTCAAACTTGGCATATGCTGGAGTCCTCAGCTTGAGCCTAAAGCACTACTGTTCAGGGCTCAGGCCTGTCTGGGTGGGCTGGGCAAGGAGGTGTGTCTGCAAACTGGGCCTCTGGGCAGAGTGAAGTCCATGTGCCTGAGGAACAGGAGTGCTTCCCTGCCACTGGGCAGACCTTCAGATGCTCCTCAGATCAGGATTGACTATCCTCCAGTGGTTTGTTTGCATGGCTGAGGAAATACATGTAGTAGCATGCAGTAAAAATTCATGGGTTTGCCTTGCCAGCATTCATGCTGCTTCTGTAAACAGCACCCCTATGGTGCTTGGGAGTGCCATCCTCCTTCACCTTCACCAAAACTGGGTTAGCTGTCCTTACCTCACCCCTAATCCCAGGGCCACTCAAAAGACTTCCACCACCCCTAATACGAGCTACTCACTGAGATGCAGGCTTGTGACCTAATTCAAGTCAATGAAAATCAGCCATTGGGTGTCTTTTTTTCTTTTTTCTTTTCTTTTCTTTTCTTTTCTTTTCTTTTCTTTTCTTTTCTTTTCTTTTCTTTTCTTTTTTTCTTTTTTTTCTTTTTTCTTTCTTTTTTTCTTTTCTTTTTTCTTCTTTTTCTTTTCTCTTTTCTTTTCTTTTCTTTTCTTTTCTTTTTTTTTTCTGGAATCTTGTACCTGATGTGAGGCTCCAACTCATGACCCCGAGATCAAGAATCACATGCTCTACCAACAGAACCACCCAGGTGTCCTAAACCTTGGGTTTTTATTGGAACTCTCTACTGTAAAAGTTCTCTCTTTTCCATTGGATTGCTAAATTAGCAGAATGAAATCTTGGATTTTTGTAAAGGCCACCATTGCTGCCCTATGACAATAGCCTGCCTAAGAAGGAAATTACAGCAGAGAGAAGCAATGAGAAACAGGGAAGGGATTTTGACCCCTCATTTGAGCTATGGTGGAGGATCTAACTCTGTCCCTGGACTTTTTATTTTATTTTATTAAAGATTTTATTTTTAAGTAATCTCTACACCCAACGTGGGGTTCAAGTTTATAACCCTCGTTAAAATCCAGAGATATAACTGTATGAAATCATCCATCTTGCTATTTTATACTATCCTGTACATTTGAAAAATATCCTATTTTGCAGCTTCAAAGAAAAAAAAAAGTCTTCCCCTGGTAGAATAGAAAACCCAATCAGAGGGCCAAATTACAATTGCTTAAAACTTCCTTCAAAGTCAATTTCAGAATCACCTTGGATAATAAATTGGATTGAAGAATGTTGCTCATGCAGCGATAGGCCGAAGCCAGGCTGAAGAAGGTGCCGTTATAAAACAACTCACATAGTAACAAGTGATTAAAAGATTGAGCTCAATCCAATTTTCTTTAAACTTAAAATTGGATGGAAGCAGAAAATTTCACTGCTATAAAATATGTTGTTGGGCAGCCCCGTGGTGCAGTGGTTTAGTGCCGCCTGCAGCCCGGGGTGTCATCCTGGAGTCCCAGGATCGAGTCCCACAGTGGGCTCCCTGCATGGGGCCTGCTTCTCCCTCTGCCTGTGTCTCTGCCTCTCTCTCTCGCTCTGTGTCTCTCATGAATAAATAAAAAATAAAATCTTAAAAAAAAATCTTAAAAAAAAATATGTTGTTACTAAATTTGTGGATGACATTGGTAAAGACTTAAATTTCTGAACTGCTTAATGGTAAAACAACCAAAGACATTTTAAAGAGTTTTTTGGTCCTTGGTATTGATTGGAAAAAAGGTACAATGTATACATCTACAGATAAAATTTATACACACAATTCCTGATGGGATGGTCCATATCAAAGCCATTGTGTGCTGTAGCTGGACTCTCCTTGTCTTAAAGAGTCTGCTCCATGCTTTTCTCCATGTGTCTGATGGGTTCATATAAATATTAACATTTATTAAAACAAAACAAAATAAAAAATGACAGAAGTTTTAATGTTTTTGTTTTAGACAAATGTGTAATACAGTGAAAATTAATTAATAAGCAATAAAATAAGAAGGCTTTGAAAACTTGTTCCACTCATATGCTGGTATAGAGGAACACAAGTGCTTGTCAGTTTTCAAACCTAAAATTGAGTAATAGTTTTCTATATTAATGATTAAAAAGTAATAATATTGCAACGATTAATTTTTTTAAATTTTTATTTATTTATGATAGTCACACACACACAGAGAGAGTGAGAGAGGCAGAGACACAGGCAGAGGGAGAGGCAGGCTCCATGCAGGGAGCCCGACGTGGGTCTCCAGGATCACGCCCTGGGCCAAAGGCAGGCGCTAAACCGCTGCGCCACCCAGGGATCCCCAACAATGAATTTTTAAAAGCTAAAAATGGAAAATCAATTAATGGCTTATCTTAATAGCATTAGGTTTAAAAGCTGGCTTATTTAACAAATAATAATTTTAAAACTGCTCAATCAGGTACTGTGAATGTTTTCATGAATAATAAATTTGATTGTAATTTCAGCCATTTACTTTATGGGTTAATTTCTGCCACTGATAATGTAGTATATTCAATTTACTTGAATTCAAGTAAATTATAAATTCTAGTAATTTGTGTGTGTGTGTGTGTGTTTACCTAATCCATCGGAAAATTATAATAATTATAAGTAATTCCCAACAGATATATTAGGGTTGACTCATTATCAAAATCCCTATGATTCAGACATTCTTCTTTTTATTAATTTACATTTTAAATACTTCTCTGGTGCCATTTCTCCCTGAAAAATATTCTCTAATTAATTCTTCAGATCTAGTGCATAGTGTATGGATTTCAAACTGCAGGATAATATTTTTTGGTTTTTTGGTCTTTTTTTTCTTTTTCAAGTTTTTATTTAAATTCCAGTTAGTTAACATACAGTGTAATATTAGTTTAAGGTGTACAATATAGTATTCATCACTTACATACAATACCCAATGCTCATCTTAATACAAGTGCACTCCTTAATCCCCAACACCCATTTAACCCAATCTCCCCTCCAGCAACCCTCAGTTTGTTCTCTATAGTTAAGAGTTTATTTTATGGTTTGCCTTTTTTTCTCTCCTATGTTCATCTGTTTTTTCCTTAAATTCCACATATGAGTGAAATCATATGGTACTTGTCTTTCTCTGACTGATTTATTCTGCCTAGCATACATAGTACTCTCTAAGCTCCAACCGTGTCATGGCAAATGGCAAGATTTCATTCCTTTTTATGGCCGAGTAATATTTCATTATAAATATATGGAATAATGGAATATTATATATATTATATATACACACACACACAGATTTTATATATATATATATATATATATATATACATTATACACCACACGAATAACTTTGTTATCTATTCATCAGTTGATGGACATTTGGGCTCTTTCCATAATCCAGCTATTGTTTTGTTTTTTAAAGATTTTATTTATTTATTCATGAGAGACACACAGAGAGAGGCAGAGACACAGGCAGAGGGAGAAGCAGGTTCCATGCAGGGATCCCGATGTGGGACTCGATAGCAGAACCCTGGGATCAGGCCCTGAGCCAAAGGCAGATGCTCAACCGTTGAGCCACCCAGGCGTCCCAGCCAGCTATTGTTGGTAATGCCACTATAAACATCAGAGTGCATGTGTCTCTTTCAATCAGTATTTTTATGCCAAAATTTAGTGTGCCCAGGAATCATATGGAAGGGATATTCATTAAAATGCATATTTTTGAACTCTGACACAGATCAAGAGAATCAGAATTCCAGGAGACAGTCCTAGGAGTTGAAGTTTCAATGGTACTGTATCTCCTCCCCCCCATTCCCAATTAGTCATAGAAACACATTGTTGGAGATCTTTGATAGTAGAGATGAAAAACAAGCAATATGATAGTTTTCTTTGTGAGGAATATTGCTTCTAACTCTATCATTTTATTCTTTATGTTTTTAAAAGATAGGAAAAATAATCTGAAATATTTAGCATCAGAGATTTTCAAACAGATTGCTCTTAAAAGCCCCTGTTCACAGTATGTGGTAGAAATGTTTATGTACAATTTAGCCATAAGATTTTTTTTTGGCTTTAAAATTATATGAGTACATTGGTTCTAGCTTGTTGAGTGGAAACATGAATAAAATAGGAAATAAATCTTATTGCAGTTAAAATTATGTGTCATGGCTTTTCCTATGTGTCATCCATGTAAAATTTTTCATATGCTAATTCTTATTAATGTGGGACTGTCAGACAAAATAAAAATTTGGTTAGTGTCACCTTCACCATAATAAATGCGGGGAAATTTTTCCTTTTTAGAATAGATGTGAAAATGTTCTGACATGTAAATTGATTCTGAATCCCGTTGTTGTGCTGGCACTAGGAATGTTCTACACTTTCTTTTGTGTCAAATTGCTACCTTTTAGCACATTCATTTTTGTAATTTGACTTTCATTGCCTATCATGTTATCCAAACAGTATCTTTTCAAAAGTATAGGTGGCCTTTCAACTATCAGTTCTGTTTTTGTCTTTTAAAAGATTTTATTTATTCATTCATGAGAAACAGAGAGAGAGAGAGAGGGAGGGAGGCAGAGACACAGGTAGAGGGAGAAGCAGGCCCCATGCAGGGAGCTAGACGTGGGATTGGATCTCAGGTCTCCAGCATCACACCCTGGGCTGAAGGTGGCGCTAAACCACTGAGCTTCCCGGGCTGCCCTATCAGTTCCGTTTTGAAGTACTTTGTAAACTTTGAAGTACAAAGTGAGACAGGTTGAATCTCAATAATCTCACTTCAGTGGAATGATCATTTACCATTAAGACAACTCTGTCACAACAAAACTATGCATATAGATCTGCTGCATTGTCACTTAACACAGCTGCAGAGTCTGATGCTATCACAGGGGTTCAAAACATAACTTCATAGAGTTCTTTTTCTATGGTTTCTGATATCATCACAATTGTTGCGTTTTTATGCTTATATTTTAACCTGGAAAATGATGTTAGTGTCAGAAATTGCTGTTGCATGACTGAACTCATAAGAAAGAAATGGATATGATTATGTTTCAAAAAGAGAGTGATCCCAGAGTCATGGAGTAGAAACTGAAGTTATATGGAAAGAAAGGGATAAGTGATTGGAATCTATAATAGATATATGTCTTGGGCTGAGGATTTTAAGATCTTCTTCTGGGCAAATATTTAGAGCCCTGAGCTCAAAAAGCTTTGCTCTATCTATGTACAAGGACTAGAAAAGTTCCACCTGTCAACTAAGATCCCAGTTGGTGGAAAAATACCCAGTTTAGGCTGTGAGTAGAAACAATCAATTTCAAGAGAGCAGAGCTTGAAGATATACAAAATAATGATACAGGGGCCAGAAATCACATTACTCATATAGCATGGGACAACCAAGCTGAGAAATTGAATGTAAGACAAAAGAGAGAAAGATTCAAAGCCTATGACCTGGGCTCAATAGTTGAGCGTACTTGAGCCTTTGGCTCAGGGCATGATCCTGGGGTCCTAGGATCGAGTCCCACACCAGGCTCCCTGTAGGGAGTCTCCTTCTCCCTTTGTCTATGTCTCTGCTTCTCTCTCTGTGTCTCTCATGAATAAATATATAAAATCTTTTGAAAAAACAAAAAAATTAAGCCTATGACTCTAATTGCACCTAAGCTGTGTTCATCGTGATACCTTATAGAGAGATCTCCATAGCCAACAGTAGATAGATGATGGCCTTCCAGAGAGTATGTTTCCCACTTAAGATGACCACATGAACAAAAATTAGAAAACACATGAAGAATATCAGAGAGGAGAGTCCACAGACCCAAGAATTGTGGAATTAACACTTAAGTAGTTAGAGGACTTGTGATCTAAAACACTTTTTAAAATGTGTAGCTAAAATTGTTCAAAGAGATAAAGTAAATCATAAAAATAAGAGTAAGGAATTGAAAAATAGACAAGTGAAAATCTTAAATTCAGTCTTTGGGATTAAATAAAATCCTGTAGCTAGATTAATCAGTAGTGTAGGCACAATAAAGAGAGTCACCAAAATGAATTTTCTTCATGGTAAATCCTCTTTGCCCTGTTAGCATAAATCACACCTGCTCTTTTTATATCATTTATTTAATGTGCTGCTGAATTTTGTTTTCTGGGTTTTTTCCAGATTATTGTATCAAAATTTATATGTGAAATTGGTCTAAGATCTCATTTGTGCTGTTGTTGTTGGATTTGGATGCCTACATTATACAGAGATAATACTGTATAGTGATAGTAAAAAGCATGAACTCTGGAGCCAGACTAGCCAAGCTCAAATACCAGTTCTGCTCCTAGTAATTGTAGGGCCTTTGGCAAATTACTTAACCTCTCTGTATATCTGTTTCCTTGACGTAAAATATGAGGCCTGGTATATTTCTGGTTCTTTCTCACTAGTTGCATGTAACTCTTCAAGTCCCAAGTGAAAGGCTGGACATGTGCTAACAGGGAACCTCTTATTTGGTTCTAAAGTCTAATTTTTGTTTCCATCCTGGTAAGTATGTCAATAGTCCCATTCAGCTTTTCAGTCCCTCATCCACTATTCTCTGTGTTGGGAATCATCTCAAGGGAAGAGCAGTCCAAAGTGGTCTGTCTAGATGCAGGTCCCTCCGTTCCTTTCTGCCTGGCCTACTGTCTGATGTCTTCAGATCAATGCCTTCTTTCATTTTGCTTCAGTCTTTCTAATTATTCTTAGTGGAGAGGTTAATTCCACATACCATAGTCTCTCCACTTTTTATCATTACTGTAAAATTTAAATAAACTAAGATTTTCTGCTCAGTAATTTTGTTTATATACATTATTTCACTTGTGTTTCTCGATTCTGTCTTCTATGTCCCTTATGTGTTTTAAGCATATTGTCTTTTTTTTTCTTGCTATTTCAAAAAGGTGTTCATTTATACGAAAGTTTACTTCTATATAATTTTTGAGCGCTGACAATGGGCCTCCAGTCATTCTGTTGTCTCATCACAGGTCCTGAGGTCCTCTATGTTATCTACGTGAACTTTGATTATTACTCCAAGCCATGTAAGTTTATGGCAATATATTGTCATGGTTTTTATCTGCTCAGTGGAAATATTTTTCTTATGAATGTTCTAAACCTGCACTTTTCTCTTTTCTTTTCTTCTTTATTCCTATCATAACTTATAATTTGTTCTTTTAATAACAATATACTCAATTCGACAATAAAATATGTATAATGTAAATATGGTTTTAATAACATTGTATATAATAAGCAGTAAGAGGAACAAGAAAGCTTGGAGGTCAATGGCAAGACTCTGATTTTTACTGCCGACATCAAACCCTGGTTCCTTTGCTTTTTTCTTTCTTTTCTTTTCTATAAAATAACAACAAATTTTAAAAAATAGTAGCTATACTTTCTTCCTAAGGGTTTGTAAGAATCAAATCTGTATTAGTTTGCTACAGCTGTTGTCACAAAATACCACAGATTAGGTAGGTTGAACAGCAGAGATTTACTTTCTGATAGTTCTGAAGGCTGAGACATCTAAGATCAAGGTATTGGCAGGTTTGGTTTCTTCTGAGGTCTGTCTCCTGGGCTTGCCTTCCTGCCATGATTTCACATGCTCTTTGCTTGGTGCAGGTGTTTATGTCTGATATCGCTCCATGTCCAAATTTCCTCTCCTTATACACATTGCAGCCAGAATGGATTAGGGCCTACCTAAAGGGCCTCATCTTAACTTAGTTACCTCTTCAAAAACTCTATCTCCAAATACAGTCGCATAAGAATTTTGGAAGGACAGCTTTTTCACAACAGGTTTGCCACCAGAAAGCAGGTGTTGTGAAAACCACCACTAAACCTAAACCAAAAATGGGACAGGAAAGGACTCACAACAACATCATCGTCATTGGACACGTAGACTCGGGCAAGTCTACCACTACTGGCCATCTGATCTACGCGCCGCCCAGGGATCCCGTGCCATCACCACTGATGTGTCCCTGTGGAAATTCCCCGTGGAGACCAGCAGTGTTACGTGACCATCACTGATGCCCCAGGACACAGAGACTTTATCAAAACCATGATTCCGGGCACACGTCAGGCTGACTGTGCTGTCCTGGTCGTTGCCGCTGGTGTCGGTGAATTTGAAGCAGGGTCTCGGGGAATGGGCAGACCCGTGAGCGTGCCCTCTGGCTTACACACTGGGCGTGAAACAACTAATCGTTGGTGTTAACGAAACGGATCCCACTGAGCCACCCCACAGCCCGAGGAGCCCCGAGGACATCGCCCAGGAAGTCAGCACCCGCACCACGGAGCTTGGCTACCCCCCACGCAGCAGCACCACTTGTGCCGTCTCTGGCTGGAAAGGTGACGACAGGCTGGAGCCAGGGGTAACACGCCGTGGGGCCAGGGACGGAAAGTGCCCCGTGAGGACGGGGATGCGGGAACCCACTGCTCGGAGCTCTGGCTGCATCCCGCCGCCGACTCGTCCACCTGCCAAGCCCTTGCACCTGCCCCTCCGGGACGCCTGCAAAATCGGTGGTGTCGGTACCGGCCCGGGGCCGAGGGGGGCTGGTGTTCTTCGGCCTGGCAGGGGGTCACCTTGCTCCGGTCAATGTTACACCCGAAGGAAAGTCTGTGGAAATGCACCGGGACGCTGGAGTGAGGCTCTTCCTGGGGACAACGTGGGCTTCGATGTCAAGAGCGTGTCTGTCAAAGATGTTCGTCGCGGCGACGCGGCCGGCGACAGCAACAAGGACCCACCCGTGGAAGCAGCTGGCTTCGCGGCTCAGGTGATTCTCCTGAACCTCCAGGCCAAATCGGTGCTGGACACGCACCTGTGCTGGGCCGTCCCGCAGCTCACAGCGCTTGCAGGTTTGCTGAGCTGAAGGGGAAGGTAGATCGTCGGTCTGGAAAGAAGCTGGAAGATGGTCCCAAGTTCGTGAAATCTGGGGATGTGGTTCCTGGCAAACCTATGTGTGTTGAGAGCTTCTCTGACCACCCTCCTCTGGGCCGTTTTGCTGCTCGTGACATGAGACAGACGGTGGCGCGGATGTCCTCAAAGCGGAGGACAAGAAGGCAGCTGGAGCTGGCAGAGTCCCCCAGTCTGCCCAGAAAGCCCAGGAGGCTAAATGAGTATTATCCCCAACACCTGCCACCCCAGTCTTGATCGGTGGTGGAAGAACGGCCTCAGAACTGTGTCAATCGGCCACTTGGGTTGAATAGTAAAAGTCTGGTTAATGAGAACAGCGCATCGTAAAACCCTCAGAAGGAAGGGAGAATGTTGTGTGGACCATTTGGTTTTTTTTTGTGTGTGTGTGTGTGTGTGCGTTTGTGGCAGTTTTAAGTTATTAATTTTTTAAAATCAGTACTTTTTAATGGAAACCACTTGACCAAAAATCTGTCACAGAATTTTGAGACCCATTAAAACAAAAGTTTAATGAGAAACCTGTGTCTTCTTTTGGTCAACACTGTAACCTTGTATAGTATTCGGGTAAAAGATGAGAGTTGCACAGAATCTATTTCTAGTGTTTAAACTAAAATTTGGGTTAACTGTTTTCCTGGGTGGGAACTTGAGGATTTTCACCTTGTTTAAGGGGAAAAAAAACTGTTTAAATACATAGAAAAACAATGCTATGGGAAAAGGGGGTGTGTTGGTGCAACACATTTTCTCTTAGATAAGCAGAGTAACACGATAAGTAACACCATAAGATAGTTTATAAAACAGGTTAAATTCTATAATACCAAAGTCAGTGTATTGTGTATAAAATTGGTATTCTATCACTATGAAGTAAACTTGTTAATAGAATGTCATGTTTTAGTTTTCTCACTTACTGGAATGCATTGCCACACTTACAAATGTTGAACTAAAAATACCTAAAATGAGAGTCATTTGATAACATTTTACTTCATAGTAGTGTTAATTGTATCTAGATTGTAGAAGAAAAGCTACTGGAGTTCACAGTCACTTAAGAACTTAGAAATCCGTTTTAAGTAGGAATTTTCATCTTTAAAGAGCAAGATTGGGTGAAGAGGGAACATTACCACACTGGAGAGTAAACCCAAAGTTTGAAGAGGTGCAATGGGAAATACCTAATGAGAGGAAGGATCCATTTGGACTGGAGTGTAGGGTAAGCTCTGTTTTTAGTCTGAAAATGTCTTAGAGGTTTTGCTAAGTGTCATTCCAATAACATTGCCTAATGAAGGGAATATTGAAAGATGACAGTTTGAAGTTGGTAAATAGGATGAAAAGCAAAGAGCTCTTGAGAAATGAGTGGTAATTTATAACATATTGTGAATTTAACACAATTTGGGTGACAACCATTAAATTCTTGGCTTTGGAAAGCTGGCAAATTTGAAATATTGCTATGTGAATTTTGACCATTTGAGCATTCTTGAAAGACCCTATTTGATCCTAAAACTTTTGCGTTGTGAAAGGGAAATCAGTTTCTCAAGCTGCTTTGAAGTGCGGCAGAAAGCATACAGGACACTTTGTATTTTATGACAATGCTAAGTGAAATGTCTTACAACTTAACTTCTGTAGAAAGTGACTGCAATGGAAAAATCTCCATTTAGGTCTAAACTACGTAAACTGGTCTCAACAGTGCCACCAGAGGCACTGATGAGGCCTATAAATTAGAAACCAATAGAATTCCACAACTTCAAAACAAAACAAAACAAAAAAAGGATTTTGGAGGAACAAAATTCAGCTCAGGACACAAATCATTGTCCATTTCTGTTTCAAATGATATGTTTTTTATCTTGATAGTACAAAATTATTCTCACTCTAAAGAAACCAATACAATTAGTTTAACCAGTAGAGATAGTAAAGGTATGAAGAATAATTATTTAAATATAAATAATTGTTTGTAAAGTTCATTATAGTCAATGCTAGCAATAAAATACTGTGGTGTATGACTAAGTTTAAAGTGAATAAATAATGTAAGGGTATTTGTAGTCAATATTAGTTAACCTGTAGTTTTATGATAACTACAGAATTTATAGACTACTGAATCTTTCAGATTGCCTACAATGTTGCTATTGTTTAGGATGCATGTTTACAACTTTTATAACTTTAGATCAGTAACATTGTGCTTTCAAGGGTTCCCTACTCTGGATTTTATCCAGTCTTGTTTAATAACTTCATATGTCCTTGAACAAAATAAAACTTCAAATATGCTGCTATTGCAAGCCTGTTGTAATGTTTATGCTTTCTGAAAATAATTCTAAGGGAAAAATTAAGTTCAGGTTTACAGAGTTTATATTACAGCATTTACAAAATAAAATTGATGTCAATTAACAACCAAAATTTAGATGGATGTCACACTTACAAGCAAACAAAAACTAGAGAAAGAAAATATATTAAATTAATTCTTTTTTTAAAAAGATTTTATTTATTTATTCCTGAGAGACAAAGAGAGAAGCAGAGAGAGAAGCAGGCTCCATACAGGAGCGTGATGCAGGACTCGTTCCCCGGACCAAGATCACGCCCTGAGCCAAAGGCAGATGCTCAACTATTGAGCCACAGAGGCATCCCAAATTAATTCTTCTTTTTGTCCTTTATGCTTACATGTGTAGGATGATATAAATAGCTGAAAGTAAAAATAGTTCACATATTGTTCCTGATGGTATACATACTCCTCTATTTTCTTCATTATTTATTTCCCCAAAATTTAGACATAAGAAAAGATGTCCTATTATTCAGCCCTCTTTTATAGAAGGAAAAGATCCTCCCATTCTAAATTTTGAAGAGTCATTGTTTATAATTTTTTTCTTTTTTTAATAAATTTATTTTTTATTGGTGTTCAATTTGTCAACATACAGAATAACACCCAGTGCTCATCCCATCAAGTGCCCCCCTCAGTGCCCGTCACCCATTCACCCCCACCCCCCGCCCTCCTCCCCTTCCAACACCCCTAGCTCATTTCCCAGAGTTAGGAGTCTTTATGTTCTGTCTCCCTTTCTGTATTTCCTACCCATTTCTCCTCCCTTCCCTTCTGTTCCCTTTCACTATTATTTATATTCCCCAAATGAATGAGATCATACAATGTTTGTCCTTCTCCGACTGACTTACTTCACTCAGCATCATACCCTCCAGTTCCGTCCACGTCGAAGCAAATGGTGGGTATTTGTCGTTTCTAATGGCTGAGGAATATTCCATTGTCTACATAGACCACATCTTCTTTATCCACTCATCTTTCGATGGACACTGAGGCTCCTTCCACAGTGTGGCTATTGTGGACATTGCTGCTAGGAACATCGGGGTGCAGGTGTCCCTGCGTTTCACTGCATCTGTATCTTTGGGGTAAATCCCCAGCAGTGCAATTGCTGGGTCGTAGGGCAGGTCTATTTTTAACTCTTTGAGGAACCTCCACCCAGTTTTCCAGAGTGGCTGCACCAGTTCACATTCCCTCCAACAATGCAAGAGGGTTCCCCTTTCTCCACTTCCTCTCCAACATTTATGGTTTCTTGCTTTGTTAATTTTCCCCATTCTCACTGGTGTGAGGTGGGATCTCATTGTGGTTTTGATTTGTATTTCCCTGATGGCAAGTGATGCGGAGCATTTTCTCATGTGCTTGTTGGCCATGTCTATGTCTTCCTCTGTGAGATTTCTCTTCATGTCTTTTGCCCATTTCGTGATTGGATCGTTTGTTTCTTTGGTGTTGAGTTTATTTTTTATTTTTTAAAAATATTTATTTATATTTTATTTATTTATTTATTTATTTATTTATTTATTTATTTATGATAGTCACAGAGAGAGAGAGAGAGAGAGAGAGAGAGAGAGAGAGAGGCAGAGACATAGGCAGAGGGAGAAGCAGGCTCCAAGCACCGGGAGCCCGACGTGGGATTCAATGCTGGGTCTCCAGGATCGTGCCCTGGGCCAAAGGCAGGCACCAAACCGCTGCGCCACCCAGGGATCCCTGGTGTTGAGTTTAATAAGTTCTTTATAGATCTTGGAAACTAGCCCTTTATCTGATACGTCATTTGCAAATCTCTTCTCCCTTCTGTAGGTTGTCTTTGAGTTTTGTTGACTGTATCCTTTGCTGTGCAAAAGCTTCTTATCTTGATGAAGTGACAAATGAAGTTCATTTTTGCTTTTGTTTCTTTTGCCTTCGTGGATGTATCTTGCAAGGAGTTACTGTGGCCAAGTTCAAAAAGGGTGTTGTCTGTGTTCTCCTCTAGGATTTTGATGGATTCTTGTCTCACATTTAGATCTTTCATCCATTTTGAGTTTATCTTTGTGTCTGGTGTAAGAGAGTGGTCTAGTTTCATTCTTCTGCATGTGGATGTCCAATATTCCCAGCACTATTTATTGAAGAGACTGTCTTTCTTCCAATGGATAGTCTTTCCTCCTTTATCGAATATTAGTTGACCATAAAGTTCAGGATCCACTTCTGGGTTCTCTATTCTGTTCCATTGATCTATGCGTCTGTTTTTGTGCCAGGACCACGCTGTCTTGATGACCACAGCTTTGTAGTACAACCTGAAATCTGGCATTGTGAGGCCCCCAGCTATGGTTTTCTTTTTTAAAATTCCCCTGGCTAGTCGGGGTCTTTTCTGATTCCACACAAATCTTAAAATAATTTGTTCTCACTCTCTGAAGAAAGTCCATGGTATTTTGATAGGGATTGCATTAAACGTGTATATTGCCCTGGGTAACATTGACATTTTCACAATATTAATTCTGCCAATCCATGAGCATGGAATATTTTTCCACCTCTTTGTGTCTTCCTCAATTTCTTTCAGAAGTGTTCTATAGTGTTTAGGGTATAGATCCTTTACCTCTTTGGTTAGGTTCATTCCTAGGTATCTTATGCTTTTGGGTGCAATTGTAAATGGGATTGACTCCTTAATTTCTCTTTCTTCAGTCTCATTGTTAGTGTATAGAAATGCCACTGACTTCTGGGCATTGATTTTGTATCCTGCCACGCTACCAAATTGCTGTATGAGTTCTAGCAATCTTGGGGTGGAGACTTCTGGGTTTTCTGTGTAGAGTATCATGTCATTGGCTAAGAGGGAGAGTTTGACTTCTTCTTTGCCAATTTTAATGCCTTTATTTCTTTCTGTTGTCTGATTGCTGAGGCTAGGACTTCCAGTACTATGTTGAATGGCAGTGGTGAGAGTGGACATCCCTGCCGTGTTCCTGATCTTAGGGGAAAGGCTCCCAGTGCTTCCCCATTGAGAATAATATTTGCTGTGGGCTTTTCGTAGATGGCTTTTAAGACGCTGAGGAATGTTCCCTCTATCCCTACACTCTGAAGAGTTTTGATCAGGAATGGATTCTGTATTTTGTCAAATGCTTTCTCTGCATCTAATGAGAGGATAATATGGTTCTTGGTTTTTCTCTTGCTGATATGATGAATCACATTGATTGTTTTACGAGTGTTGAACCAGCTTTGTGTCCCGGGGATAAATCCTACTTGGTCATGGTGAATAATTTTCTTAATGTACTGTTGGATCCTATTGGCCAGTATCTTGTTGAGAATTTTTGCAACCATGTTCATCAGGGATATTGGTCTGTAATTCTCCTTTTTGGTGGGGTCTTAGTCTGGTTTTGGAATTAAGGTGATGCTGGCCTCATAGAACGAATTTGGAAGTACTCCATCTCTTACTATCTTTCCAAACAGCTTTAGTAGGATAGGTATGGTTTCTTCTTTAAATGTTTGATAGAATTCTCCTGGGAAGCCAGCTGGCCCTGGACTCTTGTGTCTTGGGAGGTTTTTGATGACTGCTTCAATTTCCTCCCTGGTTGTAGGCCTGTTCAGGTTTTCTATTTCTTCCTGTTCCAGTTTTGGTAGTTTGTGGCTTTCCAGGAATGCGTCCATTTCTTCTAGATTGCCTAATTTATTGGAGTATAGCTGTTCATAATATGTTTTTAAAATCGTTTGTATTTCCTTGGTGTTGGTAGTGATCTCTCCTTTCTCATTAATGATTTTATTAATTTGAGTCTTCTCTCTCTTCTTTTTAATAAGGCTGGCTAATGGTTTATCTATCTTATTAATTCTTTCAAAGAACCAACTCCTGGTTCTGTTGATCTGTTCCACAATTCTTCTGGTCTCGATTTCGTTAGTTCTGCTCGAATCTTTAACGCTCTTCTTCTGCTGGGTGTAGGATCTATTTGCTATTTTTTCTCTAGCTCCTTTATGTGTAAGGTTAGCTTTTGTATTTGAGTTCTTTCGAGTTTTTGAATGGATGCTTGTATTGTGATGTATTTCCCCCTTAGGACTGCTTTTGCTGCATCCCAAAGATTTTGAACGGTTGTATCTTCATTCTCATTAGTTTCCATGAATCTTTTTAATTCTTCCTTAATTTCCTGATGACCCTTTCATCTTTTAGCAGGATGGTCCTTAACCTCCACGTGTTTGAGGTCCTTCCAAACTTCTTGTTGTGATTTAGTTCTGATTTCAAGGCACTATGGTCTGAGAATATGCAGGGGACGATCCCAATCTTTTGGTATCGGTTCAGACCTGATTTGTGACCCAGTATGTGGTCTATTCTGGAGAAAGTTCCATGTGCACTTGAGAAGAATGTGTATTCAGTTGAGTTTGGATGTAAAGTTCTGTAGATATCTGTGAAATCCATCTGGTCCAGTGTATCATTTAAAGCTCTCGTTTCTTTGGAGATGTTGTGCTTAGAAGACCTATCGAGTATAGAAAGAGCTAGATTGAAGTCACCAAGTATAAGTGTATTATTATCTAAGTATTTCTTCACTTTGGTTATTAATTGGTTTATATATTTGGCAGCTCCCACATTCAGGGCATATATGTAGAGGATTGTTAAGTCCTCTTGTTGGATAGATCCTTTAAGTATGATATAGTGTCCCTCTTCATCTCTCACTACAGTCTTTGGGGTAAATTTTAGTTTATCTAATATAAGGATGGCTACCCCTGCTTTCTTTTGAGGACCATTTGAATGGTAAATGGTTCTCCAACCTTTTATTTTCAGGCTGTAGGTGTCCTTCTGTCTAAAATGAGTCTCTTGTAGACAGCAAATAGATGGGTCCTGCTTTTTTATCCAGTCTGAAACCCTGCGCCTTTTGATGGGGTCATGAAGCCCGTTCACGTTCAGAGTTACTATTGACAGATATGAGTTTAGTGTCATCATGATATCTTTTCAGTCCTTGTTTTTTGTGGATTGTTCCACTGAACTTCTTCGTAAAGGTGGATTTTAAGAGTCCCCCTTAAAATTTCTTGCAGAGCTGGTTTGGAGGCCACATATTCTTTCAGTTCCTGCCTGTCTTGGAAGCTCCTTATCTCTCCTTCCATTCTGAATGAGAGCCTTGCTGGATAAAGTATTCTTGGTTGCATGTTCTTCTCATTTAGGACCCTGAATATATCCTGCCAGCCCTTTCTGGCCTGCCAGGTCTCTGTGGAGAGGTCTGCTGTTACCCTAATACTCCTCCCCATAAAAGTCAGGCATTTCTTGTCTCTTGCTGCTTTAAGGATCTTCTCTTTATCTTTGGAATTTGCAAGCTTCACTATTAAATGTCGAGGTGTTGAACGGTTTATTGATTTTAGGGGGGGATCTCTCTATTTCCTGGATCTGAATGCTGTTTCCCTTCCCAGATTAGGAAAGTTTTCAGCTAGGATTTGTTCAAATACATATTCTGGCCCTCTGGCCCTTTTGGCGCCCTCGGGAACCCCAATTAAACGTAGGTTTTTCTTCCTCAGGCTGTCGTTTATTTCCCTTATTCTATCTTCATGGTCTTTTAATTGTTTGTCTCTTTTTTCCTCAGTTTCCCTCTTTGCTATCAACTTGTCTTCTATGTCACTCACTCGTTCTTCCACCTCGTTAACCCTCGTCGTTAGGACTTCTAGTTTGGATTGCATCTCATTCAATTGATTTTTAATTTCTGCCTGATTGGATCTAAATTCTGCAGTCATGAAGTCTCTTGAGTCCTTTATGCTTTTTTCTAGAGCCACCAGTAACTGTATAATAGTGCTTCTGAATTGGCTTTCTGACATTGAATTGTAATCCAGATTTTGTAACTCTGTGGGAGAGAGGACTGTTTCTGCTTCTTTCTTTTGAGGTGAGGTTTTCCTTCTAGTCATTTTGCTCAGTGCAGAGTGGCCAGAAACAAGTAGTATTGGGAAAAGGAGAAAAAGAGAGAGAAAGAAGGGAAGAAAAGAGAAAAAGAAAAAAGAAAAAGGGAAGAACAAAAGAAAAAAAAAGAAAGGAAAAGAAAGAAAGGAAAAAAAGGGTGGGGGAAGCAAACAGAAATCAAAAAGAAAAAAAGAAAAAAGAAAAACCCACGGGGGAGTATCTTCTGATTCTGTATACTCTAAGTCCCTTGACCTCCCCTGGAACTTGTCCGTCTAGCTGGTCTTTCGGGGGAGGGGCCTGTTGTGCTGATTCTCAGGTGTTAGCACTTGGGGGAGCTGCTGTGCCCCTGCCTGGTGCAGGGCTCAGTGGGGGTTGTTCACCCCGTGAGGCCGCAGGAGGAACAACCGCAGTGGCGGCGGCAGCTCTGCAGCCCTGGAGTCAGCTCCCTCAGTAGCTCCGGAGCTCTCCGTCTGCAGGGCCTGGAGGCTCCGGGGCGGGGCCGCTGATCTGCTCAGCTCGGGGCAGGAGCGTCCTCCTGTCCTGGGCCCTCCCGGCCTCTGCCTGTCCCGGGGGAGGCCGGATCCTGGGCTGTGTCCCGGCGCCCTGGGCTCCCGGTCTGCGCTGTTGGATTCCCGCTCCCGCCCTCAGCCCCCTCCGCGGAGCCGCCTCCCTGCCCCCTCCGAGCTGCTCCGGGTCCCGCCGTGCGCTGCAGCCCTTAGGGAGCTCGGCGCATCTCCCGGGGCGCAGGTGTCTGTTAGTGTCCCCGGGAGCCCGAGGGCATCCTCGCCCTTCTGGGTCCTGCTCCAACTCCCTGCGAGCCCCTTTCCGCCCGGGAAGGTTGGTGCAGCTCCTGCTTCTCCGGGACGGGGCTCTCCTGTCCTGGGGACACTCGCCCCGGCCTCAGCCCGGCTCCTCGTGGGGCCCCTCCCCCTTGGAGGCCTTTTGTGTCTTTATTTCTTTTTTTCCCGTCTTCCTACCTTGATAGAAGCGTGAACTCTTCTCACTGTAGCATTCCAGCTGGTCTCTATTTAAATCTCAGGCCAAATTCGTAGAGTTTCAGGGTGATTTGAAGGTTATCTAGGGAATTTGGTGGGGACAGGTGACTTGGGGACCCTACTCCTCCGCCATCTGCCCCTCCTCTCATTGTTTATAATTAAGTATCCTTCTGATATCCAGCACCTATGCATATGTGAAAATATTGCTTAAACTGTCACAGCATTGCAACACTCCATACAATGAGGAAATCTATATCTGCTAAACTTTTGTTTATCTTAGATTAAAATTAAAGGGCCCTCTCTGACATTTTGGCATATACTGTTTATCTGTGAGCTTCATCATGGACAATGATTGTTTCTTGATTACTGTGTGTGTATGTGTGTGTTTAGGGGGAATTGACGTATCATTTCTTGAGTACCTTCTATGGGTCAGCAATTCTTCTGAATATGTGAAATGATTTCAACCTCAAAAGTGTCCCACGGTGAATATTCTGTTAGCTGCATTCTACAGATAAAACTGATTCAAGTTTGTTAATTTCACACTAATGTGTGTAGAGCTGAAGTTTAAAAAGAGTGAAAATCATCAATAGCAGACTCAATACCTTCAAGAAGCTATCTGATCCATTCTGCTGACTTTTGGCAAAATCTCACTCCAACCATAGATAGCCATCTGCCTGCCAGACCCCACCTCCGTTTTTAAAGACAACAACTGCACCAATCCTTTGTGATCTAGTCGGTCTCTATACTTACCACCCAGAGTACCTCCTGGAAACATCTTACCCTTTGAGGACATCCTGATTTGTCTCATTTCAACTGAGAGAAAATCTGTTCACCACGACTCAAAATTTAAAGGTTTTCCTTCCATTCAACATACCCCATTCCTGTGGCTGTTCTTGGTTTTCTGCTCAGCCCAGAAATTCCAACACAGACACTGATCTGAATCTGTTCTCAGGTTTCACCATGGCTTTCCAGGGTGATCTTGCCACCAAATCCCAGTTCTGGTAAATTCTGAGTCTATCTGGTACTTACATGAACAGACTAACTGCCAGCCTTAATCTATGCTTTTATTTCAAATGAGAATGACTCTGAGTTGGGCTAGATATTAAACTCTTGGGGTTTACTCAGGATATCTTAAATACCTGTATGAGTATTTAAACAAGAAGATGAACAGGAAAATAAGATGAGTTTAAATACATACAAATTTGACCAAATAGATAAATGAAAGAAATCCAGTGGGGTTTACCTGTATTTTTACCAGTATATTTCTATAACCATATCTATGACATAATTACTGTTCATTCTTATGTGATGATAATAATAATTATTATTACATAGCTTCTTTGCAAGACCAACATTGTCTTTGTTTCCAGGTACAAACAGTGGATCCATAGGCACTTCTTCTCTGGAAACTGTCTTTATCTGGTCTCTGATGTTACTATACACTTTTATCGCACAATTAAAATCACAGGTTCCATTGGGATGGGAGTGGGCCCAAGAGGAAAATAAGTTCACTGATAGAAGACAAATACACATACTAATCTGATATTCAATGGCAAAACTGTTGTGTCTCAGATTATTTTTAATGGACTTTTTACAAATTGGAAAATGTATGAGTAGAGTTTATTTGAGGAATGCTGTTAAGAATGAGATTAATCTGGGATCCCTGGGTGGCGCAGCGGTTTGGCGCCTGCCTTTGGCCCAGGGTGCGATCCTGGAGATCCGGGATCGAATCCCACATCGGGCTCCCGGTGCATGGAGCCTGCTTCTCCCTCTGCCTCTCTCTCTCTCTCTCTCTCTCTCTCTGTGTGGCTATCATAAATAAAAAAAATTAAAAAAAAAGAATGAGATTAATCTATTTCAAGTAAGAATGTAATTTATGACTAACATCTTCACTACTTAAAAAATGATTTGATGGTTATCTGATTCCAGTTCCAACATGTAAAGAGCTTAGAAGGCATCACTTCTGACAAAAAGAAACTGTTGAACAAATTAAAAATCAACTCATTTTCTTGGATCTATTAGAGAACTAAGGTCACAGGACAAACTGCTACCCAAATCTAAAGAGACAGATGAATTTAGAGTCACTGCTGAAATCTGCTGTTTCTATCTGAAACAGATGCCCCTAGAGCTACACACTGATAGTAATTTTGACAAATAGGTAATTCATCAAATGTTGCTAGTAAATAGACGGTAATTCTGATGGCTTGTTAGAGGCTGAGTATGGAATTCTTTGGGAGTGAGAAATGTCTGGGGGTTGTATTGTTGGCAGAGAAGAGAGGGGGCTCCCTACTTTAATGGGTTTTATCTCCAGGAAGCCATAAGTTTCTCCTGGTGAAGAGCTAAGAAAGAGACCTTCCTGGCTCTGACTGAGAACAGGAAGTATAACCTTACAAAATATGCATAGAAAAAAAACAAAATATGCATAGAGCATTCTCCAGAACAAACATCTATTTTCCACAGGAAATACTTTACCACAGCCTTATCCCACATGGGGCAAGGGCATTTATATCACTCTACCTCCCTCTAGTCTTCTTACCTCATCTGACAGAGGATAAAACAATCTAAGGAACACTTGTCAAGCTCACAGCCCAGAGACAAAGACTCATGAAAAAGCAGATTTCATCATAAGATTATAGAACATCTCTCTTCCCACAAACTTATACCAATGCAATGGGATTCCAGTATAAAAGAGTAGATTATAGCTGAAAGAGCAGCAAGATTTGCAGACTCTCTCTGAAGAAAAGTACTTAGGGAAGCCCAAAGTAATGAGGGAACACACACACACAAATACTCTAGAGGAATTTTTAAGCCTGTTATACTGACCACTGTAAGAAACATTACATATAGCCCAATTAACTAGCCAGATTAACATAAAACCTGACACTAAAGTTTACCTCAGTTTCTATTTCCTGATACATAATGCCCAGCTTTCAACAAAAAATTACAAGATATGATAAAAGGCAAGAATAAACACAAACAAAGCAAGAGCAGAAAAATAGTAGAAGCCATGAATGAAAACAGGGAACAAATACAATGAATGGAAAATAGATATAAGTATGGTCAATATTAAACCCACTGTATACAAAATCAATTTAAATGAGAATTGTCTAAATACAGCAATTAAAAGACAGATTGTTAGTGACCCAACTACACAGTGTCTGTAAGAAGTTCATTTTAAATAAAAAAAAAACTCAGAAAAGTTAGAAGTATAGGGATGGAGAAAGATATACCATGTTGAATTAATGGAAAATAGATGGAGGAGATGTATTGATGTCAGGAAAGGCAGACTTTGGAATAGGGAAAATCACCAGGGATAGAGAGGGCATTAGATAATAGTACAGTGTTCAATTCTCCAAGAAGACAAAGCAATCCTAAATGTGTATGCATCCAGTAACAGAATATTAAAAAAATCAATCCAAAATTGATAGAAGAAATAGACGAGAGAAATAGACAAATTTGCTATTATAGTTAGAGACTTCAACAACTCTCTTTCAGTAGTTGATAGGTCAAGCAGGCAGAAAGATACAGTTGACCTGAAGTTCATATCAGTCAAAATGACCTAAATGACATTTATAGAATCCTCCATCCAACAGAAGCAGAGAACACATTATTCTGAAGCTCACATGGAACATTCACTAAGATAGACCGCATACTGGGCCATATAACATACCTCAACAAGCTTAAAAAAAATAGAAATCATGCAAAAAATTATTTCAGAGCACAGTGGAGCTAAACTTCAAATCAGTAACAAAAATAGCTTGAAAATCCTCAAAATTTTGTAATTAAACAACACACTTCTAAGTGACACACAGTCAAAGAAGTCTCAAGTGAAAATAAAAACATTTTGAACTAAGTGAAAATAAAAATACAACTTATTAAAATTGATAGGATACAGTGCCTCTACAGGAAGCCGGGAAGTTCAGTTGATTTTTTTTTTAAGATTTTATTTATTTATTCATGAGATACAGAGAGAGAGAGACAGGCAGAGACACAGGCAGAGGGAGAAGCAAGCTCCATGCAGGGAGTCTGACATGGGACTTGATCCCAGGTCTCCAGGATCACTCCCTGGGCCGAAGGCAGCGCTAAACCACTGAGCCACCTGGGCTGCCCAGTTCTGTTGATTTTGGATGAGTTTCCTCATGAGTTTGCAATCGGTCTGGAGGTGGGTTGATCTTGACTGGTGTTGGCTAGGGACTTAGCTCTGTTCCACATGTCCCTCATCCTTCCCCTGGGACCAGTGGGTAGACTAGTCATTGGTTCTCATGATAACTGCAGAGCTTCGAGAAAGCAAGGGCACCCATGCACATGCTTTTCAAGCCTCAACTAGCATCAGATCTGCTTACATCCCATTTGTCCAAGCAAGTCATATGGCTGAAAGCAGAATCAAGACATAGGGAAGTACCTTCAACACATGTAAGTGCGGGGAAGGGGAGTGAATATTTTTGAACAATAATCTATTACAATAATGGTGTCAACTTCAAAGGATTGTTGTGAGTATTGAATGAGATATCGAGGTCAATTATATAAGCTTTTAGCATAGTAGCTGCCAAGTAGTAGATGCATCATATTTTTAAGCTATTTTTATTATTGTTTCAGGCTCTAGAAATAAGACAGACATTATCCTTGTTCTTAAATTGCTTATTAGGAAAATAGATAAAGACTGTGTAGTTATAGGAGGTTTCAGGTGCTGAGGATGATGTTTTGGGGCACACTTTCCAGAGAAAAGATTCATCTTGCATGCAAGATCAAGTCAAATTACAAATTACTCCAAGTTACAATCAGGTATGGAAATAAACAGTCAAATGGAAATTATTAAGCAATCAAATGTCATGGGTTTACTGTATCACAGTAGCTTCTTATCCAATCTCAGTCATTTTAAAAACAATGAAAACCTTGTATAATTTATAGTTTCCAAGTTGCTAAATTCCAAGTGGTTAAGCTTTACCGAACTCTTACAGTGAGCCAGGTACAGTTCTAAACACTTCATGCTTATTTAAGAATCATAACATCTTTAAAACACAGTAATATTATTTCTACTTTATAAGTAGGGGGAAACTGAGGCACTAAAAGGTTAAGTGTCTTGCCAGGGTCACCCTATTAGTAAATGGAGTAGTAGGATTTCAACCTAGGAAATCTGGCTCCAAATCCATGATTTTTAACCATCCCCCCTCTTCCATGCTTTCACATCTGTCATCTCGTTTAATGCCCAACCCTGAAGAACATTGATGGAGCATTGATTACACTCCAGGTACAGAGCCAGGTGCTACAGAAGATGAAAAAAGTGGAGACATGGAGCCTGCTTCACCATCCAGAAAAGGAGAGAAACTTTAAAAAAGTGTTCCTCAGGCCTTTCTAGTGTGGCCTAGGGCAATTGAGTATCCTCCCCATGTCCTTCTCCAGTCTACAGAAGAGGAAGTTCTCTTGGGAATTCTATACACTATACACCAGAGTTTTCCAGATGGTCAATAGGGTTTTAGTTGCAATAAACTTCCATTCCTGAGGATCTATACTTCACTTGAAGAAAGTTCTTCATTGTTTTCTTTTACTCAAGATTAAAAGCAGGGAGAAATCTCCTTTCCCTCACAGCATTATATTCTGTTGTTATGTTACAAAGAAACTATGTCCCTATACTCTCAGCTTTCTATAAAACAGGATGCTATAGCTTTGTGGTTACTTACAATTCCAGCATTTTCTGTTTAGCCTCTGAAGCCCTTCTATAAAACATTCTGAATTTTCTGCCTTCTATGTACCCAGTAGTCTCCCACCCGCAACCACCAAGTTCTTTTCCACTTCAGGCAAAGGACACCTTACCATCTTCCCCTTTGAATGACTCTCTTCATTACCTGATATATGGCTTGGGGTAGGGGAAAGGGTTGACTCCGCTCTGCATGCCCCTGAGGGTTTCATTGGGAGCTAGATATTCGCCTCAAGTAGTCTCAATTCTCCAGTTCCGGGACACCTGGGTAGCTCAGTCAGTTGAGCCTCTGCCTTTGGCGCAGGTCGTGATCCCAGGGTCCTGGGATCCAGCCCCACATCTGGCTCCCTGCTCAGCAGGGAGCCTGATTCTCCGTCTCTCCCTGCTTGCCCTCTCTCTCACTATCTCTCTCTCTCTCTCTCAAATAAATAAAATCTTTTAAAAATTTTTTCCAGCTCCTCTAAAGCCTCATGCAAATAGACCTGTTCTTAACAGTTCAAATCTCAAATCTTAGGCCTGAATACTTTCTCTCCAAAGCCTGAGTCATAAGGAGGTGAAGTGTCTGCGTAAGTGTTAATCCTCTCCTTTTGGAGATGTGACTTTCTTATAGGAGGAATTACTCAAGTGGGGCTCTAGTACGGCTTTCAACCAAGAGGCATATTAACCCAAGGTAGCCTTATGCTGTGCAGTCAAAAGTTAAAACTAAAACGGGGTTAAGTGGAAGCTAAGGATTAAGAGACCTGAGTCTGAATGGTGAGATGGGTCCCCAAATGGGAGGAAGAGCCACGAAGGGCTTGGCCATAAGTGGGCTGAGGAGAGGGAGAGTGAGATGAATGTGGCTCAGGGTTCTGACCATGATCAGTGAGAGAGTCTGTGCTTAGGCAGGAGAGAGGAAGGCAACTTAGGGAACCAGTAGACTGGTCTTGAGAAGCAAAGAGAATACCAGGAAAGACCAGGAATTTGAAATCTAACAAATTGAGTTTCAAACCCGGCTTCATCACTGCACGACCTTGGATGTGTTATTTGAGTCTCAGTAAATTGATGATTATTATATCTACTCAGTGGGTTGTTGCAGGATTTTTTTTTTTAAAAAAATATTTTATTTATTTGAGAAAGAGAGAGAAAGTGAGAGAGAGGATGAGCAGGGAGGAGAGGGAGAAGCAGGCTCTCGCTGAGCAGGGAGCCCAATGCAGGGCTCAATCCCAGGGCCCTGAGATCATGAAATGAGCTGAAAGTAGACATTTAACCAATTGAGCCACCCAGGCGCCTCATATTGTAGGATTAAAAGAAGGAATATGTGTCATGCTCTTAGCTTAATGTTTCACAGACAGCCCATCAATCAACACAAGTTCTCGCCCTTCTTTTGCTTCCCATGCCTCTCCTCCCCCAACTCCATCCGAATCTTGATTCATCTTTATAAACTGCTTCTGTGTCTCTATTCCAAAGACACGTAATTTTAGGAAGTTCTAATAACCATTCTAAATTCTTTCCAATTAGTTTAAAGCCATAGGATGTCACTCTTGTGCTTAAAATATCACATATCTCTTTGGGAATATTCTCTTCTCATTTTTGGTCAACTGATAATGTCTAAAGAAAGATTTGACTTTTCCCATTGACTGAAATGAAATGTTCTTTCTCTGCAACAGCATGAAGAATAAAGCAATCAATAAACTATCTTAACCTCTAAAGAATAAACTAGAGTCACTTGTCAGAAACAAAAACAGTGACCCCTCAAAATTTAGCCTTGAATTTTGAGCAAAGGGATTAAAATCCATGCAAATTATTTAACCAGATTAACACAACCTAACAATATAAATTTGAAATTTTACCTGACGCCAGGTAGAAAATGTCAGGAAATGTAAGGAAAACTGCATTATAAGGAAATACTAAGGACCCAGGCAAATATTTGAGTTTTAGCGAAACTTTGTGCCTAGAGTACTTGAAGTACTTGAAGTAAACAGAACATCATAGGATAAATTTTTTATTTTATACAATTATTTCAGAAGCAGTGGTTTTTGTTATAACAGAATTTGACCTATAAGTTAAGGAAATTATAATGTACAGAGGTAACTGCCAAACCTTCTAAGCCAATGATATGTTTCTTTAAGTGAAATTTTATGTGGAAGACCCAGGCACACAACAAAACATATCAAAAGTGAGAGTGAAAAGGTAGAAACCATCCACTCCAGGGATATGCATTTGCTCTGCCATCTCTGACCACTACAGAGACTGAGTCCTCCACCCCTTCACATCCCTCATAGAGCTCCAGGAGCCACAGGAAAACCACTGCTGACTTACTTGTTTTTCTTCTAAATTGCATATTGCAATCAATTAATATGTTATTCAATAGATTTTAATGAGTCTGCTATTTTTTTACTCTTTCCCCTGAAATAAAACAGAAAACATCACCTGAGTGATCTCAACGAGAGTGCACCTGAACAAGATAACATATTGCTTTTAAAGTATTTATTTCTGATATATATGAATATATATATATTCCTGGGTATACTGCATCATAATGTAAACTGATTCAGGTCTCAATCCAGAAAAGTCTACCTATTTTGCGAGGTTGGGAAACCTCATGAAAATGATAACATTTTGGTAAGATGGCTTTGTAATGACAACTCTACATAAATGGAACTCTATTCAGAAAAAATGCATGATTGAACATAGGTGTAGGTCAATTGGTGAGGAAGTTGGAGAAAAGAATTTTTGTTAACAATAAAAAGACGTAGCTGGGTCAAAAAAGCATTATGTTGTATTTAATTTTTTTTTATAATTTATTAATTATAAGTGCCATGCTAAAACCTTTTCCTGTCAATGAAAAACAGTGTTTTAATTTCAAACCTAAGATTGTTGAATAACTTGGGCCCTCTTGTGCTCTCTATTACAGTCGCTATGTCCTTTATTTATTTATTTATTTATTTATTTATTTATTTATTTAATTTTTTTAATAAATTTATATTTATTGGTGTTCAATTTACCAACATACAGAATAACACCCAGTGCTTATCCCGTCAAGTGCCCCCCTCAGTGCCCGTCACCCATTCACCCCTACCCCCCGCCCTCCTCCCCTACAACCACCCCTACTTCGTTTCCCAGAGTTAGGAGTCTTTATGTTCTGTCTCCCTTTCTGATATTTCCCACACATTTCTTCTCCCTTCCCTTATATTCCCTTTCACTATTATTTATATTCCCCAAATGAATGAGAACATACACTGTTTGTCCTTCTCCGATTGACTTCCTTCACTCAGCATTATACCCTCCAGTTCCGTCCATGTCGAAGCAAATGGTGAGTATCTGTTGTTTCTAATGGCTGAGGAATATTCCACTGTATACATAGACCACATCTTCTTTATCCATCATCTTTCTATGGACACCGAGGCTCCTTACCCAGTTTGGCTATTGTGGACATTGTTGCTAGAAACATCGGGGTGCAGGTGTCCCAGCGTTTCATGGCATCTGTATCTTTGGGGTAAATCCCCAACAGTGCGATTGCTGGGTCGTAGGGCAGGTCTATTTTTAACTCTTTGAGGAACCTCCACACAGTTTTCCAGAGTGGCTGCACCCAGTATGTCCTTTAAAATCAGGGAGGGATGCACATGTAAAACTATTGCAGATTCTTGAAATGTGAAAAATGGCAATAACAGTAACTTAGTTAATCCATGGAGTTGGTGATGCCACTTCTTTTAATAACATCGCGGATATGTTTATCTTTCAGGTCTCAGGATCATTCCTGTGGTAATTTTCATAGTACGGGCATCCAAATGTTAGCAAGTCTTTTTCACGTGGAGCACAGGGTCTTGTGTTCGTTGAGCTCCTAATTGGTGGTTTCCAATAGAAGAACGCTGTAGTGTATGTGAAAATGATTTACTTCATCATCTGACCAGGTCTCAGTGTGTTTCAAGACGTTATAGAATCTTCAACAAGCAGCATATTCTAAAGACTTGAGTTTTTCTTCTGATCATTAGGCCTTTAGTTATCCACACCAAACCCATCCTATGGCACTGTGACCTGTGTGTGGTACTAATGAATGCCAAGAAGTAATGCTAAGAGGCCTGTTTAATGGACAAGTCTTCCTCACCATTAGCCCTAAATCTGATTCATAGGTGTCTAACAAAACTGGTCCAGGAGCTAGTTGAGATAATATGCCTGTCATTAATATAATAGGAATTACAATGGCAATAATTATTAACATCGTAATGTCTGATCACTACCAAATATAGGACGACTGAGTCCCAACATAATTTCCTTCTCTTCCTATAATTTATAATATGGAATTCAGCTTTGGTAATCAACAAATTCATTCAACAAGTATGTATTTGGTACCTATTACACACAAGACACAGCAGTGGATTATCCAAACACAAGCAAGGCATCACTTTGACTTCAAGAATATTCGAATTTGGTATTGAGAAAACAACTCCTAGGGATACCTGACTGGCTCAGTCGGTAGAGCACATGACTCTTGATCTCAGGCTTA
The DNA here is from genome assembly GCF_011100685.1 of Canis lupus familiaris. Classification (NCBI taxonomy): domain Eukaryota; kingdom Metazoa; phylum Chordata; class Mammalia; order Carnivora; family Canidae; genus Canis; species Canis lupus. The sequence continues at coordinate 63,915,587 of NC_049234.1, forward strand.
TAGGTTACAGCCCGACGCTGGGTGTAGAGATTACTTAAAAAATAAAAATTAAAAATTAAAATAAAGAATACAGCTTTTAAATCACCACTAACAGTAACAAGAGTCAATACTGAGTAACTCATATCTGCCAATGTTCTAAAATTTTTTTAATAATAAATCTATTTTTTATTGGTGTTCAATTTACCAACATACAGAATAACACCCACTGCTCATCCCGTCAAGTGCCCCCCTCAGTGCCCGTCACCCATTCACCCCTACCCCCGCCCTCCTCCCCTACAACCACCCCTACTTCGTTTCCCAGAGTCAGGAGTCTTTATGTTCTGTCTCCCTTTCTGATATTTCCCACACATTTCTTCTCCCTTCCCTTCTATTCCCTTTCACTATTATTTATATTCCCTAAGTGAATGAGACCATATAATGTTTGTCCTTCTCCGATTGACTTCCTTCACTCAGCATCATACCCTCCAGTTCCGTCCACGTCGAAGCAAATGGTGGGTATTTGTCGTTTCCAATGGCTGAGGAATATTCCATTGTATACATAGACCACATCTTCTTTATCCATTCATCTTTCGATGGACACTGAGGCTCCTTCCACAGTTTGGCTATTGTGGACATTGCTGCTAGAAACATCGGGTGCAGGTGTCCCGGCGTTTCCCTGCATCTGTATCTTTGGGGTAAATCCCCAACAGTGCAATTGCTGGGTGTAGGGCAGGTCTATTTTTAACTCTTTGAGGAACCTCCACACAGTTTTCCAGAGTGGCTGCACCAGTTCACATTCCCACCAACAGTGCAGGAGGGTTCCCTTTTCTCCGCAGCCTCTCCAACATTTGTGGTTTCCTGCCTTGTTAATTTTCCCCATTCTCACTGGTGTGAGGTGGGATCTCATTGTGGTTTTGATTGTTTTTTTTTTAATGTTTTTATTTATTTATGATAGTCATCACACACACACAGAGAGAGAGAGAGAGAGAGGCAGAGACACAGGCAGAGGGAGAAGCAGGCTCCATGCACTGGGAGCCCCACATGGGATTCGATCCCAGGTCTCCAGGATCGCGCCCTGGGCCAAAGGCAGGCGCCAAACTGCTGCGCCACCCAGGGATCCCGTGGTTTTGATTTGTATTTCCCTGATGGCAAGTGATGCGGAACATTTTCTCATGTGCCTGTTGGCCATGTCTATGTCTTCCTCTGTGAGATTTCTGTTCATGTCTTTTGCCCATTTCATGATTGGATTGTTTGTTTCTTTGGTGTTGAGTTTAAGAAGTGGAAACTAGCCCTTGGAAGATCTTGGAAACTAGCCCTTTATCTGATACGTCATTTGCAAATCTCTTCTCCCATCTGTAGGTTGTCTTTTAGTTTTGTTGACTGTATCCTTTGCTGTGCAAAAGCTTCTAATCTTGATGAAGTCCCAATAGTTCATTTTTGCTTTTGTTTCTTTTGCCTTCATGGATGTACCTTGCAAGAAGTTACTGTGGCCAAGTTCAAAAAGGGTGTTGCCTGTGTTCTCCTCTAGGATTTTGATGGACTCTTGTCTCACATTTAGATCTTTCATCCATTTTGAGTTTATCTTTGTGTCTGGTGTAAGAGAGTGTTCTAGTTTCATTCTTCTGCATGTGGATGTCCAATTGTCCCAGCACCATTTATTGAAGGGACTGTCTTTCTTCCAATGGATAGTCTTTCCTCCTTTATCAAGTATTAGTTGACCATAAAGTTGAGGGTCTACTTCTGGGTTCTCTATTCTGTTCCATTGATCTATGTGTCTGTTTTTATGCCAGTACCACACTGTCTTGATGCCCCCAGCTATGGTTTTCTTTTTTAATATTCCCCTGGCTATTCGGGGTCCTTCTGATTCCACACAAATCTTAAAATAATTTGTTCTCACTCTCTGAAGAAAGTCCATGGTATTTTGATAGGGATTGCATTAAACGTGTACATTGCCCTGGGTAACATTGACATTTTCACAATATTAATTCTGCCAATCCATGCGCATGGAATATTTTTCCACCTCTTTGTGTCTTCCTCAATTTCTTTCAGAAGTGTTCTATAGTGTTTAGGGTATAGATCCTTTACCTCTTTGGTTAGGTTCATTCCTAGGTATCTTATGCTTTTGGGTGCAATTGTAAATGGGATTGACTCCTTAATTTCTCTTTCTTCAGTCTCATTGTTAGTGTATAGAAATGCCATTGATTTCTGGGCATTGATTTTGTATCCTGCCAAGTTACCAAAGTGCTGTAATCTTGGGGTGGAGGCTTTTGGGTTTTCTATGTAGAGTATCATGTCATCAGCAAAGAGGGAGAGTTTGACTTCTTCTTTGCCAATTTGAATGCCTTTGATGTCTTTTTGTTGTCTGATTGCTGAGGCTAGGACTTCCAGTACTATGTTGAATAGCAATGGTGAGAGTGGACATCCCTGTCTTGTTCCTGATCTTAGGGGAAAGGCTTCTAAAATTTTTAACTTCATGTTTTAAAGCATGGCCTGGCATATAAATTACTCAATAAAAATAGTTGTTGATCTCTTCCTCATAGAATTAATCTCTTAGTGGGAGAAGCAAAGAAGCAAATGCATGAAGAACTGATAAGTTTTATGGTACAACAGATATTGTAACAAAGAGCAGAAGGTTTCATTTTTGGGTGCCATACTATCAACTGTAAGACTGGGAGCACAGGGTAGGTGTAAAGAGAAGAGCAGTTTACAACCATTCTTTTTGGAACCCCATAGCTCCGTGGGTGATAAGTTTCCAAATCCAAAGATACAGTCTGTCATCTAGGTAGGGTACAGAAGGCCCTTAGGAAATTGTCTCAAGATTCATGTAAAACTCAGGTTTTCTTTCAGTGAGATTTGGGGTTTTATTGAACTTCACTTTTCATAAAGTCTTAGGTATGCCGTGGTTGTACTAAACCAGGAAGAATAAATCTAAAATACTATTTCATCTCGTACAAAGGTAGAAAGATAACTGGATTTCATAAATAGGTATGTGTTAAGAGGTGCCCTTAGAGGAAGGAAAATTGATCCTGTTCCAGGGAGTTTGTGGGGTTGATGGGTGGGATGACAGCAGTTTGGAAGGATACTGAGTCTGGATTTATGGTCCAAGAGACACAGGAACTTAAGTGTAGTATCTAGGAGTGATAAAGCCGATATTTTCCCATGTTATCACTTTTCTGATCTTATGTCTGAAGTTTATGTTCCAAAGCACCATATAAAGGCTGCAGATGTTGACTCATGTCTGATTCTCTAGAGTCAGCTATTGCCCTCACTGAAGGTATGACAGGATAACTGTATGTATATGTATATACGTATGTGTACAGATATGTGTGTGTACATATATACATACATATACATACATATATATGCAATATCTGTTCTTTATCTCTGTGCCCCCCACCACACCAAGTAGAATAGGGATTGGTGGGAAAGGAGTAAATAAGGGAAGACCAATACATTTAAATAAGGAGTGAGATAGTAAGTATAGAATCTCAGTATCTCAGAAAATCACTTTGTCCCTAATCCCTCTATTACAGTATATGAGGGTATCTTCTCAGAGCTTATGTGATATTGAAAAAAAATTATTTGTGGTTTCTGTCTAAATTAAGGAAAAGATAAGAAATGTATGCCATAGTAAAACCCAGCATAAGCAGCTTCTCTATCTCATTCATTTGGACTAAACAAAGGCCCCCATGGAAGAAGGACTCATCTTTATTATGTGAGTTTTTACACTTAATTTTGACCATTTATGAGAGTTGAGGCTCAGAGACAACACATTTTAGATAGTAATATTTGGTATTGACTTCTGTCCTCTCCATTCGACTGAACTTTCTCCTGAAAGGTTACCAACCAGTGAGCTCATAATTGCTAAATCTCTTCCTCCATTCCTACCGTCTTGACCTCACTGCTTCACCTAATGATGCATCTGCCTCTTCTTCGGAACTCCCACTTCCTTTTGCTTTGGGAATATGGCACCAGCATTATACTTTCAATAAACTTCTTTAGCTTTGTTATATATCTTGGTACTAAATACATGTCTGATATTCATTAATATCAACAATCAATATCACAATTTCATTAAACATTATCTCATTTGAGTCCCAGGAAAATACTGAGGTGAATGAAAGACAGAAATAATTATCTCCAAGTCTTACATTGTTTTTTCATCAGAAAGTGAAACTTTCTCTGTGGATATGGTTTGGGTCATGCAACAATACAGTCCTCTTTATGTCCAACAGGATCTAGATTTTCTACTTTCTAAATTCCCAGTTTTTTTTGTTTTTTTTTTATGAAGTTCATGATTCTTAAGTTGTGAGCAATAGGAAGATTGTTTTTTTCAAGTAGGCTCCATGCCCAGTGTGGAGCCCAAAGTGGGAATTGAACTCATGACCCCGAGATCAAGACCTGAGCTGAGATCAAGAGTTGGACATTGAACTGACTGGGCCAGCCAGGTGCCCCAGGAAATAATTTTTTTTAAAAAAAGGAAAACAAAGCTAAGCAAAGATCCAGAGGAGATTGAAGCAGGATTTTAGAAAAGTGGAGAAGCCTGTTTATAAGATTAAGTACCTTTGAATATCCGGAGGCTATTATCTCTGCTATCACTCTGGGATATTTAAGCCAATGCCTTTGCACACTTGCCTAAAACTGAGAAAAGCAAGAGATAATAAAGCTGTGTTCCATCTTAGTACGATATTTCAGAGGTCATAGGAAGCCATTCCATTAGACATCATGTAGTTCAACTTCACATTTTAAGGATGAGAAGAGTCTGGCCCAGTTAAGTGACCTATACAAGATCACCCAACAATTTATTTTCAGGCAGGATTAGAACTTGGATCTAAAATGTGTGCTTTAGTATTACTTCTCCTTCCATATTTTAGTTAAAACTTGAGGCTGTCTGTTCGTAAAAATAAATTTATTTGAGGCCCTTCTAACACCAAGTGAATCAGAATCTCTGAGAAGATAAAGCCCAAGCATCTACTTTTTCTGAAGCTGATCAAGTGATTTTTAAGTGAAGCCATGGGTGAGAACCTGTGTCTAGCCAGCCAAACAACAAATTAACAATTTACATAAATAATTCCTTATAGAGAAAGTGTATTACAAGATAGAGTATAATTTTATTTGTGTGTAACTTTATTGGTAAGATTTCTTAAATCAAATATTATCAGTAATATACAATACCATTAAATAAAGACTTTAATAACTATTGTTTTATTGCTTTTGCTACCAATTTTTTACTTGTCTGCGAGTGGTAGTGCTAAACAAACAAACAAAAACAAGAGTATCGATCAAAAAATATTCCCAGGGTTTTCGTGGGATTCCATTCTGTCTTCTAGGTATTTTTACCCCTGGGACTTTATAAATTCGGTGATCCTAGGTAAAGTTTATGGAGACTTAAATTTAAAAATAATTCAAGGGATCCCTGGGTGGCGCAGCGGTTTAGCGCCTGCCTTTGGCCCGGGGCGCGATCCTGGAGACCCGGGATCGAATCCCACGTCGGGCTCCCGGTGCATGGAGCCTGCTTCTCCCTCTGCCTATGTCTCTGCCTCTCTCTCTCTCTCTCTCTCTGTGTGTGACTATCATAAATAAATAAAAAACAAAAAAAAAACTTTATAAAAATAATTCAAGTAACTTTGGGAGATTGAAAGACAAGGAAGCTTCAAACTTAAACGTCTGTTGTGTATAGTTATCTCCTTTTTCCACACCTGAGAAGAACATTAATGTTAGAAACTTATAAAACCATGTAAATCCATTTGTAATCATTCAATGATCATGCAGTACAATGATTCATTCATTCATTCATTCATTCAATGATTTAGCAGTACAATGCAAAGTTCCTCAAAGGCTGATTTGTGATCCTTTGAGACATAAAATGGTTGTTGAGTGACCAAACATGGCTGTTGAATTGATGATTTTAAGAAAGTTAACATTTTAATGTAAAATGTTGAAGGAGTAGCATCAGGGATGAAAGCAATGTAGGATTACAGGCAACTAGGCGTTAGCTCAATGTGAAATAGCAGTGCTTTAAATAGGGGTAGCTGCATTCCTAATTCATCATCACTACGTGTGTGATTAATGCTCTGTGGGCACGCATAAGTGATGGGAGGGGAGGCTCTTTTATTACTGGGACACAACTCAGGGCAAGTCCAAGAAGCAGCAGCCTCTGAATCGGCGGGCTCCTCAAACCAAATAGTGTCTGGATCTTTTTATAGCCTATGATTACAAAGTGATTTTTGGAGGATTCTGTTGATGAGACTCACAAATGGCATTTTAATGTGATGTTTTTTAGAATAAAATGTTTTTCATAAGTGCAATGAACAGTAAAAAAGATTAACAAGTGCTTTGGCATAGGAATCTAGAAGACTGGCACACGTGATCTTCTCCCTTTTTGTGTGTGTGTGTATGCTTTTCTCCTTAATAGGAAAACAACATAGAATGTTCTTCCTAATGGAAGGGTATAAAAACTATCCACAAAGGGATATGAATGCTCTTTGCAAGTAATCTGAAATGAAAATATATAGAGCAAGCCCTGAACTTTCAGGGCACTAAATATGACACGTAAAATTCATGCAGCGTGTGGTAAAGAGTGTAGTGCTGGTTAGAGTCAGGCTGTCTAATTTGAATCCTGTCTCTGTTCATGAGCTGAAGGGCCTTGCACTAGCTTCTTAATATTTTTTGCCCTAGTCTCATCTGTGTACTAGAAACAAAATATAGGGTTACTCTACCAATATATTTTAAGCTCTCTAGTGAGTTAAAAATGTTAGGTGTGAAGATTAGTTGCTATTAGTAGTATTAGGTTCATCTCATTTAGATTTAAGAACAAATATCAACTGCTTTCGTGTTTCCTTCTACCTACTGTTCTGAATCCAAATTAAACCACAAAAAGAAGATACTGTTTTTAGTGATTCTGCTCATCCAATCAGTTAATTAGCCACTCACACCATTCATTCAACATTTAAATGCCATGTAAATTTTCAAATACATTGGAATATATATATATATATATATATATATATATTTTTTTTTTTTTTTTAGATTTTATTTTTAAGTAGTCTCTATACCATCATGGGGCTTCAACTTACAACCCTGGGATAGAGAGTTGCATGCTATACTGACTGAGCCAGCCAGGTGCACCAGAATCATTTTTAATTTAAGAAGAACCTCAAATTATCAGATCAATCAATGAGAAAATATAATTTACTGTTTAGTAGACTTGAAAGCATTCTCAATTTCTATTTTTCTACTTTAATTATACACTGAAAGTAAAACAAGAGAACTTTCCATTTTTAATTCTTTTTTAAAAAGATTTATTTATTTATTTTGAGAGACACAGAGAGAGGCAGAGACATAGGCAGAGGGAGAAGCAAGCTCCCTGCAAGGAGCCTGATATGGGACTTGATCCTGGCACTCCAGGGTCATTCCCTGAGCCGAAGGCAGAAGCTCAACCACTGAGCCACACAGGGGTCCCTCTTTTTATTTTTTAAAGACTTATTTATTTATTTATTTGTGGTAGACACACACACACAGAGAGAGAGAGGCAGAGACACAGGTAGGGGGAGAAGCAGGCTCCATGCCCCGAGCCTGGCGTGGGACTCGATCCTCGGATTCCAGGACCACGCCCTGGACCGAAGGCAGGCACTAAACTGCTGAGCCACCCAGGGACCCCATTTTTAAAAGATTTTAGTTATTTAAGATTTTACTTTTTAGAGGGAGAGAGAAAGAGAGAAGGAAAGAGTGTACAGGAGAGAGAGCTAAAGTGGAGGGGAGGGACAGAGGCAGAGGGAGAAGCAGACTCTCCACTGAGAAGAGAGCCCAATGCCCCTGGCTAAATCCCAGGATCCTGAGATCATGACTTGAGTCAAAGGCAGATGCTTGACTAACTAACTGAGCCATCCAGGTGCCCCAAATATGTATTTTAAGATTTTATTTATTTATTTATTTGAGAGTGAGACAGAGAGAGAGCAGGGTAAGGGCCAGAGGGAGAGAGGAAGGGAGGGAGAGAAAGAAGCTCAAGCAGACTCTGCCCTGAGCACAGAGCCAGACTCAGGGCTCAATCCCAGGCCCCGAGATCATGATCTGAGTAAAATCAAGAGTCCAATGCTCAACTGACTGAACCACCCAGGCTCCCCTAGGTCTTATATTTTAAATATTAAATTTAACAATCTGATCTTGGACCCTTTCCTAGATTTGTCAGTGCCTTCCCTATAGAAAAGCAATCCAATCCATCTCAGTGGCTCTTGCTAAGGACTAGCTAATAAAAGACTTTAAACATTTGTGTTGTATAAAAGCTAATTCACCAAAGCAAGTATGGTTAGTTGTCAGTTTGAAAAGCAGTGATTTCATAATAAACAAGTGCCAGCTGCAGTCCCAAAGAGCACTAAGTTGAGGAAGAAAGCAAGAGATGAAAGAATCGCAAACTTTCTAACTTCTCGTCCGAGGCTAGGTGCTGGCTCTCTGGTCAGGCCCAGGACCTATTCTGGCTACAGTCTGTAATGCTGATACCAGTTTGGGCCCATACGTCTATGCTGCCAGTCTGGGTTCCTCACTTCTAAAAGGACCTCCTTTTAATGTAAAAACGTTATTTTTGCAGCATATTCTCCAACTGATGGTGATTACATGTTTGTTATGTATCAATTGAAAATCATATGCCACCAAGCCACCTTGAATTCAGGATCAATTTAAAATGAATATATTTTAATCATCACATTAAAGGCTCAATATATTAAAGTAGCAGGAGATAGATATATATTTATAGCCTATAGATAAATACGTAGATTTACTAACCCCTCGGGAAAAAAAAATAATCACAACGTAATGACGCTAAAAAGTTCCGTATGACTTGATTATTGTCTTCCCAAACTGTTCTATCTTTAAATATGTTTTTTGCCTTTAAGAGGAATTATGATTGTACTTCATACTATGTATATATATTTAAATGAACAATTAATGAAAATTGTCCCCAATTATTAAAAAAAAAAAAAAAAAAGAAGACTGTTTTGCCGAGGCAGGTGGCAAATATTCCCTGATGTGTCATGACGGAGTCATTCTCAAAAACTAATGGCTAGAAAATTGAGTAAACATAGAAGCACCAATAAAGAAAAGATTTCTTCACACCATGTGAAATCAGCACATAGAAGAGCACACTACCATGGAAAATTTTAGGATAAGCACAAGGATTTTTTCATGATGATATCTCATGCTTGCAAGGCATCACTACAAAGTCAAAAAATTCCTCCCCACATATCAATACCATGGAGTTGACTGTTGCAGCCTGACCCCATTCTCTCCAGTGCGTTCCCACCCTCCTCTCCTTCTTTCGAGCACAGAGCACAAGGTATATTTGATTAAACAGGATATTAATCAGAACTAATAAAATTTTTCTTCCTGTCACTCCTTGCAAGTATCTGACAGCATCCCTGTGCGGAATAAGGAAACATTTCCAGTTGACACCCCATTCTTAGGAATCCTGTTCTAGTTTTCCAGACACTTGTGTTGTTTCTTTTCCTAATGCAATTTGTAAAACAAAAGGCATTATGTTGCCAGTGGTCCCCTTTCCAAATTCAAATTTATCAAACTTGTGATCCCTATCAATGCTCCATAAAACTAACCCCATTGCTGGGATCATCTTTCTTGGTTCTGCTAGTTCTCTTATAAAATAGCAGTTAAATGAGAAGTCACTTACTACTTGTTTTCTTGGTAGGTTCAGAAGCTAGACTTAGTAACTCAAAATCCTCTCTCTAAGGTCCCATTCATGAATTCATTTAACTCATGAATACCGGTCAAGTACCATCATTCTCTGCGTCAGTGTTTATGTACAATAATAAATATTTTTAATGCATGCAAACTCTGTGCTGGGTACTGTGGTAAGCACTTTCATTATCTTCCTATGAGGTACTATTATTATCCTTATTTTACATATGAGGAAACTGAGGGAGATGAAATAAGACGTCAAGGGATTTACTTGCAGACAGTCTAAATGCAAAACCCATGATCTTCCCCACTGAGGGAAGGGTAAAGTATGTTTCCAACATGAGAGTTGTAGACATTACCAGGCACCCCTTGGGAGGAGGAACAAAAAGGGCAAGATTGAAAAAGAAAAAAAAAAGAATAAGAAGAAAACAATAAAAAGGTAGAAAGGAAAGGAACCACCATCATCCAGCAGAGGCCACTTTCCATTCGAATATGTTTTCATTACTTCTAAACTGGCTCACTTCTTGCACCCTACGGGGGAATAATGCAAGACGAAGCAAAGACGATTCATGTATTCACACGGATCTGAACATAAGGCTCACAAACAAGAAAAAAAGGAAAGAAAAGAAACCAATACAAAGTCCTTTCATCCTGCGTAAAGTACTAGATCTAGGATTCTGTGAGCCTGAGGGGCAGAGAGACAACAGGAGCCGTGAGAGGTCCGAGTGAAGGGGGATCCCTGCGGGCTCAGGGAATCCGGGCCCTTCCCGCCTAACAGGAAAACCGGGAGGATTCGAGAAGCTGCAGTGAAAGGCAGCCGGGACCCCAGCAGCGCAGGAGGGAGCCGGGGGCAGCGAGGGCAAAGGGCTTCCAGCGCCGGCGGGGCCCAGCGCCTGCCGTGGATGGGGGCGGGCGTGGGGCGGCCTGGTTGGGCCCGCGCCGAGGCGGACTTTGTCGGAGGAGCCACGGGCGTCCCGGGAAGGTCCCGGAGCGGGTGCGCGAGGCCGAGCGCAGGATCCGGGGCGCAAGGTCGGGCGCGGCAGGCGGGCGGGCGGCAAACGGCGGGGAGCCCGCGGGGCAGAGCAGCCCGGATGGGGCCGCGGGGCGGGGGGCGCAGGGGCTCCCGGCCCAGGCCCCCGCGAGCACCTCCTGGGACGCCGCCCGGGCCGCCCCGCTTCGGGTTGGGCCCGTCGCCCGCAGCGGCTGCACCACCCCCTGCAGCGCAGGTGCCCCCGGCGGGAGAACCGATGCACCTGGTCCGCCCCCCCCCCCCCCCACCCGGATCCGAGACGGGATGGAGAAGTCCGGGAGCGCTCCGCGGCTCGCCAGGAGGCCGCTTTCCGTCCCCGAGCGCTCCGGGCGTTCCAAGGGAGGATGACCCTCGGGCGGCCCCGCCACGCCCCGGCCCGTTGTGAAACTCGGGGCTCCCCGCACCTCGCCCCGCCAGCGAGTCCCCAGGCCCCTCCCCGGCGCTATAAAGGCCGCCGCGCCCCGCCGCGCTGCCCAGTCGCAGGCGGACCGGGTGTCCAGGGCCGGGGCGTCGCCTGGTCCCCGCCTCCCGCCGCGCTCCCCGCAGCCCCGCGAGGAGGATGGAGCCGCGCCGCCTGCTGCTGTGCCTGGGTAAGGGCCCGCGCGGCCTGGGGCGGGGGGTGCAGCCGGGCGGGGCGGGGCGCATCCGTCGCACCCGAGTCCTTCGCTGCCGTAGGTGTCCGGCACGGGTCCACGCAGCTCCGAACAGGCGAAATGAAAAGGTGAAAGCCTTGGCTTCTTTCTTTGGAGGCTGCCAGGTCTGGGAGTCCAAAGACCAGGGCAGCACCGCCGGCATCCCAAGCTCTGTCCTGTCCTGTAGGGCTGGGCTCGGGGCTGGAGACTAGACCTTTTGGGAAGAAATGCTTTTCCTCCCAAATGCCTCGACCGCGGTGTCCTCCATCCAGCGCAGTTAGTTTCCGGGGCGCACTCGGGGCAGCTTTGCGGGAGCTCCGGGAGGCGCCGAAGCAAACGCACCTGCGCACCTGCCCTGCGCCTGGAGGCCTCGCGTTTCCCCCCCGAAAGCCCTCCTGCTGCACCCGGTAGTCTGGAACTTTTTTTTTTTTTTGATTTTTATTTATTTATGATAGAGAGAGGCAGAGACACAGGCAGAGGGAGAAGCAGGCTCCACGCACCGGGAGCCCGACGTGGGATCCGATCCCGGGTCTCCAGGATCGCGCCCTGGGCCGAAGGCAGGCGCCAAACCGCTGCGCCACCCAGGGATCCCTAGTCTGGAACTTTTAATGCCCGTCTTTGTCTTTCTGTTTTGAGATGATTCAGCTCTCGCGGACTGGGGGAAAGACAAAAATCCTTGGTGAGCTTTCTGGTTTGAGAGAAAGATCGTTTCTAATTGCTCACGTTTCAAGAGGAGTTCGCAGGTGTATAGGAAAATTTTAACAAGGAAGTAAGAGTTGCCAGTCTCACATTCCTTCTGGGGTTGCAATGGGGCAAATTCCCCTAACAAATTAACTCGACCTATGCAGGATGTGACAGTTAAATTATTATTTCGACACGCCTTATCTCAGGGCTTGGAGACCTAATGACATGCATACTATGCATAGTTGGAACTTACTCGTACAAGTTTAGGGACAGTAGTAGATACTGGATCTGTGGCTTCCGCCAACACTGTGCTAGGCATGACTTGCTAGAACATTCTCAGTAAATAAAGTGGCTTTGCTATCTTTGTTTTGAAGGCTCTGTGAAAAGAACACAATTGGAAAAGCGAGTCTTCCTAGAGTTAGGAATTAACCTAGAGGTCAGAATGGCTCCGTGCTTTTTTTCCCCCCAATTGTCCGGTTCCACCTGAACAATGACAGTGTCTGTTCTGGGCCACTCATTGAATATTCTAATTAGAGACAGCAAAGAGCCTATGAATAACCTGGTTACTTCCCACCTGGTTACTGCCCACTTAGAGAGTGTGTTGTGTGTGTTTTTGTTGTCATGAAAGTGTTTAACTCCTCTATTGCGTAGCTTAATTACAGTTCACCTATTTCATCAGCCACCAAGCCCATTTCCAAATGAGCTAGGTCAGTTTCTGTTTTCCCAGTTTGTTTAGATATTTCCCGCGACTAGAAGAGTTCCTGTTTGAAGTTCTCTTTCATATCTCTGTACTCTAATCAGGGATGCAAGTCCAATAGTTTTATTCCAGAGCACATGTAAAAATGACAAGGCCACCGGCATTTCTGAAATTGCCTCCCCATGCCAAATAAAAGGTTACCTAGAACTACTTTTCCCAAATGTCCGGCTTTACAAAGAAGGTATTTATTTCAGATTTCGGCAAATATTTTGTTACCTTTTTGTGTGTGTGTGTGTGTGTGTGTGTGTGTGTGTGTGGAATTTATGTTTATTTATAACTGGAAAAAATGTTTTGGTTTCATCTTCCGTTCCAATACCTGCAGATTTAAATTGCTACACATTTATAAGATCGATTGCTTACTTTTAAATTTCATAAATATTCGATATTGATGTTCTTGCCTTACATAATGGGAAAGTACGACTTAAGTTCCCATAGAAAACCAAGGCTAAACTGAGAAGGTTCACACCTGGATTTGCTGGCACTTTTAGCTTGCTGAATATTAAGTAAAGCGGTTGAGATTCCCCAAACTAGGTAACACATTTATAAGTAATTTACAGCTTTAGAACTGAAATAGCATTTCTAATATAATGATTGGTCCAGAACAAAGAGGAGAGATTTTTGTCTTGAGTACTGCAATAAAGGTTTAGAGAGGATCTCTATCTAAAATCCAACATTTTCATTGATACCCAAATGGGCTTTTGAGCATGTTCCCGAATGCCATCTCCAAGGCAATTTAGTCCTACTTCGACATTGTAATTGTACAATGACAGAAAACTGAGCAGAATAAACATTCTTTCCTGAGAATATGAGAAGCACAGGTCTCAATGAGACATTGGCTCACCCCTGATCTTTTCTGTTGACCTTAGAGTTTATGGACTGCCTGAGTATTGGCACCACCTACCTGCCTTCATCCATCATATCTCACCATGTGAACAGTTTGGGTAATTAGGATGTGTGGTTCGGCACCAGGGCCCAAATCCAGGAGTTGGGAAAGAAGTAAACAGTTACCAAATGCCTACTGTGAGCTAACCCTGTTGTGTGTTAAGTGCTTTATATATATCATCTCATTTATTCCTTAAAATCAATATATGAGGTAGATATGATTAACCCTTGTGATGAAGAGACTAAACCTAAGTGAAGTCAAATATCTCACAAGGTCTTAGAGACAGTAAATGGCATGGTCGTTCTGGAACAATGTATGAGGAGCCAGAGGGTCTCAGGATTATCAGAAGCATAATAAAAGTCACAGATTCTAATAAAGAAGTTTCAGGGTAGTCTGGGGGCTGTCCCAAGGCTCTGAACCTGTTGTGGGGACAAGCATATGTACAAAAATCGTATCTTTATGGTATCACTCAAAATCAGGCACAGAAAGCGTGTGACTGTTTCCTTAAGCTGTGCTAAAATATGTTGGATTTTTACTGAACCTTCAGTCAGCATTTTTCAGCAACACAATTCCCAGGAAATGAATCTTATTTCCAAGTAGTCATTACATCATTTGACTGAGGCCTTATTTCTGAATTTGCCTAGATGTATATTAAGTAAATCAATCAAGAAGTGTACCTATGTCCTTTTTATTCCCTGTATCTTTTTATACTATTGTGAATTTAATATAGTATCAATAAGGGATACTAAGGGACTAAGTTAGAATCTACAGCACATTTCTTTTCTTTTTAAGTTTTATTTTTTTATTTTAGAGAGAGAGAGAGCATAATGGGGAGGGGCAGAGGAGAGGAAGAGAGGATCCCAAGCAGACTCACTGCTGAGCCCAGAGCCCATGCAGACTGGATCCTATGACCCTGAGATCACGACCCGAGGCAAAACTAAGGTGCCCAACCGACTGTGCTACCCAGGTGCCCCTGTTAGCATATGTCTGTTAGCAGTAAGAAAATAAATATACTTCCTTGGGGAAAAAAAGCATAATATTCACACAATCGCTTTGGTAAACTTGAATTTGAATGCCTTCTGTCTATTTTTGCCCAAGAATCTTAGATTTCCTGGTTAATGGTGAGTTAAGAGATGCAAATGGCATGTAAGAAATCCTCTTCAAAGAGACTAAGTTAAGGTGTGGTTTCCCCATCCATTGGGCTTTACTCCGAATATAGGACTATGCAAATAGTCTAAGTAATATGGCTGCTATTGGGAACATTCCTTTGGAAGACAACGGGAAGACTCACCAGAGCTTTAATAGGAGAGATCCTTAGGGAGGAGCACCCTGACAGCCATTAGTATGGCAATTCTGGAACCTTTGAAAAAGTGAAATAAATTAAAAAAAAAAAAGAAAAAGAAAAAGTGAAATAATGCAACAGACTCAGTCTCCTCTGGCAATGCAGTTTATGCAAAACTGGTGTTTAGTTACAGGGCAAGTAAAGATTTG
Organism: Canis lupus familiaris; assembly: GCF_011100685.1. NCBI lineage: Eukaryota > Metazoa > Chordata > Mammalia > Carnivora > Canidae > Canis > Canis lupus. The sequence continues at coordinate 63,930,727 of NC_049234.1, forward strand.
GTGACATTCTAGGTTAAAGTCATGATTTCTTAACTAGGATGCTCTTTATAATAGTATTTTTAAAAAAGATTTATTCATTCACGTCAGAAAGAGAGAGAGAGGAGTGTGGGGAGTGAGGGTGGGGGGAGGAGAGGAGGGCAGGGGCAGAGGCAGAGGGAGAGAGAGAGAATCCCAAGTGGACTCCATGCTGAGCATGGAGCAGGTCACAGGACATGATCCCAGGATCCCAAGACTACCACCCCAGCCAGAACCAAGAGCCAGACCCTTAACCAACGGAGCCACCTAAGCACTCCTCTAATAGTATTTATAATACACAAGATGATCTGACAACTCCTGAAAAAAATGTTAACCCTTAATTTCTTAGGTCAAAAATCCTGAATTTTAAATTTAAGTCATGAAAGTGAGTTAAAATACAAAGTTTCCTAAAAATATTCTCAGGATAAGAGAGAAAAAGCCCCCCTCTCATATTTATATATAACCATGTTTATAAATGTCAAACTGTATAGTTTTGAACCAAGAGACATGGTGAATAGAACACACATTCCACACCCCTGCTCCTTTATTTCATACTTTTAGGAAGAGTTTAGTTTGAGTTTGAGTTTTCTTTTTTTTTTTAAGATTTTTTTTAAATTTTTATTTATTTATGATAGTCACACACACACAGAGAGCAAGAGAGGCAGAGACACAGGCAGAGGGAGAAGCAGGCTCCATGCACCGGGAGCCCAGTGTAGGATTCGATCCCGGGTCTCCAGGATCGCGCCCCGGGCCAAAGGCAGACGCCAAACCGCTGCGCCACCCAGGGATCCCTTGAGTTTTCTTATCTGTAAAATGAAGATCATAGCTGCGTTGTTAGGTTATTGTAGATAGATGTGGTAAATATGATGCTATTATAAAATAATAAAAAGCACTTTAAAAATGAGAGCTATCATCATCAAGTGCTTTCTTAGAAAAAGCTTCATTAGATCCTTACTATAGCCCTTTAAGCTAGGAAATGTATTATCATTCCCATTTTTCAAATGAGAGAACAGACATAAAAAGAAGCAAGTAACCCAGGGTGTAAGGTTCCCTCGTTAGGTATGCCATGATCTCTACTGTACCCGAGCTCACATGTCACTTTTCGTGAAAGCTCTACTCATCCTTTAAGACTGGAGAGAAGTATCAAGGCTTCTCAGTTACTTGCCTCCTCCCTTGTCCTACCTCTCCACAGTCAGCCTGCAGCAGGCCTCTGCCTCCTTTGCGAAGTTTCATCCTTGGTCCTGCCTTCGTCATGCCAGCCTGTGTGGGTCCGCCCTATGTCTCCTTGCTGCTCCCATGCTCCTCTTTGATCATCCATATTGTGATAGACTTAAGCCCTCTACATGTTTGCTGGATGGATGATTAGAATGTTACCTTTTTTCAGAGTCCTCACCGCTATAGACTTCAAGGCTGTTTTTTGAAAATGTGCTTGAGAAGCAAGATATTTTGAGACTATGCGATAGTTTTTGAAAATTCAATTCTGTTTGATAAATTTTAAGATTTTTTTCTTATTTCCATCACTTAATATAATCCAGATTCACTGATGGTATACCTAATAAAATTTAAGGATATCTGTACTGTGTGTGTGTGTGTGTGCGTGTGTTGAAGAGGAAGAGAAATTTCACAAGCAGTGATATGACTGGATGATGGATAGTCAGTAAGACAAAGACAAGTATTGGCTTAGAAATGGAAGGATCCTTAGAGTAATCTAATTGAAATTCCATTCCCCCCCTCACGCCACCCCCCTGCCCCAGCCTACCCCACTCCTTAGGTCAATGTTTTCAGAGATAAGGAAACTCAGCAGCAGGGGTTTCAAAGTATTACCTGAGCTAGAAGTGGACTCCACGCCTCAGGGGTCTAGAGCAGGTTTTTTTCAGCCTTGGCTCTATTTACATTATGGTCTAGGGAATTCTTTGCTGTGGGCATTCCTCTGCAGGGTGTTTAGCAGCAATTCGGTCCCTGCCCGTTAGGTGTCAGTAGCGCTTACCCAGCTGTGACGAAAAGGTCTCCAGACATGGCCAAAAGTCCCTGGTTGACAGTACCCCAGGTTGAGAAGCACTAGCTTAATGTATTTTCCATTGCTATCACAAATTGCCACTCATAATGCACAGTTTGAATAAGTGCTCAAGTTGCCAAGAAAAACAAAATTGATATTAATGGTAAGATGGATGCAAATACAAAATCAATGCTAGTGTTTTAAAAAAATCAAGTTAGCAGTGTTTATTACTGATTTTAGTGCCAGTTGCCCTGAATAAAGCCGAATCTTATTTATGATAGAGTCGCTCATACTTCTTACAATCACTGTGTCACTAACCACCCCCACACCTCCTTTTAAAAGTCGGTGTTCTCTTGGATCCCACAACACTGAGCTTCCTTTTTTCTCCCGTTTCTTTGACCATTTCTATCCATTCCTCATCACTTCTTTCCCCAAGCGCTAGTATTTTCCATTCCATACTATTTCCTTTGGAACATATGAATGGCTCCTATGCCTTTAAAGATCATATTTTCATATCTGACTTTCAAATAGATTCCACAAATTCATTTATTCTTTTTTTTAAGATTTTATTTGTTTATTCATGAGACACACACACACACACACACACAGAGAGAGAGAGAGAGAGAGAGAGAGGCAGAGACACAGGCAGAGGGAGAAGCAGGCTCCATGCAGGGAGCCCAACCTGGGACTTAATCCAGGGTCTCCAGGATCACGCCCTGGGCTGAAGGCGGCGCTGAAGTGCTGAGCCACCTGGGCTGCCCTCATTTATTCTCTTATTCAAGAACTGTATTCCCAAATGCCCCCTAAATATAAAAAGATAATATATGAACTATAAACTCAAATTCCTTTACTTGTTGTGTTTTCCCTTCCTGTTCACTATTTCCAAATGCCACCACAAAACCACTGTTCTGCATATGTCTTCCACTCTTTTCATGGCACCACCGTCCCTAGTATTTTCAGAAACCTTGGCATCACCTATGAATTGCGTCCTTTTCTCTCCACCCATAAGACTCTAGCCTATTAACTCTGTTGAGGACAGAAACTATGTCTTTTGCATTAATTTTCCTTTTAGCATTTTGTTCAATCTCTTGCATATAGAAAAATCTCAATATTTATTGAACAGATATAACTTGAGACATGTGGTTACTAGAAGTAAATCTAGGCTAAGCTACTCCCCTTCTTCCTCCTTTATGCAGTAAAACTAAGCCCTTTCTACCCTCTTATCATACTACAGATGCAGATGTGCTGCTCACAAAGTTCAAGTTTCCCATGTTAACCAAAAGATGTATGTTCACAAAATAAAATTTCTTAGCGCTTCCAAAGTGCTAGTTGCTTACACAGGTTCTGTGAATGAAAAGTAATTAACTTTGAGGCTTTTAAAATTACCTTTTATATACCCATTTCTTTGATGATCACTTATTCAAAACCATTTTTTATTTTTTTGCAAATTCATTTTTGGCAGTAGGCTTCTATAAAGGATGGATGATATGATAGTCAATATGCTTCTACAAATACCATTAAGTTTTCAAAACTTCAGGCCACAATATGGTCATAATGAAACGAAGGCAAATGGCAAACATTCTAGACTGTTGCTCCTTTAGGAGATTTTTGTGTTGACATAGTAATGCAATAATTTAAATTTCTGATTTGAATCAATAGGGATAGGTGTAAGAAGCAAGATGGAACAGGATGAAGGTACAGAGTGTTGTATAAAGACTCCCTCATGTAACATCTTGAAGAAAAAAATATTTTCAAAAGAACATTTGAAATAATACTCTTGAGATGAAACTTTGGCTTTTAGGGAATACAAGTCCCATATTTAGAGCTCTTTGTCACAAATTCCAAACACTCAGATTTATATAAATTGTACCCTTTGCACAAGAGTTGATATGCATTCTTCTGCATTATGAGAACACTTTCGGGGATCCCTGGGTGGCTCAGCGGTTTAGCGCCTGCCTTTGGCCCAGGGTGTGATCCTGGAGTCCCGGGATGGGGTCCTGCATTGGGCTCCCTGCAGGGAGCTTCTCCCTCTGCCTATGTCTCTGCCTCTCTCTCGTCTCTCATGAATAAATAAATAAAATCTTAAAAAAGAGAGAGAGAACACTTTCATTATGAATAAGATATGCATCCTTAAATCCATTTTTAGGGTAAATTAAACTGCACTCTCACTTTTTAACTAACTGATTCTTGATTGGATGGCTTTAAGAACAGTCTTGTACGATGAATAAAATATGTGAGCACATTGAAGTATGGATTTAGGAATTACTACTAGAATTGAAGAGTATTATTTAATGCCTATGAATTAAAAAGCATGGCCTATTAAATCTTCTCTTGCCATTTGACAAGGAAGATCCTATGGCTACTTTTAAAACTTCAAAATTAAAAGAAATACTTATTTGTAACATAACAACTTCTGGTTTCATTTTGTTTTATTTGAAATAGTTATAGTTGGTTTTTACATCTATTTTTTAATGAAGCTTACTTATAAGGTTAATGCTGGAAAACTGTGGGAAGAGGATAATGGCTAGAAAAAGACAAGGTTAATATCCTCTTTCTCTGTAGTTCTCTGAAAAGTAGGCTGTTATTAAGAAACAGTAACAGGAGTTCTTTTCAGGATCTGATGTGCCAAGGTGAAGCCAGACCTTTTCTAATAGTGGATTTTAATTTTAAATAGGAAGGCATCTGGAAATGTTGAAGACATTTGACTCCTTGCAAGTGTACAGGTCCTAACAAGCCTCCTGTGTTACAGACAAATCCTAAAATTATAGACTGCCATGGAAGAAGGTAGAAAACTAACAGTCCATGAGCAGGGGAGGCATGTTACCACACCAAAAGCGTGAACAAAGTGGATTTTTCTACCTGTTTGGGCTGGGCAAATATTATGATTCATTATAAGTTTCCTGTTCTGGTCTAAATATTCTAAAAGTTTAAGTCAGGAAAATAGGGTGCATTCCTTTCATTCTGTAACTGATCTCATTTTCTCTGGGCTCATTTTTATCTGCCTCATCGTCACTCAGAAGAGTCGTTTTATCCCTGAGAAGTGCCAATGGACTTTGCAGAATCGGCTTTGTCAGCTAATCCCAGCCTCCTTCTAGTGAGCACCTCCATGTAATCGTAAGGAAGCGAGGTCAAAAGAAACTGTGAAATAAGGACATTTCCTACATCTGGCATTTCTCCTGACTGTTGGGCAAGCACTTCTTAGCGCCTCAGGGCCCACGGCATTTAGAGCTACCCCCCTCGGATGATGATCCTCAACCTCTCCCACGCACAGTGGCCCAATATTGTGTAAGGATGTAGGCTTGGTCCTGACTCACAGAGTAGAGGTTGATTTGTATCCTGTGAGTCATCTGTACCACTTCCTGTTGGCACGTTGGAGATTTCATTGAAACACAATCTCTGAAAGGTGAAGAAGGCAGAGAGATGTAGAAGTGTGCTTCAAATTCCTCAAACGCATTTGGAAATTTGACAGGAATAATGGCCTCTAGAGGAATTTTGACTTTTATTGCATTATTGAAACAGAGTTTCAACAGCCAATTTTGAGTTTATAGATCATTCCCCCCATACCACCTTGCACACAATTCCTCTATACTTTAGTTATTCATGTGGAGCTTGCCGCCAGGCCTGTTTTCTGACACATGGACACTATCCAAAATCCTTAATATCATAGTGAATAATGTTTTTAGCAGGGACCTGTGGTTGAGGATCAAAATCTCAGATATAATATTTGCAATTAAATCATAGGCCATTATTGTTCAAATAACACTGAAGTCATGAAAAAAACCTGTAAGATTAAGGAAATATATGTGTATGCCTTTACCATATATTCCTTCCTGTATGATTTTAAAATAGTGAGTAGGGATTCTTAAGGGTGATGAGGTGGTGGGTATCAGAATTTTCCATGGGTTGACTCTGAATATTTTGATAGCTCCATCTACTGTTTTACTTGAGTTTGCAAGGGCCTGGGGCAGAGATGAAGTTGATGGAAGTTTGAGAATCACTCTTAAAGCAATAGAGCTGTGCAGAGGGATGCAAGATTTAAAACTGATTTTGCTATTCTATTGGTCATGTACATTCACAATGGAACTGCAGCTTTTCATTTCAGGAAAATATTTAAAATTATTTACAGTTTCATCCGTAAAAGACCCGGATGTTGAATTCATGCAGCCAGTCTCATAGAAACCATCCCCAAGCCATGGACGATGTCCAAGGGAGCGTCACAGGTTAGGAGAGCCCAGTTTTTGTGGAGGCACACCCTGCACTGAACATTCTTTAATTCACAAAGAAATATTTCATCTGTGGCTTGACCAGGTGGAACCAGTGGGAAAGCTAACAAACACTAAAAACCTTAAAAAAAAAAAAAAAAAGATGAAGAAGCAACAGCCCAAAACAATTAGCTGAATTCTGTCATAATTGCAGGTTGCCATTGTCAGCAAATCCAAACAGGAAAGGCTAGTATCTGATTTCCACAAGAGATAGAGAAATGAGCTTCACAGGTGTGTTTGCACCGTGGCCTGGGCTGGCAGGAGAATTTCTAATGTTTTCGCCAAATCCTTCTTCAGTTGGAGAAGCGTGAAGGCATAGGAATGTCAGGATGTTAAAACATACATCTAGAGCCCCAGCTGGTGTTGAGCGGATGGTGTAAGTCAAAGGGTTTAAGTCTTCGATCGAGAAAGTGCAAGGCCGAGTTATATTGAGAAGTAGAACAAAATTGGCTTGGATGAGAATCTAGCCTACTCTCCATAAAAAGCTTCATAGACAAAGTCATCTTTCTCTATCTCTGTTCATATGACAATGAAATACAAACTTTAACCTTTTTTCTTTTTGTCATTTAAGAAAGATGATTATTTTTTTCCCTTTAAGACCGATGGAAGCAGTATATGTTATAGGAGAAATATGGGGTGGGGAGGAGATCTAAACTTTTCCAAGTCATACTGTCAAATCAATGAAAGATTATGAGACTTGCTGTCCAAAGATAGATTCCTGACTCTTATTTTCTGGGGTCAATACATACTTGGTCTTGGACAAGACAATTTAATTGCACTGAGGTTGGGGTTAACAACTAGTTCACAGGACTGTTCTAAGGGTCAAGTTTGAAACATTATGAAATTATGAGCTATGATGCTGATGTATAATTTAGTTTTTAGCACCTCAGTAATATGCAATATGCTTAACATATACACGTCCCTTCTGATTGAGAAAAAATAAAACAAAATCCTTTATTTTGTGGATTCAGTCACACTAAAATACCCAATTACAAAGAGATTTGTAATCTTGTTACCGACCAGTAGAGGGAACTACCCGCATACACTGCTAAAATTAGAGGCCCAATCAGATCGTGAGTCTTATGGAACATTTGTGGGAGTCTCTGGTATGTTAAGCATTTTGAAAAAATATCATTTCCATTTAATTCAACACCCAAACTCTGTAAGGTAGAGGAAACTGAGATCCAGAGAAGGTAATTAATTTTTCCAAAATCACATAATGCAAGCTTTCTCCCAGGATTGCCTTTCCATCATACTCTGCTGTCTTCCTATGGGATTAAATTACCCTGCTTCAATTATATTTACCCTGGTTTGTTTGTATAATGGCCATTATACTCCAGTATTATCACCCATGTCCAAGTTCTATAATGTGGCCCATTAACAACATTGCTACTCACTCCTGCGAAAGTTAGTTTAACTCTTTCTAAGTCTCAGTTTTCTCTCACGTCTGGTGCGTTAACAGTCACTGACTGGATTAAATGAGATAATATAGATAAAAAGGATAAGAACCACACCTGTATATAGTCAATGTTCACAAAATTTTTTTTTCTTCTTTTTTTAAAGCTTTTATTTACTTATTCATGAGAGACACAGAGAGGCAGAGACACAGGCAGAGGGAGAAGCAGGCTCCCTGGGGAGCCCGATGTGGGACTCGATCCCAGGACCCCGGGGTCATGACCTGAGCCAAAGGCAGACACTCAACCACTGAGCCACCCAGGCGCCCAGAAATTAATATTCTATTTTGACATCAAGATCAATAGTTATTAATGGTTTAATACATTTTCCCCTTCAGATAGAATTCTAATTTTATGAAAATTTTCAAGGAGATAAGAAAAAGATGACAACCAACTGAAGAATTCGGGTATTATAGCAGAGATAATGACGAAAGTACCATTAGATAAGCATGTTCATGAAATGTTAACTGCTGCCAACTACCGCAACTAATGCTCCCACCACTGTTAGTATTTATATAACAGTTACTCATACTGACCAGAAAGAGGGGTGAAGTGCAAGTGCCCAGCCCCGAAACAGAAGCAGTCAGGAAACATCCATGCAATTAGAAGGATTCTTCTTACGCTTTCAGGCAATTCAGAAATTCCTTGAGTCATTCTGGAGCCTGTTTTCCAATATTTATCTTTCAAGTGGTGAACACATGATAAAACACCTCATTCAAGCTTTTACTGGGTTGACAGAAACTGGGTCCTGGGGCTTAGGGGCTCATGTAGCATGGACCTTCTTCCCATCTTAGATCTGTTCTGACTTAGATTACATTTTGTCCATTAAAATCTACTTTTGTGTGTAATACAATGCAAAGAGTAACCTTGGCATTTAGATTAATAAGGAACACATTTAAGGTTGAGTCTCGTTTAGTTGTCACTGTAAATGGAACCTGAGTTTTACTGAAGCCCCCCTTTTTTTTTTTTTGGATTTTATTTATTTATTCATGAGAGACACAGAGAGAAAGAGACAGAGACATAGGCAGAGGAGAAGCAGGCTCCCTGTGGGGAGCCTGATGTGGGACTTGATTTGGGACTCCAGGATCACGCTCTGAGCCAAGGACAGAAGCTCAATCACTGAGCCACCCAGGCATCCCTACTGAGCCCTTCCCTTGGAGCATTGCTCTGAATACATCATGGGGCAAAATAGTGAAAATTCTACAAGTTCAATTGCTAAGCTTAGCAATAGCAAACTTCAAAATCAGATCTTTGCCATTTAGAGCAGGTCAAATCTGTAACTAGGAATATTATGCCAAGGTTTTCACCCTTGGACAGGGAGGTGGGGGAGGACATTTATTTTCAATTATGTGACTGTTTCCTTTTTTTATTTTTTAAAAGATTTAATTAGTTAATTAATTATTTTATATATATATATTTATATATATATATGTTTTTATTGAAGTTTGATTTGCCAAGATATAGTATAATACCCAGTGCTCATCCAGTCAAGTGCCCTTCACCCAGACATCCTATCCCCCTGCCAGGCTCCCCTTCCACTACTCCTTGTTCATTCCCCAAAGTTAGGAGTCTCTCATGTTTTGTCTCCCTTTCTAATTTTTCCCACTCATTTTCCCTCCTTTCCCCTATAATCCCTTTCACTATTTCTTATATTCCCCGTATGAGACAATTATGTGCCTGTTTTCACAAATTAGTTTATTTTATTGTTTTGATGGATTGAATTCTTGAAATAATTGAAACAACCCTATAGTACTGTGGTTACATGGAAATCTGATCAAATTTTTTTTTCCTTGAGGCACTGTTTATATATTTGGTTTTCCCCCATAAATAGGTTTCCATCTTCTCCACGCGGTTCTCAGCACCACTGTGATTCCTTCCTGCATGCCGGGAGAATCCGAAGATAATTGCACGGCATTAGGTAAGCCGCTTTGCCAGCCTTGCACCAGAGGATCACAGGTTCTTTTTTGTTTTTTTATGTTTTTATTGGAGTTCAATTTGCCGACATATAGCATAACACCCAGTGCTCATCCCGTCAAGTGTCCCCCTCAGTGCCTGTCGCGCAGTCACCCCCACCCCCCACCCACCTCCCTTTCCACTGTCCCTTGTTCGTTTCCCAGAGTTAGGAGTCTCTCGTGTTCTGTCTCCATCTCTGATTTTTCCCACTCATTTTCTCTCCTTTCCCTTTCACTAATTTTTATATTCCCCAAATGAATGAGACCATATAATGTTTGTCCTTCTCCGATTGACTCATTTCACTCAGCATAATACCCTCCAGTTCCATCCACGTTGAAGCAAATGGTGGGTATTTGTCGTTTCTAATGGCTGAGGAATATTCCATTGTATACATAGACCACATCTTCTTAATCCATTCATCTTTCGATGGACACCGAGGCTCCTTCCACAGTTTGGCTATTGTGGACACTGCTGCTAGAGACATCGGGGTGCAGGTGTCCCGGCGTTTCTTGGCTTCACAGGTTCTTAATGGAAATGTACCCAAAGACGAATATGTGACAGTGTAGAGAAAAGAGGGGGATAGCCGCTGTGTTAGAATCATTTTTTTTACACCCTTATGAACTAGTGATCTGGAAAAATAATATAAAAGAACAACTGGTGGGAGAGGGACTGGGCATCTAGTTATATAGAAAGACTGGATATTAAAGAGATAGGAAACAATGAAAATCAGATTCTTATTTCTCTTGGTTTTGCTGGGAAACCATTGTTAGAGATTGGATCCCAGGCAAAACAGGAAATTGAAACTTTGTACAAAGTAGATAATCAATATACTTTGTTGCTATTTTTTGGTGAAAGGAACAAATGATGTCCTTTCTGGTTACAATATTTGTTCAGAAAGCCTTTATGGAGCACTTAATACATATCAAAAACCGCGCTTAGGCATAGGAATACAAAGAGAAGTTATGTGCAGCCTGTTTCTCTGGGGACCCCGGAAGGACTCCGGATGTGCTTCAAGAGAGATCAGTGTCAGTATTGAGTCAAGAGTTATCCCAAGGAGCCAGGGTATTTCCCACAACGATTTCACCATCTCTTCTTCTTTTGTTATGCCTCCACTATGTACTTGGTTTCTAAAAAATTTTTATTTAAATTCCAGTTAGTTAACATACAATGTAATATTAGTTTCAAGTGTACAAAATAGTGACTCAACACCTCCATACAACACCAAGTGCTCATCACAAGTGCCTTCCTATCCCCATCCTCTATCTCACCCATCCTCACACCCACCTCCCCTCTGGTGACCATCGGCTTGTTCTCTGTAGTTGTGAGTCTGTCTTGGTTTGTCTCTTTCTCTCTCTCTCTCTCTCTCTCTCTCTATTTTTTTTCCCTTTGCTCATTGGTTTTGTTTCTTAAATTCTGTATATGAGCAAAATCATATGGTATTTGTCCTCTTCTGGCTTATTTCATTTAGCATAATACTCTCTAGCCCCATCCATGTCATTGCAAATGGCAAGATTTCACTTTTTTATGTCTGAATAATATTCCATCATATATAGATACCACTTTTTAATCCATTCATTGGTTGGTGGATACTTGGTCTGTTTCCAGAGTTTGCCTATTGTAGATAATGCTGCTATAAACATCGGGGTGTGGGACGCCTGGGGGGCTTAGTGGTTGAGTGGCTGTCTTTGGCTTGGGCATGACCCTGGGGTCTGGGATCGAGTCCCGCATCGGGCTCCCTGCGTGGAGCCTGCTTCTCCCTCTGCCTGTGTCTCTGCCTCTGTCTCTGTGTGTCTCATGAATAAATAAAATCTTAAAAAAAAATCAGGGTATGTGTACCCCTCTGAATGGTATTTTTGTTCTCTTGTCCTCCTTCATCATTGGGCTCTCTAGAAGGTTTTTGTTTGTTTTTTGGAGCAGGAGTATTACAATCAAGATGCTACTGTTCGATTATTTCATAAGCATCCTTCACATTTTAGTAATTAAATCATCCTAAAGTGAATTTTACATATAGGCTGCAACACTATTTCTAATGAGGCTTCTATTTTCATTGTTGTATTGTCTAACCCAGGCACCTGTCAATATTTGTCTAGTTCAGTTCTCATGGTTACAGATGTTGGGGAGGCTTTAATTGGTTTCTTTGACGGTAGCCTCAAAAATTTGGGACCGCCCACCAAAACATGCATTCCTGGCTTAAAACCCATTATAGAATTATGGTCTCTGGGGACGCCTGGGTGTCTCAGAGGTTGAGAGTCTGCCTTTGGCTCGGGGCATGATCCTTGTGTGGGGATCCAGTCCTTCATCGGGCTCCCTGCAGGGAGCCTGCTTCTCCCTCTGTCTGTGCTTCTTCATCTCTCTGTGTGTCTCTCATGAATAAGTAAATAAAATCTAAAAAAAAAAAATGCTCTCTGGAATTAATTAATGGATTCAGTTTGCAATTGATTTTGGAATAATGAAACTGCAGAATTATTTTGAGATTTGAAAAAACATCAGGCAAATTTGGGGTAACTGAGTAACTAAGGATAATAATTTTTGAGTGTCTTAAACTTGTCTTTTCTATCCTTCAAGGTTCTCTTTTGTGACCTAGGTCCCTAGGTCTTATTTTGTTTGTTTAGTCTGTTGGATATTTTCCTTAGGGGTCAAATGTTTGTTTAGTGGTGTAGAGAATGTCATAACTAGAGGGACTTCCTAGTCCTAAAAATTCTCCTCAACTGATTGGCACCTGACCTGCTTTGCTGGGGTAGCTCAGCATTTATTATGTGAAAAGGTTTAAGATTAATGCCTTCAAGAAAGCTGCAGCTTTTTTTTATATCCAACTTTCCATTCCCTTCACAGTTCAGATAGAAGACAACCCACGTGTGGCTCAAGTGTCAATAATAAAGTGTGGCTCTGACATGAATGGCTACTGTTTGCATGGACAATGCATCTACCTGGTGGACATGAGTCAAACGTACTGCAGGTAATTTGGCAAAAACCAACAAAAACCAGTGTTTTTTAAAAATTTATATTCTCTAATATTTTTTGAAGTTGACCTATGGGCAGTTTATACATACTATTAGCATGCAGTTATATGCACTATTATTAAGTGAGTTTTTTAAAGTTAGGGAACAAACGGTAGCTCTCAAATCATACAGATACTTCAGGGGTGCAGACGGGGAAGGGCTCTGATTGTTCCTTCATATTGTCAAAATGGCAGCTCCACTAGATCTCTACATCAACCCCTGTTTTATGAATTCATTGCACTGCTTTAGACAAAAGGCAGCTCAAACCTACAAAACTTAGAAAGCACCATTGTAGACTGCTGGCCACCGTGCAGCTGAGCTAGCCTGTCCCTTTACCACCGCGGTTTAGCTGAGAGCTACGTGGAGCTCTTTACCAAAGCTGGCCCTGCACTTAGGTCAGTCTTTGAAATCCTCTTTACAACTTTTGGCAAACCTGGTTGATTTCTTGCATTACAGTGTGAGATTAGTTCTTAGAAAAACCAATTCATAATAGTAATTTCTTTTTTGAATAACTGATCTTTTTCTCATATTTTCCTTTAGGTGTGAAGTGGGTTACACTGGTGTCCGATGCGAGCACTTCTATTTAACTGTCCAACAGCCCTTGAGCAAAGAATATGTGGCTTTGACTGTGATTCTCATTATCTTGTTTCTTATCATAGTCGCCGGTTCCCTATACTACTTCTGCAGATGGTAAGCCAGTGTTTTTTATACTTTGCATCTATAAATTATTTTCATGCAATACAGACTTACAAACTGGGTAAAACTATGGACAAAGTATTATTTTAAGGGATAAGATGGACTCTGCACTGACTATATTTACAAAGAAGTTTCAGCAGCAGAATGTGTGGATTAGACTCTACTGTTAGCTCTGCTATTTCTTATCTTTATAACCTTATACCAGTCCAGCTTGGAGTATCAGTTCCTTCCTCTGTTGTATACAGATAGAGATCCTCCCCTGCATTAGTGACAGGATCGATATTGAGTGTTATAATACATGTTAAAGAAACCATAAAGCATGATGTCTATGCTATACTCAACCAATTGTATTTAATTTATGAGGTCAAATTTTGTATTTCATAAAAGATGTGCTTTGTAAATTAATAACCCTAGAGTTTAGGATCTTAAAATTTAAGGCAGACTAGTAGAAGTTTCCAGACAGTTGTTAAGAACATACTTTAAAAAAATCATCAGATCAGTCCCCCAGAACATTCACACTCCAACCTGATGTACAATGCTACACTGATATAGGCTGATAACTGAGAAAGAAAGACAACGAGCGTTGATATTGCTGACAGTATATCAGACTGGCAGTGTTTAAGGGTTAGGACTAGGGTATGGAAAAATGTAAATTTGTTAATAACAGCTGCTTTGAAATGTCTCCATGAAACCCGTCTCATTTTGTAACTGATACAGATTTTTCAGTACAGTTTTTTGTTTTATTTTTTAGAAAGAGAGCATAAGTGTGCCTGTGGGGTGGGGCACAGGGAAGGAGAGAGAGAAAAACCTGAGGTGGGACTTGATCTCGCAACCTTACAACCCTGAGATCATGACCTGAGCCAAAATCAAGACTCGAATGCTTGATCAACTAAGCCACCCAGGTGCCTGTTCAGTGTAGATTTGAGTGGATTTCATTTTATTTGTTTGCTGAAAGTAATACACTTCTACTTTTGAAGGTCTGAGAGTGTGCTACTTTTGTAAGATTAAATTTATTTTGCCTGTGTTTGATTCTAAGCATTCATCAAATTATAGTGCCTCCCTGATGAATTATGATGACAAAACTGAATACTATTAAAACTGAAATACCCCTAAAAAGTCTTTGGCTATAATCCTTTCCTTTATAAGGATGGGGGAAATGAGACTCAAGGAGGTAAATCAACATGCCCCAGCTCAGAGAGTTGGCAAGTGGCAGAACTGTGTCTAAACAAAAGCTTTCAAATTGTGTTCCTCCACTAAGCATAAGCATGCACTTTCCTCAGGGCTGCGTGCTTCATCTCCAGAATGGGTAAAAAATGAACACAAAATATTAGGAGGATTGCTTGAACAAATGAATGAATGAAGATTCAGAATGGTGACAAATTTATGAATCCTAGCTGGAAAAAGTTGGCCAGCTCATGTGACCCATTCGTACTTCACTGTCATCATATGTAAAATGAGGATGATACCGGTAAATATGAGAATAGAAGGAATAATGCATATATAGCCCTTGGGGCACTGTCAGCCACCTAAACTCAGCAGCTATTCTAATTGCTATTGGTGATAACATTATATCAGTGTGATGGGTAGAATGTAATGATGTGTGATATGCAAATACTGGGGCTTCGGGTTTTTTTCTTTGAGAGAGAGAGAGAGAGAGAGAGAGAGAGAGGGGCAGGGAAGGGCAGAGTGTTAGACTCCATGTCCAGCGTTCAAGCCTGATGCAGGGCTCAGTCTCACGACCCTGAGATCATGACCAGAGACGAAATCAAGAGTCAGAAGCTTAACTGACTGAGCCACCCAGGCGCCCCACAAATGGTGTGTTTTTAGTAGGAAATAAAGAAGAATAGAAGAAAGAAAGAAAGAAAGAAAGAAAGAAAGAAAGAAAGAAAGAAAGAAAGAAAGAAAGAGAGAGAGAGAGAGGGAGGGAGGGAGAGATTGAGAGAGAGAAGGGAAGGGAAGGAAATGGAAAGAGAAGAGAGAGAGAGAGAACAAAAGACCCAGGCTTAAATTTGGTCACATGCTCTCCTGGGATTGTATAATTTTCATGACATGTTAGTGTCTGAGAAATCCTTTATCTATCTTTCACTATTCCCTGCACTCCTGCAAATTGTTTGACCACAGAACACTACCCCTTTCTCCCTCCTTTTTTTTTCTCTTGTCCAACCTAAACTTGTTGACCTTCGTCACTTTGGAAACACTATGCTGATGTACCTTTTGAGTCCATTTATTGGTTTATTTTGTTAGCATCCTTTGTTCTTACTACTATTAACTAGAGAGCTAACAGTTTCATTTCTGAATATTTCTAGGTACAGAAATCGAAAAAGTAAAGAACCAAAGCAGGAATACAAAAGGGTGACGTCAGGGGATCCAGCATTGCCACAAGTCTGAATGGTGCCATCAAGCTACAGACAGGGATGCGCAGCATGCCTGGTTATGTTAATATTCCTATTTTATTAATAATATTTATGTTGGATCATGTGTTAAGTCAACAATGGTGCATTTTTAATATAGACAAGTTTTTTTTATTTTTTGTTTTATTTTTGACAGAATATTTGCTAATGTATAATGTATATAAAACAAATAATATAGAAAAAAGTTGATATTTTTGTAAGAAATAATTTCCTGGACTAAACGCTTTCACTCCAAAGCTCAGTTGCCAGGTATGCAATGCCTAAGAGTGAGTGACATCCAGTTTGTCGCTCAGGAAGTGTCACAAATGACGGATTTTTGTTAAGCTTAAATATATGGTTAAATCAACTCAACAAGTAGATTTTCCTACCCCTCAAGCGATAATTGGATTCACCGTATCGTACTTCGATGTATGACTTGGCACCATTATGTTCTGTATTAAAACACTAATGCGGTGGGAATTGGGAGAAGCTACATGCGGGGAACACATTAATCCAGGGAGGGCTGTGTCCCTCCACCCCCATCCTCCGCTGTGACTCCAGGTTTACTGTCTACTGTCCTGTACGCCGAGAGGGCAGTTCCTTATTCCAACTCATGGCTCCTGTGGGTACTGGTCACCAATCTGCAGATTCTCCTTGCATTAAATGAGTTGACAACTTCATTCTATACCACCTTTTATGTAAATAGTAGGTATTATATAGCTTCGTGATGTTTCTTTTCTTCTTTTCTTTTCTTTTTTCTTTTCTTTTCTTTTCAGATGTTTCTTTTCTTTTCAGATTTTTTCTTTTCTTTTCTTTTCTTTTCTTTCTTTTCTTTTCTTTTCTTTTCTTTTTTAGGAGACAATAAAAAAGATATCCACACTTGGAGCCAAAATTTGGGCTTCTTTTTATGAGTATTTATTTTCATAGGGACTTTGATTAAGAATCCTAAGATTATATAGTAGTCCAAAATTTGATGGACTGGTCACCATTTTAAAGCATAAGACAGTAATTCTATATATTGTCCAAAGATGGAAATACAGTTATTTCATCTTCTTTGCAAGAGAGTTTTATTTTTATTTTTTTATTTTTTATTTTTTAAGATTTTTTATTTATTTATTCATGAGAGACACAGAGAGAGAGAGAGGGAGGCAGAGACACAGGAAGAGGGAGAAGCAGGCTCCCTGTATGGAGCCTGATGTGGGACTTGATCCTGGGTCTCCAGGATCACACCCTGGGCTGAAGGCGGTGCTAAACTGCTAAGCCACCAGGGTTGCCCTGTAAGAGAGTTTTAGTGTAAAACAATGCAGTAAGTAGCTCCTTCTACAATTTAAAAATATATTTGTAAAATGATATCTTGAAGGAGGAAGTGGAATAATATTTTCCCAAATGAACAAATTCATTTGAAAAGTAAAATTTAGAGACTTAACCATGCCTTCTTTTGGAGACTGAGATGAATCTAGGGCCCGGTTTTCTGTCTTTTGTTTATTTTGGGGGGAAGAGACAAACGTTTCTCTTGTGTTTGAGCCCATGGTCTCAGTGAGTTCCTAAGGGTACTTGGGGCAACCACAGAAGGAGCTGCAGCTCTCAGCATCTCCTGGTCTCAGGGGAGACTGCCTCATTGAATACTAGACCTTTGAGTAGAGTCTCTCAGGATCACACACCTTGCTGGGGAGGGACTATTCTTTTTTCATCTTTTTTTTCTGGCAGGTGCTAGGGCAACAACGAGAAAGTCAACAATGACTGACTTCTGAAGTGCCAGGTGCCAGGACTTGCCTTCATATGTATCCCTTCATTTGTCCTCTGGTGTTTCATGTGACTATTTTCCAAAATGCTGGATCTGGTCCCTTACTATAGGGGAAAAACACACGTGTGTGTGTGTGTGTGTGTGTAATATATACATACATAAAAATATACAAATGTATAAAATATACAAATTCATATGCAAATACACACCTGTACATAAGCTCAATCATAGAATTAGTCATTTGTTGCTCTTTCAAAAATATGTAAAACTTAAAAACAAGAAACAGAGAAACAAAATAAAAATTCAGGAAGATCTAAAAGCACATTTCTGTCTCACATTTAATATAGTTAAAGTCAAATGTGCTGTGTAAGAATACATTTTAAGTCCCTCACATTGTTATTGACACCTACTAGATGTAAATGAAGTCTGCCTATTTTAAGTGATCTTGACTGTGTCAAAGAAAATCAGTTTACTGAGAAATCAACAGCAATTCACTTATTATATTTACAAAAAGGGAGTTATATTGGTTTATCTTAAACATCCTATTTCATATTATATAACTGATTGTATGTAGTTTGCAATGTTTTTAATCTTAAGGGTGCTTAAAAAACTAGCCCCTGTAAAAGCAAAATCTTTATAGATGTATATTAAAATTTTTTTAAAAATATGACCTAGATTGCGTTCTATGGATGAAAATAAGTCAGAAATAATTGTTTTAATGAGGATAATGCTGAGCAAACATAGCAGATGGTTGCCATCAGCTCAGATTTCCTACAAACAATGGAAAGATTTGGATTAATATTTAGTCTATCTTCCTTATTTTACAGATTCTCACTATATATATTTGTAGCAGAGCCTATATATCCAACATACTGAGAACACTGCTTTCAGGCATCAAATCAATATTTATGCTGGAAACAGATGCACTAGTTTCTACTTTCTGTTGAATTCAGTAATCTTGTTTTGAAAAGCTCATCTGTGATCCACATTGTCATTTTTACTCCAATAACCACTCTGTAGACTTTGAAGGGAAAAAGATGTGTTTACTCACTGCCCAATATTTTCTGGGTTTTTTTCCTACTCTTATTCATATGGGAGAAGGGGAGTAACAACTTGCAAAGCACTGTACATTTTTAATGTTTTAGCAAAAAATAATTTTATCTAAAACATGTCTGTTATTCAAACTGGATAATGCTAAATGTAAGATAGTGCATTTTTATCTTTGCTGTTTTTGCACTTTGTAATTGCACTTTTTAAGTTTGAAGAGCCTTTTTGGTATACAGTTTATATTGAAGATGCTATGGAACATAAACTTGTAATGCATGCAGTTTAACTTATTTGAGAATGGATTTTATCAGAGTACTGAATTGTATCAATTTGTTTGTGTTCAGTATCAGCTTTGATAATTGTGTACCTTAAGATATTGAAGGAGAATATAGATACTTCACAAGATGTTGTTAATGTTTATTTATTTTTGTTGGCAACTAGAAAAAAACATGACTGAGAAAGAAAAATACATTAAATATCATGCATAAAAGAGTTTCACTGATAAATGTAGTCTCTCTCTTTTTTTCTTTTTATTCCCTAATAAATTAACTTAAAAGCAGTGACAGAACTACAACATATTTAGATATAAAGCCTTACGGAGGCATGCCTGGGTAGCTCAGTGGTTGAGTGTCTGGTTTTGGCTCAGGGCATGATCCTGGAGTCCCGGGATTGAATCCTGATTCAGGCTCCCTGCATGGAACCTACTTCTCCTTCTGCCTTGTCTCTGCTTTCTCCCTCTCTCTGTGTCTCTCATGAATAAATAAATTAAAAAATCTTAAAAAAAAAGACTTAGGGAGATAGGTTTTCTACTTCTTTCTGTTCCAGTTTTGGTAGCTTGTGGCTTTCCAGGAATGCGTCCATTTCTTCTAGATTGCCTAATTTATTGGCGTAGTGCTGCTCATAATATGTTTTTAAAATCGTTTGTATTTCCTTGGTGTTGGTAGTGATCTCTCCATTCTCATTCATGATTTTATTAATTTGAGTCTTCTCTCTCTTCTTTTTAATAAGGCTGGCTAATGGTTTATCTATCTTATTAATTCTTTCAAAGAACCAACTCCTGGTTCTGTTGATCTGTTCCAGGCTCTTCTGGTCTTGATTTCGTTGAGTTCTGCTCGAATCTTTATTAACTTCTTCTGCTGGGTGTAGGATCTATTTGCTGTTTTTTCTCTAGCTCCTTTATGTGTAAGGTTAGCTTTTGTATTTGAGTTGTTTCCAGTTTTTCAATGGATGCTTGTATTGCGATGTATTTCCCCCTTAGGACTGCTTTTGCTGCATCCCAAAGATTTCGAATGGTTGTATCTTCATTCTCATTAGTTTCCATGAATCTTTTTAATTCTTCCTTAATTTCCTGGTTGACCCTTTCATCTTTTAGCAAGATGGTCCTTAACCTCCACATGTTTGAGGTCCTTCCAAACTTCTTGTTGTGATTTAGTTCTAATTTCAAGGCATTATGGTCTGAGAATATGCAGGGGACGATCCCAATCTTTTGGTATCGGTTCAGACCCAATTTGTGACCCAGTATGTGGTCTATTCTGGAGAAAGTTCCATGTGCACTTGAGAAGAATGTGTATTCAGTTGAGTTTCATTGTAAAGTTCTGTAGATTTCTGTGAAATCCATCTGGTCCAGTGTATCATTTAAAGCTCTCGTTTCTTTGGAGATGTTGTGCTTAGAAGACCTATCGAGTATAGAAAGTGTCCCTCTTCATCTCTCACTACAGTCTTCGGGGTAAATTTTAGTTTATCTGATATGAGGATGGCTACCCCTGCTTTCTTTTGAGGACCATTCGAATGGTAAATGGTTCTCCAACCTTTTATTTTCAGGCTGTAGGTGTCCTTCTGTCTAAAATGAGTCTCTTGTAGACAGCAAATAGATGGGTCCTGCTTTTTTATCCAGTCCGAAACCCTGCGCCTTTTGATGGGGTCATGAAGCCCGTTCACGTTCAGAGTTACTATTGACAGATATGAGTTTAGTGTCATCATGATATCTATTCAGTCCTTGTTTTTGTGGATTGTTCCACTGAACTTCTTAAAGGGGGATTTTAAGAGTCCCCCTTAAAATTTCTTGCAGAGCTGGTTTGGTGGTCACTTAGTCTTTCAGTTTCTGCCTGTTGTGGAAGCTCCTTATCTCTCCTTCCATTCTGAATGAGAGCCTTGCTGGATTAAGTATTCTTGGTTGCATGTTCTTCTCATTGAGGACCCTGAATATATCCTGCCAGCCCTTTCTGGCCTGCCAGGTCTCTGTGGAGAGGTCTGCTGTTACCCTAATGCTCCTCCCCATAAAGGTCAGGGATTTCTTGTCTCTTGCTGCTTTAAGCATCTTCTCTTTAACTTTGGAATTTGCAAGCTTAACTATTAGATGTCGAGGTGTTGAACGGTTTTTATTGATTTTAGGGGGGGATCTCTCTATTTCCTGGATCTGAATGCCTGTTTCCCTTCCCAGATTAGGAAAGTTTTCAGCTAGGATTTGTTCAAATACATATTCTGGCCCTCTGGCCCTTTTGGTGCCCTCGGGAACCCCAATTAAACACAGGTTTTTCTTCCTCAGGCTGTCGTTTATTTCCCTTAATCTGTCTTCATGGTCTTTTAATTGTCTGTCTCTTTTTTCCTCAGTTTCCCTCTTTGCCATCCACTTGTCTTCTATGTCACTCACTTGTTCTTCCACCTCGTTAACCCTCGTCGTTAGGACTTCTAGTTTGGATTGCATCTCATTCAATTGATTTTTAATTTCTGCCTGATTGGATCTAAATTCTGCAGTCATGAAGTCTCTTGAGTCCTTTATGCTTTTTTCTAGAGCCACCAGTAGCTGTATAATAGTGCTTCTGAATTGGCTTTCTGACACTGAATTGTAATCCGGATTTTGTAACTCTGTGGGAGAGAGGACAGTTTCTGAATCTTTCTTTTGAGGTGAGGTTTTCCTTCTAGTCATTTTGCTCAGTGCAGAGTGGCCAAAAACATGTTGTATTGGGAAAAGGAGATAAAGAGAGGAGAGAAAGAAGGAAAGAAAAGAGAAAAAGAAAAAAGGAAGAAAAAAAGAGAAGTAAAAGAGAAAGACAAAAGGGAAAAAAAAGGGTGGGGGAAGCAAACAGAAATCAAAAAGAAAAAAGAAAAAACCACGGGGGTGTATCTTCTGTTTCTGTATATTCTAAGTCCCTTGACTTCCCCTAGAACTTGTCCGTCTAGTTGGTCTTCTGGGGGAGGGGCCTGTTGTGCTGATTTTCAGGTGTGAGCACTTGGAGGAGCTGCTCTGCCTCTGCCTGGTGCAGGGCTCAGTGGGGGTTGTTCACCCCGTGAGGCCTCAGGAGTAACAACCGCAGTGGCGGCGGCAGCTCTGCAGCCCTGGAGTCAGCTCCCTCAGTAGCTCCAGAGCTCTCCGTCTGCAGGGCCTGGAGGCTCCGGGGCGGGGCCGCTGATCTGCTCAGCTGGGGCAGGAGCGTCCTTGCTGTCCTGGGCCCTCCCGGCCTCTGCCTGTCCCGGGGGGAGGCCGGATCCTGGGCTGTGTCCCGGCGCCCTGTGCTCTGGGGCCTGCGCTGGTGGATTTGCGCTCCGGGGGCCGCGCAGCCCCCTCCGCGGAGCCTCTTCCTCCGCCCTCTCCCCTCCCCCCTCCGAGCTGCTCCGGGTCCCGCCGTGCGCGCTGCAGCCCTTAGGGAGCTCGGCGCACTCTCCTGGGGCGCAGGTGTCTGTTAGTGTCCCCGGGAGCCCGAGGGCATCCCCGCCCTCCTGGGTCCTGCTCCACCTCCCTGCAGCCCCTTTCCCCCGGGAAGGTTGGTGCAGCTCCTGCCTCTCCGGGACGGGGCTCTCCTGTCCTGGGGACACTCGCCCCGGCCTCAGCCCGGCTCCTCGCGGGCCCCTCCCCCTTGGAGGCCTTTTGTGTCTTTATTTCTTTTTCCCCGTCTTCCTACCTTGATAGAAGCGCGAACTCTTCTCACTGTAGCTTTCCAGCTGGTCTCTCTTTAAATCTCAGGCCGAATTCGTAGATTTTCAGGGTGATTTGAAGGTTATCTAGGGAATTTGGTGGGGACAGGTGACTTGGGGACCCTACCCTCCTGCCATTGTGCCCCTCCTCTAGTCACTCATCTTTTGATAGACATCTGAACTCTTTCCACATTTTGGCTATTGTAGTCCTACACTTCTTTATACAACTCCCTATGTGACATTTCACTTGGATATCCACTAGGCATCCAAAAGTAACATGTTCAGTCACTGATCCTCCCCTAAAATGTTGTTCCTTCTAAACTGTTCCCATTTCAGTTCAATTCAATTCTATCCGTCCTGTACCCTAGATTGAAAACACGGTATAATCCTCTGGAGTGCTGAATGAATCACTTTCAAGAGATTTCAGAGAAGATTAACCTAAACTTTTTATAGTAATGTCAAAATTATTCATTCTGTAGAGATCATACAGAGGGAAGAAATTTCCAGGAAACCAGAGTTAAAATATCACAACTTTCTAAAGGAGAAAATTATAGGCTTTTAATTTGACTTTGAGTCATTCTAAAACATATTTCTTCCTAAACGATCACAAAACATTATAAAACATAGTGCTATTCATTAGGTTCTAACATGGATTTATTAAGAAGGATACAGAAAACATGGGTTTCTCTTCAATAACCTATCTGGTCGCCAGCTAATGGTAACTACTCACCATATGAAGCCAAACACAGATAGTCCATTCAGTTTATCTGAATTTCAGAGAAAAATTTGGGGAAAGTCTTCTAAACATTTCATATGAGCCTGAAGTGCAATGTATCTATTAAGAAAATAAGCACAGCTTAGACTCATTTAATGCAGGCACTGTGAGTAGACCATTACATGCTAAGCAGATGGAGGTCATGTGATCACATTATAGAAAACATTGGAGATAGAAGACAAACGCATAAAAAATAGTCAGTGGAGTGGTGCCCCTTCCAATCCATCTATTAGGAGGGAGCAATGCTTTTCTATTTTCCCTTCTAGGGATGGCAAGATTGAAACCAAGGAAGTACATGTCATGTTCCTTGCCCACAAGCTTGCTATCAGTAGCAAATCACATTCTGGAAAAAAAATCAGTGCTTTATGAATTACTCAACCAATATTTATTGAAAAGCATTTTTGCATCTAATAATACACAAGGGATTTTGGAGTATTCAAAGGACATATAAAATATACTGTAGTTTAAAAAAAGAATTTGAAGTCATGAGTATATTTAAAGAACAATGCAAGGCTTTAGCAGTTAGGGTTCTTTGATTTTAATGAAACAGAAAATGATTTTGTCTTAACCAAAAGACAAAAATTTGTAGGAAGGATATGGGGGGTGTTGATAGAATTATAGTAAGAGCCAAATAACCAAGAAAATTCTGGGATTTTCTTAGCAGTGAGCTGCTTCTAGAAAGTGTGAAGTTCAGTCACTTTTACTTCTTGGGTGCCTGCAGTCTAGAAAGATACATCTGATTGCCTAGCCAGGATCACAGACTCACCCTTTTTTATTTTTAAGATTTATTTATTTATTTATTTATTTATTCATTCATTCATTCATTCATTCATGAGAGACAGAAAGAGAGAGAGGCAGAGACACAGGCAGAGGGAGAAGCAGGCTCCATGCAGGGAGCCCGACATAGGACTTGATCCCAGGTCTCTAGGATCACAGCCCAGGCTGAAGGCAGTGCTAAACCGCTGAGCCACCGGACTGCCCCACAGACTCACCTCTTGACCAAGAGGGCAATTCATTTTATTTGAGAAGCCACTGAGTTCTTAATCTAAGGGGGGAAAGTTTCCCTCAAAGGGAAACCAGTGTGCTATTACTAGAGAAAGATTGAATGAGTTCTGAACAAACAGAGAAGTCCACCACATAAACCAAACAATATCATTCAAACAATTTAGATAAAAATGGGATCAATTGGGAAGCTTTTATTGAGAGGGCAGGACTCTAACTCGACTTGGAAAATTGACAGAACTTTGAAAGCAAAGGAAGTATTGTAGAACATGTCAAATGGAAGAATAATCAGCAAAAACACTAGGAAAACCATAGCATATCATAGGTGTGTCACAAAGACTATCCTGACGGTGGCACAGGATCTCTGCTTTGGAATAGCAAAGAATATAATTTGAAGGATCTTCAAAGCCATACTGAGAAGATAAACTTTACATTAATGTCTAATAGGGAATCATTTAAGCACTTGGTCCGGGAATGACACCATTAAATTGCTGTGGTAAGCCGAATAATACCCTTTATCCCCCAAGAATGTCCATGTCCTAATCCCTAGAACCTGTGAATATATCATCTATGTGGCAAAAAGAACAGTGCAATGTAATTAAGGTTATAGACCTTAAAATGTGGAGACAATACTGGATTAGCCCAGTGGGCCTAAAGCCTTACAAATAGAGAATTCTTCCCATCTGTGTTTAAAGAGCTGTGATCTGAGAAGGACTTGACCCACAGTTCCTGGCTTTGAAAGCCAAAAAAGGGGCCACAAACCCAGAAATGCAGGTAGCCTATAGAAATTTGAGAAGGCAAGAATATGTATGCTCCCTCAGAGCCTCTAGAAAATAATGTAGCACTGCCAACACCTTGATTTTAGCTGGCTGAGGCTTAAGTTGGATGGGCTTCTGATCTACAGGACCATAATACAATAGATTCTATTGTTTTAAGCTGCTAAATTTGTGGTGATTTGTCACAGCAGTAATGGAAATCTAATACAATGTTGGGAAGATTGAAATGAGATTATTTGAGAAGACTGATCAAGAGAAAGGCTGGAAATAGACCAACTGATTGAGTAAAGTGACCTACCTAGTTGTACACTGAAGAAAGTTTAGAGTAAGACTATGTCTGGGAGAAGAGAGAGCAGGAAGCAAATTTTAGGCACATAACAGAAGGAGTATGAACAGTGCTTAGTGATGCATATGACAAATGAGAGAAACCAAAGTCCAAATTCAGTTTGGGAAAAAGGAAATTAATCTACCTTAAATATGTTTAATTTAAGGTGGCAGCAGGTATAGATATATAAATAGCATATTTGAGGTATTTGAGAGCGTCAAGTAAAAAACTATATGTACTGCTTAACAATTTACAAAACACTTTCACTTTTATTAACTCTTTGTTTCAATGCACTATCTGAGATGGAAAGTAGAGATTAATAATTATCAATAATTAATAATTGTTACCTACAGGAGAATACAGTCTCTGGAAAGGTGGTGGTTTGCTCTGAGTCACAGAGCATTCTTACCAAGAAGTTGGTAAAAGAAAAGGAACCAGTGAGGGCATAAGAAATGGTTAAATATTTTCATTCATTTATTTATTTAACGATTACTTACTGAAGGCTTAGTATATATTTTACTCTTCTATATCCTTAGAAAGTGATGAACAGACAGATAATGCCTAGAATTTGTATTTTGAATGGGAAAAGAAAGAAAATAAGAAATACTCCTAACAAGGGCAGCCCGGGTGGCTCAGCAGTTTGGCACCACCTTTGGCCCAGGGCGTGATCCTGGAGACCCGGGATTGAGTCCTGCATCGGGCTCCCAGCATGGAGCCTGCTTCTCCCTCTGCCTGTGTCTCTGCCTCTCTCTCTCTCTCTCTCTCTCTCTGTCTCTCATGAATGGATGAATAAAATCTTAAAAAAATACTCCTAACAATAATAGTAATAAACACTTATATAGGGCTTATAACCTATATAAGCCAACTCCTTTAATCTAATGCAATCTGATATCCATGTTCATTTTCCACTGAAAACACACTTTCAACACTCATGACATTCAGAAGTCAAAACCAGTGGCATTTTCTCTTCTCCTTGGGTTTTTTCTAAGTTTCTTTTGTGCTAGACAGTGTTGACTATTGCTGGAAATCTTGACTTCTTCTTTCTCCTGACTCTCATGTCATTGTATTCTCTCAGTTGTTCTCTTGGTTATAACCATCAACAAGTCTTGTTGATATGAAGTACAGTCTAAATACAGCCCAAATTCAACCACTTCTCATCACTGCCACTACTACCATCTTTGCCCTAGCCATGTTATAATTTAAGGAGATGATTTAAATTTCCTCTACCATATCTTCCAGGTTTGTCTTGCCTCTCTTTAGCCTATTTTCCATGGAGCAGGTTGACTGGTCTTTTAGAAATACAGATTATATCACCACCCTGTCCCTTACCCTCCAATGGCTTTTTGCATTGTTAACAGAATGCAAAGCCTACCCCCTATAAATTTTCTACTCTTGTCTACGTCTCTGACTTCTCTCGCCATGGAGCATGCTCCAGCCACACTGATCTCACTGTCTTTCAAACATGAGAGTCCTTATACTTCCTGTCCAGGTCAAAAATACCTTGGCTTCACACGTTGGTTCGCCTCATCTCTCCACATCTCTGCTCATATATGACCACAGAGATGCATCTCTGACCACCCTAGTTACAGCAGCTCTGAGACCAGGGTATATTCTGTATTTTTACTACCTTATGTTGAAACTACCCATTAGACCTTGCGCAAGTTACTCTGTGCCTCAGTTTCATGTGAGAAGTGAGTCTTACAAAACTAGTCTTACAAAACTAGTTACAGACCTCATAGAGTTGTTATCAGGATTTAATATTACTACATTTTAGAAGCTTCACAGCAAATAGTAAGCCCTATATAAGTGTTTATTACTATTATTGTTAGGAGTATTTTTTTTTTAAGATTTTATTCATCCATTCATGAGAGACAGAGAGAGAGAGAGAGTGAGGCAGAGACACAGGCAGAGGGAGAAGCAGCCTCCATGCAAGGAGCCTGATGCAGGACTCGATCCCAGGTCATGCCCTGGGCTGAAGGCAATGCTAAACTGCTGAGCCACCCAGGCTGCCTGATCATGTGTTTTTTTTAATTTACTAGACCCTATGCTTTTCATTGTGGCCTTCTCTGTGTTCATTAAAATCAATAGCAAAAGAAAATTAGGATCATAGAGGAGGTTAAAATTACTGGTTAAAATGGACATTGGGAATGTCTGATGGATGTCATTTCTTCCAGTCATCTCTGGCACTCATACCACAGATGACTGTGAGTTGGCTCTCATCCCAAATTCCAGGAAAGGTACCAATGCATGTGTGTCACGTGCTTACAGGAGGAGAAGTGGAGATTATGGTGGGGGAATCTGGTTGGGGAATATAAATAAGCCTTTTTTCTCTGGGGAGAGATCCCCTGTGGGGAGCCCGATGTGGGACTCAATCCCAGGACCCTGGGGTCACGCCCTGACCCCAAGGCAGACACTCAACCACTGAGCCCCCCAGGCGCCCCTATACAGATGTTTCAACCAGGGATTCAGTCACACATTCAGTCCAGATGATGTCAACAACATCTTGTTCCCTCCTTGTAAATGGTGAGCTGAACGTTCATGCCAAGGACAGCGGAGGGAGTGAGGAGCCTCCAATTATCTGGGTTCAGCTGATGGGTTAACCGGTGGTCACTTCCTCTCGATGACCTATCCTTTAATATTCCACTAAAGAGTTTAGGGGTCATATTCTAAATTTCACTCACCAAATTCAGCAGCAAAAGCTTGCGGAATTGGAAAGAAGTTATAGCATGTAATTGGAGGAGTGGGGGAGTGTAAAAAACAGGGATTTTGTTGAAATTTATGGTTACTTCTTTTTAAAGATTTACTATTTCTTTGTTTTTTTATGATTCCTTGTTATTATAATTATTGTTTTTAATAACAAAATAACATTTGTTTTAGGAAATTTTCATAGTACTGTAAAATACAAATAAAAATAAGTTTAAAAGTTACCTTTTCTACTACATCTTCAAATTACCACAGTAACATTAATTTATAATTTTGTACTCTTTTATGTGTATGGGATTGTGGGTATATTTGTATGTACATCTATATGCAGAAATTGAGTCTTTCTGTGTGTACCATTTTGCCACTTAATGGCACTTTTACATATCATTGATATTCAATAGCATTTTAAGGACTGCATAATCATAAAGCTACATTGTTAGATGTGTAAGTTTCCTCCAATTTTCCAAAATCGTATACAAATTTTGATGAATATCCCTCTGACAAAACCATTGTGCCTCTCCATCGTTATTTCCTTAAAATAAATAGCCAGAAGTGACATTATTATAATAAAGTTAAGGACTTACAACATTTTCCTTTAATATAATCCTCAGCAATTATTTTTTGATTTCAGATGATAAAAGAAATTTCTTAATGCCAGTAGACGACTTTGGCAAGTGGTTCAGTCATGAGTTAACTCATGAGCTTTTCATCCCCTTTCTGCCATCAATCCTTCTCTCCAAACCATATGAGAAAAGTTCTGGGTATCGTGCCCCTCTGCTTCTAATTATTTCAATATTTATTTCCTAAGAATAAGGATATTCTCTTACATAACCACAGTCAAGTTATCAAAATCAGGCTATTTAATATTGATATACTATTATCTGATATTTCTTCTATATTCAAATTTCATCAATTGTCCTAATAATGTCTTCTATGGTTCTTTCTCTCTCTTTTTAGTTTTTTGGTCTCTAATTTAATCCAGACTCACAAATTGCATTTCATTGTCAAGTCTTTTTAATTTCCTTTAATCTGGAACAGTTCCTCAGCTTCTTGATTTTGACATTTGTAAAGGTTACAGTATAACGATTTTCTAAAATCTCCTTCATCTTAGATTTCTCTGGTGTTGGTTCATGATTAAATTCAAGTTGTGTATCTTTGAAAAGAATATGCTGGAAGCAGTAGTGTGTTTCTTGTAGTACATTATATTAGGAACTACATTATATTAATTTATTTCAATGTTTGTGATGCTAACTTTGATCATTTGGTTAAGGTACTATCTATCCATTAGATTTCTCCACTGTAGTTGCTATTTTTCCCTATATAATTAATAACTAGTTTGTGGGGAGATATTTTCAGACTATGTTAATATACTGTTTCTCATCAAAATCTCACCCACTAGTTTTGGCATTCATTGACCATTATTTCATCATTGAATCATTGGATTCAAATCCATCATTTCTTCTACATTTATTATGTGGCATTCCATAGTAAGGAAAAACTTTGACTAAAGCTTTATTTATTTATTTTTATTCAGTACAAACTTATGAGTCCTTGTTCTATCACCATTTTTATAAGTTAAACAGAAGTGGCCTCTTGTGCCAATTCAGTAAAGGATAAGGGAGCATGCTCATGGTCTAGACTAACTGAGAACCAAAGTTTTGGTATCTTGGGTATCTTACTTAACCTGTGAGCTTGGCCATGTTACCAAATCTCTTTGTGCCTCCATTTCTTTATCTTCATGGTAACCTCACCTCATAAGGTTATTATAGGGATTAATGGAATTAATACATATAAAATGCTAAGCATAATACCTGGCAGATACTGGAAGCCCCATAAGTGCCATCTGTTAATACTGTTTCAAAAAAGAGTACTTGCTTATCACTAGTGGTCATTTGGGAGTAACTTCAAATTTAGGTAATTTCTTCAAACCACTTCTAATTACTCCTAAATTACATCTAGGGTGAATCGTTTTTTTCTCACCCATATAATTAAACTAGCTGTGCTACTGTACTTTGGGTTTCTGGTAAATTTTCAGCATTGCTTTCTAAATCTTTCGTCAGAAGTATTCCTGGGCAGGAGAAAGCAGAGAAATGTGCAGCTTTCCCAGATCTATCCCCAGCCAGTGGAAGGCCGCATCACAGGAACCTGGTAGATGAAGCATTTCCTTTTAGTGAGACACTGGGTCTCCTTGGAATCCCCGAGGTTACAGAACTGGATATTGATGTCTTTCTGTGATGCACTGTCATCAAGTGTGAGTAGAAAAACCTCTGTGCCACCTCAGAGGGCTTGTTGCTCCACTTTTAGAGGCTGGAGTTCAGGAATAGGAAAGAGGAAGCGCAATGGCTTATGCAATGTTCTAAGAACCACCACAAAAACAAGACCTGGAGAGATTAAAAATCAGGAATGTGAGCAAAGAGTTATTGATAAAGTTATCCATTGAAACTCAATATTTATTACAACCAAATGGCAATTCCTGTTTCCTCTCCACCTCTCCTACAGAGTGAAAGAACAACACCCTCTAAACTTTATAATCTCACAGTTGCCTACAAACTCACTTTGGAAAGGCTGACTGTGCGGTCAGAGTCTAGACAGGGAGCAAGCGGGCTGATGAACAGGGAGCAGGACAGGGTCTTGGGCTGGTGAAGTGGGCAGATGAGGTAGGATCTTGCGGCCGTATTAAAGATTTCATACTGTCCTGAGAGCAGCAACGCACCGCCAGCAGTGTCCTCCCTCACCTGGCACATTTTATAGGAGCCGCTGCTCAGCAGCTGCAACAACTTTGATTATTAACCTCTTTATTCTCATCTCCAGCTCCTAGACTTGCTCCAGATGAGGAGGTTTAGGTTGTCAGCTCAACTAGCTAGCAAAACCCTAACGTGTACCTGGCTCCAGAAAAGAAAAATTCATTTAAGAAGAAGAAAGAAAGTTGCATATCAATGGGCCACAAAGATTTTCGAAGTTGCAGATAGTAGAACATATAGCACATGCTTTTTCTTTTTTTTAAAGATTTTATTTATTTACTCATGAAAGACACAGAGAGAGAGGCAGAGACACAGGCAGGGGGAGAAGCAGGCTCCCTGCAGGGAGTCCAATGTGGGACTTAATCCCAGGACCCCTGGATCACAACCTGACCCAAAGGCAGATGCTCAACCACTGAGCCTCCTAGGTGCTCTGATGCATGCTTTTTTTAATTCCCTTTACCCAAGTATGTTTGACTTTATATTTTAGGTTTGTATTTGAGTCTAGCTTTCACAGATTTTCTTTTTTCTTATGCCTGTAATTTTTTTTTCAATGCCTATAATTCACTTAGCTGACAAGTAGTTCAATTAGTTTGGGATCATCTGAGTAGCTGAGTACACACAAATAGTCTAAAATGCAGATGTTGATTGTTTTCAAATTACATATTTACATCTATAAAATTAATATAAAAATTTAAAAACAAATTTATAGTCATTTCAAATAATTTTTAAAACTGGTATAATTCTCTCTTGTAACTTCTAGGACTGGGATGAGAATTACATGGATAACATGTCCAAGGGATATTTAGTACATGCATGTAATCTTCCCTTCTACCTAAATAAGAACTGTACTCAGTAGAAGCCAAAGCTGACCAGGAGCTGACCCATTATATCCATCTTTCATTTTCCTCAGTCTGATTTGGAAAGTGGCATTGCCAGGGCAACAATACAGTTGGTATTTGAGGCTCTAATCAGTGGATATTCAAGAAGTTGAGCAAAAGCCCCAATGAATACAATGGTATCTTGGATTCCATTTCTCATCAAATTTGTCTTCTCCAAAGAAGACTTTAGTAGTTATAAATCTGCCATAACTTGTCAGATTTTGTCCAGTGGAACTGAACTAAAAAAATAAATAAATAAAATAAAAATTCTAGCAAAATAAACTTCCCAAGGCTATCATTCACATGACTCATTTGAACGGAAATGTGAAATTATTTGAAGGCATAAGAAAAGTTTTATATTAAGTGATCTAAATTAAATGAGTTA
Source organism: Canis lupus familiaris (assembly GCF_011100685.1). Lineage (NCBI taxonomy): Eukaryota > Metazoa > Chordata > Mammalia > Carnivora > Canidae > Canis > Canis lupus. The sequence goes on from NC_049234.1 coordinate 63,962,780, forward strand.
AATGCCAAGGGATGAATCAATTCTTTTCTCCAAAAGCAACTAGAAGTTCTGCTGACATCATTTGGAAACATCTTCACATAATTATTCCACCTTTTCCTTCACCTTGCTTTTAGTCCTCAGTTCTACATTTAAACCACACAAACTCTCTCAATATTGTAAAGCCAGCATACTACTACTTAAATTTTAAAATTAAAGTTGGTAGTTTTGCCTTTGACAGAAAGAAGCTCTCTGAGTTTTTCAATAAACATTTAATTTTGCAATACTTCCTTTTTATAAACAGGTGATATAATGCATCAGGAAGATCCACTTATGTAATAGTTCTGAGAAACTGATAATCCAAGATATCTCCAAACTGTGTCATGGATTGATTACACAGTAGGAGTATTTACAAACAAATGATAGTTGGAATATACAAGGTTTTGTTTTATCTGTGTAAGATGTGCAAGGGGTAAATTAATTTCCTTCCCAGATGGTGGTTTGTATAGCTAGTGACATCTGTGTTGTAATGATCACACACGCTTGCACGCTATTCATGCCCAGACTTTTTCCATCAAAGAGGGATGATTAAGAGTGACCTTGCCAGCTCATAGGGCCAAGAATTCCAGGATAGTCTTCTTGCCTGCCCAAGCCCAACCTTTCAAAGGTTTAGGGATAGAAATCCTTTCTGATCATCCTCATAACTACTTACAACTGGGAAAATTTTAAACAGAGTAGTCTCAAACTGGATATTACTTAGTTCTTACCAGTGACAATAGTCAATGACAAAACCTATATTCTCTTCACAATTAGATATATATTTTTTTGTTAATTCCCTAACTCTGTGCATATCAACACTGGGTGCACATCACTATCAAATTTAAGATCTGAAACCATAAAAAATCCTAGAGGAAAACACAGGCAGTAATTTCTTTGACATTGGGTGTAGCAACTTCTTTCTAGGTACATCTCCTTAAGGAAGGGAAACAAAAGTAAAAATAAACTATTGGGACTTCATCAAAATCAAAGTTTTCAGCACAGTGAAGGAAACAGTCAACAAAACTAAAAGGGAACCTACCAAATGGGAGATATTTGCAAATGATATATTGGACATGATTTATCCAAAATATATAAAGAACTTATCAAACTCAAAACCCCCAAAACAAATAATCCAATTAAAATATGGGCAGAAGTCATGAATAGCCATTTTCCTGAAGAAGACATAGAGATGGCCAACAGATACACAAAAGATAGTCAACATCACTGATCACCAGGTAAATACAAATCAAGCCTACAATGAGATATCACCTCACACCTGTCACAATGACTAACATCAGCAACACAAGAAACAACAGGTGTTGGCAAGGATGTGGAGAAAGGGGAATATTCTTGCACTGTTGGTGGGAATGCAAACTGGTGAAGCCACTCTGGAAAACTGTGTGGAGGTTCCTCAAAAAGGTAAAAATAGAGCTACCTTATGATCCCGCAATTACACTACTAGATTTTTACCCAAAGAATACAAAAAATACTAATTCAAAGGAATGCATGTACCCTGATGTTTATAGCAGCATTATCTACAATAGCCAAATTATGGAAACAGCTCAAGTGTCCATCGACTGATGAATGGATAAAGAAGTGGTCTGCACGCACACACATACACACAGTGGAATATTACACAGCCGCAAAAAGAATGAAATCTTGTCACTTGCCGGGGCATGGATGGAACTAGAGTATTGCCAGCAAAATAAGTGAGTCAGAGAAAGACTAGTACTATATGATTTCACTCATATGTGGAATTTAACAAACAAAACCATTGAAAAAGGGGAGAGAAAGAGGCAAATCAAGAAACAGACTTAATTCTGGACAACAAACTGATGGTCACCAGAGGGAAGCTGGGTGGGGGATGGGTGAAAAAGTGATGGGGATTAAGGAGGGTGCTTGTTGCAATGAGCATCAGGTAATGTATAGAAGTGTTGAATCACTATAGTGTTTTTTTGTTTTTTTTAGATTTTATTTATTTATTCATGAGAGATACAGAGAGAGAGAGGCAGAGACACAGGCAGAAGGAGAAGCAGGCTCCATGCAGGGAGCCCGACTTGGGACTCAATCCCGGATCTCCAGGATAAGGCCCTGGGGTGAAGGTGGCGCTAAACCACTGAGCCCCCCGGGTTGCCCTGAATCACTATATAGTACCCCTGAAACTAATATAACACTGTATGTTAGCTATACTGGAATTTAAAAACTTTAAAAAAGAGATTAGAAAATATGTCTATGCGTAGGTCCTACTTCAAACAAATTTCTCAGGGTGAGATTTAATTAGAAGCTCTTTGGGATGCTTATGTGCAGTCAGGATGAGAAACCAAGGTCTCAACAATGGGATCACTGGTGCTTGGATCCCAACCCCAGTGATTTAGTCTTAATTGGTCTGGGGAGCAGCCTGAGCACTGGGAGTTTTAAGAACTCCAAAGGTGATTGCTATGTGCAGACAGGTCAAGATGGTGAGTTTGTAAGTTGCCTGCATCTTCTCTTTAGAACGCTGTAGAAATCTAAGAGGAAGAAACCTCTTGAAGCAGTGGCTCCAACACTGGATCTCTTCAGAGACAATAAAGCCATTTATAACGGTAATAACGCTTCACATTTATTTAGCATGTAGTACATCTCGGAGTGTTTTCCAGGGCTTTAGATTATATTAAATTCATCAAAATCAAAGTCATAAGCAGGGGAAGGGGCAGAAGGAGAGGGAGAAAGAGTCTCAAGCAGACTTCAAGCTGAGTACAGAACCAAACCTGAGATCATGACCCAAGTCAAAACCAAGAGTTGGGCGCTCAACTGACTGAACCACCCAGGTGTCCCTAAGCACACAGGATTTTTTAACAGAATCACAACCATTGTCCCATTTGGCCTGCCAGTACTCTTAAAAGACATTTGATTATAAAATCCAATGAGCTTGAATTCGAAAACCCAAAGCCGACTTTCTCATAGGGGCAGGCAAATTTATTTTGGGCCGAGCCTCACTCAGCACCCTGCAGTCGAGGTGCCAGTGAATCAAGATGTAATTCTGAGTAAAGTAAGGGCATTTATGGTTTCTCCTCATTTCTCCTCCTCTTTGGATATGTTTTGAAAATAATTAAAATATAGAAAATCAATACCTCTCAATATTGTCTATCATTTTCTGCACATTATCATTTATTTTAATCCTTATTTAGTTCCTCTAATAAACTAGAAATTTCTTAAGGTCAACTTCTGTACTTATTTTTTTATTCTACGCAAGTGCTCAGTAAATATTTTTACTTGGTAAATGTTCAGTACATTTCTTTTGAATAAATGATTGGATAATCCTATTTGCTTCGATGAATACTATTGAGAACTTCTGTGCCTGCTTCTCTCCACACCTTCTAGATACCTGAATCTTGTGCCCACATCTCCTGTTTTCATGGAGACAACATTCTGGGGAATGAATAAAAGATTGAGGTTTTAACTTCCAGGACTACTCCAATGTCGTGTTACTACTGACACGTCATAGGAGAGCTCCAAACTGGAACAAGCTAAAAAACTCAAGAGACACGTGCCTTTTCTTTTACTAACAGGAAGTCAAGAATTAGTCTTGGTTCATTGCAGACCTGTCATTTTAAATGAACAACTTCCTATTACTTTGAGCTGCCTCATATAGGGGACTTAAAAAGCACAACCAAAGGAATGCACTAGCAATGTTTAGAACAGAAACTCAAAATTTTAATGAATGATATAAAAGCCTCTATTTGCCAGGTAATCTATGTTTTAATTTCCCCATTGGAAGGATTGCACCTAAGGCTTCCATTTGAACCGATGATTTACACCTGCAATGTTTGAAATGGATCTATTGCTAAGAAGTCTTGGCTTGAGAAAACATTTAACATACAATTAAAATAAAATTAAATATGTAAATGTGTAATGATCTCCCTTGGACAACACTGAGGAAAATAAGCGTGGCTTTTCCTTAGGTTATATGAAATTGAAGAAGTGAATAAGAAGAGCCTCAAAATGCCTGCTGTTAATAATATTAATTCTCCCTCTCCCAAATGGCTCCAGTGTCAGATGCTAGTTTATCCTCCTTTTAAGCAAAGACTAAATCCTATACTCCTCGTCATCATCAGAGAGTCACTGGGGGCTATAACATAATCTGAAGACAGGAAATTTGGGAATTAGACTCAATGGCCCTTTTCATTTCAAAACTGCCCTGGGCAAAGAGGAGAAGAAATGAGGAGGAACCATAAATGCCCTTACTTTACTCAGAATTACATCTTGATTCACTGGCGCCTCGACTGCAGGGTGCTGAGTGAGGCTCGGCCCAAAATAAATTTGCCTGCCCCTATGAGAAAGTCGGCTTTGGGTTTTCGAATTCAAGCTCATTGGATTTTATAATCAAATGTCTTTTAAGAGTACTGGCAGGCCAAATGGGACAATGGTTGTGATTCTGTTAAAAAATCCTGTGTGCTTAGGGACACCTGGGTGGTTCAGTCAGTTGAGCGCCCAACTCTTGGTTTTGACTTGGGTCATGATCTCAGGTTTGGTTCTGTACTCAGCTTGAAGTCTGCTTGAGACTCTTTCTCCCTCTCCTTCTGCCCCTTCCCCTGCTTATGCTCTCGCTCTCTCTCAAATAAATAAATAAAACCTTTTTTAAAAGAACCAAATCCTGCATGCTTAAATTGGAGCCAAGATAATATTCAATGTAAACAACTAATTAAAGAGGTAGCACCATTATCCTGGGATGTGAGGTATGTAGGTGAGGTAGGGAGAAGAGTTATTTTGAGTTTTGAGTTCAAATATAAAAGTGATACACATGGATGGAAAAATATTAGTCTCCCTTCAAGTTCAACTACTAACTAAAATTATTTATCACAGTAACTGATTATTTTTAAAAGCACCTTGAAAAAAATGCACAGAATGGAAATCATCTGAAGATCAGAATCTCAGAGTCACATCTAAAATTATGATTTTCTTTGTTAATTTCCCTTGTTATGTTTCTATAAGTGTGAATCTCAAGTTTATGTTTCCAAAGACAGTAGATGTCTCCCAGCCCTTATTATTCTTTTAAAATGAGGTAATAAAAAGAGCTAATAATTACTAGGAAAGGAAACATTTCCATTACATATCCCAGCAGCTGACCTATATTGGGTATCACTTATACTTTTTTTTTTCCTAAAGCAGAGTAATAGGATAATAATCAGTAATTTTTTTTTAAAGATTGAAAGTAACAAGATGTAATCATCTTGGCATGTAGAGAAGACTTTATTACTACCAAGTAATTAAGTGAGATAAAAATATCAATCATTATTTTATATAAAGGCAAGAGAAATTTTTTTCAAAGAACAATTCTATGTTACAAATATTAATATTTGAAGGAAGAAGTATAGTTAATGTTAGTTTTCTGTTACTTAGAATTTTGTTACCAGAATCGTCTATTAATTTCCACTTAATTTGAACATGGATAGTAATTACTCATTATTACAACCATGCAATATTGAAATATTATTTAAAGGCCAAGCATATTTATATCCTCCAATTCCTGAAAATAAACAATGTTTATGTAAATCATGTTTGGTATATCTTGACTAACCATAGCAATATTTCCTAGGGATGCCAAACACCCAAATATTTGAAGGATTCTTTTTGAATTTAGTAGAAAAAGATTCATCATTGAGGCCAAATAGAAAAGTGAATTATATTGAAGAAAAATTATTAATGCATCATTAGTCTCATACTTGAAGTGACAATGAATTTGAACTCATTGGTTTCACTTCTCCATCAGTTTCCAACCACTTATTAGGTGGTTTCTGATTAAGGCTGGTTCTTCCTAACTTGTCACTTTTGCCATTCAGAGAATAATATTTTAGGCCCCCAAGATTAAGTTTGAGCACAGATGTGCAATGATGGCAGTGATTATAAACTCAGAGTCATGAAATATCAATCACTAAAATGCATTAAAATGGCATTTGCAAAGCATGGTCCTTGGACCACTAAGAAACTATCTGGGATGTTTATCACACACATGATTTCCTGAACCCCACTCTAAATCTAATAAATCAAAATCTTGAGGTATTTTTATTAGGTGCCTCAGTGGATTTGTATTCATGCTGAAGATTGAAAAATATCAGAAAAAAATGATTTTTTCCCAAACTTAAAATCAAAATGTTGTAAAACCTGAGCGCAATTAAATATTTAGACTTTTGGTGAGCTCTAAGCTCTGGTAAGACTGTCTCTGATGGAGTACTATCAATAGCATATCCTATTAGCAACAAAAACCATCCTGGAATGCAAGGATTTGGTCAGAGACAAGGAAAAGCTTTATTGCCATGAAGTTTGCAAACTGAGGAGATGCAGCATTTGCCTATAAACCAAAAGTACATTCTGAAGGGGGAAGGATTGGGCTATGGGTTAAACAGGAAAGACTCACTAGTTTTGTGCCCTTTGCATAATTTGGTCGGACTGAAGTCCCAAACTAAGTTTCAGGAATGGAACGGCAAGGAGGATACAGTTCACTATTTTCGGTGGCAGTTTCACAATGAGGGCTGTTCAAGGGCACGACAGGTGTGTTGCAGGTGTCATTTTGCTGAATTTTGGGCAAGCTTGTAATCTTAGGCTGTGTCAGCTACTTTTGTTCCTTATAATCATTCAGCCTAATTAAAATTTTAGCTTCTCTCCTTTGACATGAGGAAACCCATCTTGTCTGTCAGTTATTACTGTCTAATTATTGGGTCTTCTGTTCTCACTATGAAGCCTTGAGGAAGCTTTTCCAAGTTACAGGATGACAATGATGATGAAGGTGATGGGGGTGGGGATGCGGTTGACAATGGTGGTGGTGGTGATGGTGCGATCACATTAATTTCAACCAAAATTACAGAATGTTTCTTGAAACTATTAAACGTAACACTCATCCAGGGCCTTTGAGTTTATTTCTGTTCCTCTCCCTGAAATGATCGTTCTCTAGGTTCTAAATAGCCTAATTTTTATTTGTACTCAAGAATCACTTTATCTGAGAGATCTTCCCTGGCCGCCCAAAAATTTTACCATCCTCCTTTACTCTATTTCTCACCTGGATTTGTTTTTCTTCTTACGTATTGTTGTATTATATATTAATTATTTATTTGCTTACTTGTGTAAATTCTATTTCCACTAGAATGTAAGATTAAAGACAGTAATGTCTTCATGTGCTTTGTCCACTGCTCTATTCCCAGTACGTAGGATGGGAACTAGGACATAAGAAATCTTAATAAATATTTTTTGGAAACAAATGAACCAACATACACAGTTGTTAGTTAACTCCTCAGCACATACAGGTCTAAAAGGGAACTAGAACATAGCTTGTAAGATTCCAAGTAGCCTCATGTTTTTCATGCTCCAGCAATGTTGCCTACACTAAAAAAAATGTACTAAAGGAAAATTTATGTTCTAATGTTTTAAGACACTCCCCTATTAAACTCATCTCCCTGCTTTCACTATTGTCACATCTAATTCATCCTCCACATTGAAACCAAGGTGATCAGACCACATCACTCATCTGTTTAAAATCCTTCAATGGCAGCCCATTGTGTCCAGGATAAAAAGCCCCTAGGGCTTTGCATGGTTCTGCGTCATCTGGATTCACACCACTATGCCTGATCAGCTCACCCAGTAGTGCAAACTCTGCCAAACTCAGAGATATATCTGTGTTGACTCCTCTATAGGGACTGACTCTTACTTTTTGCATTGACCAACGCCCCTACTCATTCTTCAGGTCTTAGATGAAATGCCATTTTTGTTCCTTAGAAGCCTTTTTTTAACCTTTTATCTAAGTTAATTCTTCTTGGTGTGTATTCTGATAGCATTTTATGATTACTTCCACAATATGATCACAGTTCATATAGTTTTTGATGGTATAATTATTATTTTTAAAAGAATTCATTTATCTCCACTAAATTCTAACTTCCATTTCACATGATCCTTGTGTTATTTTGTGTCCCTAGTCCCTGATACAATGCAGTGTAGACTCAATCAATATCTGTTGACTGAGTGAATGAGCCAGCCATAGCTTTCCCCTGGTAAGAGTTCTGTTAAGATACAGCTATTTTATAACATTGTGAGTACTTCGAAGTTCCTGGAAAGCTTAGTGCTTTTAAAAATAGTTTTAATTCTAGTGTCCTCTTTTTATTGTTAATAGTCACTCTCATGCATTATCTGGATTCCACTGAGTCCTTTAAAACTTTTTTGAAGTAACTGTTATTGTTTACTCATAGGGTTAGCATAGGTGATGGGCACCAGGATTTGAGTCCAGTCCTATGGACTCCAAAGCCTACCTCTTAACCTCTGGAATGTGCTATCAGCAGCAGTAGCCACTCGACATTCTGAAGACTGGGACACTTGTATTCTTGCGGAGTACCCTGAATTCACATTTGCTAAAACTTAATTCTCTGCTCATTTAAGTATTTACACAATTGTATGGAAGTGAGCTAAGGCTGAACTTAACCATACACACTGCAATCAAATACTCAATTTAGTAATTCATGTATGGCCTTGTGTTTTTAGGTTCTGGATTGGGAGCCTTATAAGACAAATTTGTATTTCACCTAGTTTTTTCAATACTACATGTCAAAAAACTTTAATGAGTACAACTATATATATTAACTCTCTATATTAGGATTTTCCTAGTATGCAATATGCATATTTGGCAGCTACCTGGCATGTTAAATACCAAACTTAAACATGCCATGGCATGTCCAAATGAGTTTGCTCTCTCTGCCCTCTTTATGACATTTAGGCTGATAAAGAAGGCTCGCATGTCAATGAGAATGCCAGATCAGTTACGGAATTTGCTTTGAATCAAAGTTCATTTGATCAGCCCTGGCATTCCAGCTATTGGCTGGGCTCCTCCTAAATTGCTCTTGTTTATTCTAAAGTAAACGTCAGTTGATATTTTAAAATCTTGATTAATAGGAAATCAATGGGTTCTATTGAAATAAGTAAAACCAAAAATTCTTTTTGTGTGAAAATACACTGGGCCTTTGAAGACATAATTGACACGTGAGTCACCAATGTGACCTTTAATCCCTAATTTTTTTATGTGAGACAATTGTACTTACATTAAAACCATCCTAAAATTTCAAAACCCTGTATACCTTTATGTTTATTTTAGATTAGATTTCAAATCTGATTATTCTTGCTTAGATTAAGACAACATGCCAAGACTGGAAATCAGAAACTTTCTGACTAGAAGAATTATCTATTTTGTTATGTGATTTACAGGAAAGTTGAGAGATATCCTTTAAGAAGTTTGGAAAAATTAGCAAAAACTTCACCCATATTTAAGATAGGAATTGGCCCATTTGGTAAGCCATGAAGGTTGCTTAAAAGTGAAAAAAATAAAAGTAGTCATTTGGCTTCTTATTTTTCTAGGTTTGTTACATAAATGTGTACTAAGGTAGTGCATTTAGACTTTAATGTACCTTTGGAATTGTCCAAGTATCTTGTTAAACACTGGTTCGTGATTTGGTAGGCTAGGACCTAAGATTTAGTCTTTCTATCAAGCACTAGATGCGATGCTGACAGTTCCTGAACTACTCTGTTCATGCCTCACATCAAGTAAGAATTCAGTAAAGTAGTGATTTTAGTTGATTCATGAAAATTGATTTCCTGAGGCCCTGCTATAACTTTGTCATTCTCATATTTATTGAGAAAATGTATTGAGTGCCTACTCTGTTCCAGACACTGGTAGGCACTGGGTATGCATGGTGAGAAAACCAGATCCGTAGCAACTCTTACAAACCATGGTCGTGAGACACAACTGAATGCCTATCCTTCAGAGTCCTGTGAAGAAGACAAATATTAAGGAAATAAATACATATGCATACAAAACATTACAAATTGTGGCAGATGCAATGACAGTATGATGAAAGAAACTAAGAGGGGTTGTGAAAAGCAGGTTTGAAAGATGCCTATGTGTGAACCACATGAAAAGGAAGAGAAATGCATTTCAGGCAGAAGAAGGGATGATTTGGGCAGTGACCCTAAGAAAGGAAAGTGTTTAGCTTTCTAGTGAAACCTTATTTTTGTCTTTATCTTTAGATGGCCAGTGCTAACTAAAATACAGTGAAACAGTAGAAGGGGCAAAGAAATGGGTCAGAGATGAATGACCACCTGCCTAATTTACTATCAAATAAGAGTGAAATACATTTTTAAAAATTACTTTGAAATAATTAGGTATAAACCAAGGCATAGGGTGACCACCCAAGTGCATACAGGCAGGCAGAAGCCAAATCACACAGGCACTTTGGGCTATAAGGTTGTTGGGAATTTTGGTTTTGGTTTTTCCTCCTATGGAAATAACTTCTAGTCATGGGAATAGCATAATCCTATTTATGATTTAATAGATCACTCTAGAAGCTATAAGGGTGTGAAAGTGAAATCAGTCTTTTTATAAGAAAATAAAACATTCCAAATATTTTTGGTTTACTTCAGAAGAAGCAGTGTCAAAAACATATAACATGAATTGGAGGAAGACTAAGGTCATATTTTAATTTTGTCCATTAATTTGTTTCATGTAGTTACATGTTCATGTAGTTTCAGTAGTTACATGTACTACTACATGTGTAGTTCATGTATACACAATGGTGTATGAAGTTAGTTTCATTTGTTTACTTATAAGTGCATAAACACCAAGTAAGAAATTCCCAAAAAGAGTTTTAAGATCTTTGGACT